>NW_027655954.1:0-318286 GCF_964235325.1 Thermobia domestica | reverse complement strand
GAATGGGTTTAGGCTGTTTGAACAACTAGGAGTAGATATTATGCATGATATATTAGAGGGAGTGGCTAAATATATTATCAGTTACATTTTAGTAGAGTATATACGAACGTATAAACTTATATCGCTCTCCATTCTCAACAGCAGGTTACAGACTTTTAACTACGGGCCTGACAATAGAAATAAACCAAGCTGCCTTAGTATGGAGCATCTGGTGAATAACAATGTTCGTCTATCCGCATCAGAAATGTTAACGTTTCTACGATACTTCGGTTTGCTTCTTGGAGAGTTTGTTCCTAGAGAAAATGGTTTATGGCTCATGTACATAACCTTAAGAAAAATCCTTGATATAGTATTCAGCAGAAGTATTGTTCAAGGCACTGACGAGTTGCTTCAAACTTTGGTGGCAGAACTTAATGAAAAGTATTTAAAATTGACTAAGAAGACACTAAAACCCAAATTTCACAATCTTGTCCACTATCATAGCGCTCTTGTTCAATATGGGCCACTTGTGAACATATGGTCCATGAGGTATGAGGCTAAGCACAGACATTTTAAAATAGCAGCCCGAGCTTCAATGAATAGACGAAATCTTACAAAGACTCTGGCTATAAAGCATCAGTTGCAGTTGAGTCATACCCTAATGAAAGGTAAGCTTCCTGATACACTTTCGACAGGACCCGCCAAGAAAATGCTACTCTCTGAGATCATGTACGTACAGTCTCATTTACAATTGGATTCTAAAAAGAGTTTAACTATTGTGTCCTGGGCAGACAAATCATCATTGCGATACGAAAAAGGTTCAGTCCTGGTAACTGATGTTTCTGATGATTATCTTTTCAATTTTATCATCGTCGAGAAAATTTACGTATATGATTTCGAACACTTGATCTTCTCAGGTAGGAAATTGCGTACTTTCAGCTTCGATGAACATTTCTATGCATATGAAGTAGAAATGGCTTCCCCATGCGAAAATATTCTTCTTTTTCAGAATTATCTTCTTTCACCCATTCCTAACACTAAATCGGTACTCATGTCTGGGCAGCATTATGTTGTATTGCGTTTTTCACTATAAATGTATATTTATAAAATATAGGGTGAACCTGAAAGATGTGCACAAACTTCGGGAGGTGACTCGTTACATCAAAAGAAGACAAAAAGTTCTGCAGTTTTTCGAATCCAGCTTCATTATGGAGATACAGGGTTGCCATCTTGGAATTCAAAATCGACTCCTGAGAATTGTCAACCCCGTATCTCGAAAACGAATTCAATTCGAACGTCTGCAGAAAGACTTTTCTTTTTGTTTTGATCTCGTCATTCAATTTTAGAAGTTCATCCACATGTTTGTATTCAGTTCCAATAGTCAGGAGTCTATTTTGGATTCTAGGTTGGCGTATCACGAAAACGATGGTGAATTCAAGAAACTGCATGAGGACTTTTTCTCTTGTTTTGATCTTAGGAATCACCTCCCGAAGTTTGTGCAGACTTTTCGGAGTTCGTATAAATGTGCCATAAGTGTGTCACATTTTGCTCATTAATTAATACATTATCGTAGCCTATCTTATTTCATTGTAAAATTTTTAAATTTTAAAATATTGTGAACTGTAGCATTTCACAGACGATGAAGAATGTTTGGTTATAAATTTCACTAAAATTGTAAAGTTCTACTATTCACTTAACACTAGAAGGACCGGATGGGTCAACATGACCCATCACCATATTTTAATATTCTACTGTAAACGTATTTGAAATACTAAGTGAATAATATTTTATGAATTTGTTAATGTTATTGGCCTGCAGCAATACTAAAATTCAGAGCATTGTGGGTTCACAAACTAAGGCAAATTTTATAGTTATACCTAAAATGCCCGCAATGGGTCATTTTGACCCATGTTAAATTCCATACATTTTTACGGTATATTTCTATTTAAATATTTGGTACGAACTAAACACATAGCAACATAGTTTGTACTATTGTGTTTTACAACTGTGTTACACATAACTAGACGTACCTCATTTTTACTGAAGTTATTGATGTGTCTGACAGATGGCGCGCAAGGATAAAATACATGTAACTACCAAGTGGAATACATAATGCTACCTCTAGATATTATTCGTTAATGCTGTAATCATGCATATAAAAAATCTTCTTTCACTACGTCTGTTATTTTTTATTCCATATTTATTCATTTCCAATCCTTGTCAGTAATAACTAAATAAGCTCCAATGGAGAAATGGTCGCTTGCTTTCTAGAAAAGCATCTTGATCTTCTCAAAACTTACTCAATATTTACAAGTTACTTGTGTTATTGGTGACGGGTGATGTGATGAAACAGACTGCTTTGTAGACCAAGATACAATTTTTATGTGATCATTCTGGAAGCATGTCACAGGAAAGATCGAAAATTGTACGTAACAACGAAGAAATACTAGCATAATTGCAAAGTATTCCGTACCACAAACACATAATCTACCAAGATCTGTAACTGCAGCTGATGGAACAAAATGGGAGGTTATAGATTCATCAGCTCCATCTCAGGGTAGAAGACAGACGCATAACATCGTACGTATTACTCCAGGGCCAACACGTTATGCAAAGCAAAATATAACCGAGGATTCGTTGTTTAGTGCATTTCGACTGATTATCAATGGTGAATTCTTATCAATTATCAAAAGATGTACCGATAAAGAGGCGGAGAAATAAAAACCTAATTGGACAGTAGATAAAGATGAACTTCTAATTTTCATAGCATTGCTCTATGTTAGAGGTGCGTTACGTCTGCGGAATATGCCACTGAAAAGTGTTGGTCCAGCAAATGGGGAGTAGCTCTTTTTAGAGATGCAATGCCTAGGAACAGATTTATTGAAATCATGAAGTACATTCGATTCGATATACGTGCAGAGAGAAGAATCAAGCTACAAACTGATAAATTTGCCCTTGCATCTTCAATATGAAACATTTGTGAAAAATTCGTTGAATTGTTTCAACCCTGGGGAAAATGTTACGTGTGACGAACAACTATATCCCACAAAGTGTAGATGCAGATTTTTGCAGTACGTTGCAACGAAACCGGATAAATTTGGAATAAAGTACTAGCTGTTAGCTGACGTCAATACCAAATATTATCTTCACGGGTTTCCTTACCTAGGAAAAGACGAAAATAAGCCTGCAGATCAGCCTCTTCCCGAATATGTAGTTTTACATCTAATGGAATCATATAAGAAAACCGGCTTGAACCTTACATGCGACAACTTTTTTACTTCTGTTTCGCTAGCTGAGAAGTTGAAGAAAGATGATATCAGCATTGTTGGCACAGTACGGAAACAACGTAGAGAATTACCAGTCTGTGTCAAGAAAGTGGAACCAAATCGAGAGCTATATGATACAAAAATATATAAAAACCAATATGGCCACACGATGACAGACTACCTCTGTAGAAAGAATAAGAACGTGCTAATTTTGAGCACTCTGCATCCTGATGTAGAAGTACCAACAACAAGGAAAAAGAAGCCTGAAACAGTTGTCTTTTACAATCACACGAAAGTGGGTGTAGATGTTCTGGACCAAATGGCGCGTAAGTACTCTGTTCGAGCTGGTAGTAGACGATGACCAGTTCATATTCTTTATAACATATTGGACTTGACAAGAATAAATTCTTGGATAGTTTACAAAGCAGTCACTGGAAGACGGATAAGCAGAAGGAAGTTCCTCTTGGATCTACCTGACGAAATCATAAAAGAAAGGAAAGGGAATCTACAACCCAAACAATATCTTCCACAGCAAACTAAGGGTTCTACAAAACGAAAGCACTGCCAGGTCGCACCAAAAAGTGCCAACAAGTCATCTGCATGCTGCCCATCATGCAAAAGATTTGCCTGCGGAAAGTGCTCATCGAAAGTGTTGGTATGTAATGAGTGCAAGAAAGACGTGTAAGACAGTTTTCTCCTTGCACCATTTTCATGAGTAGGTGAAGCTCTATAGCTCATTGTATTCTCAAATTATTTCAATAAGAAAGGAAAAATGTTAACTAAAGTGTTCATCTGTAAAATAACAGACTGCCTAGAAACAATTTTGTGTTCAAAAAAGAATAATAAAAGGAAAATTATTAGAAACATCATTTTGTAATAAATCATTTATTTTTTTCAACATTTTAATTCTCATACAAATTAGGAAAATAAATTGTGTATTGTTTAAGCATATATCATTTCCATATATCCTGTAACTATCTATCTATCTATCTATCTATCTATCTATCTATCTATATATATATATATATATATATATATATATATATATATATATATATATATATATATATATATAAGTATATCTGTATATATAAGTATTTCTGTTTACCCCTTAATGTACGTAAAAAGTACTTCTGAACTAACATTTACCATAATTCGCGCTCTCTAGTGCATAAAGACAAGAACCCAACAGAAAAATCCATAATATCAGTATAAAAATTAATATGGGTCAAAATGACCCATTGCGGGCATTATAGGTAGGTAGAAAGTGCGGTCCTTCTAGTGTTAAGACACTGAATAATGCAGGAAATTAATCGTTTTTTTTTTAATTGTTTTGTTACTAATTTTATATTAAGATATTTGAATAAGTTACTTTTTAACATAAGGCAGAACCAGTATTACTATTATTATTATAGCGCAGTAGTTGTTGATCTGAGTCAATGAAACTAAGAATGTCACCAGTACAAAACTAACAATTGTCCTACGATGTCTCGAATCTACTAGTTGAAATAAATCCAGATGAGATTTGAAACGCCGTAGGATAATTGTTAATTTTGGAGTGATAAGTGACATTCGTAGTTTCATTGGTTGCAAGAGCCAATATTTGAATGTTGGTAATAGATACCTTATTTCTCGTGTGCATCTTTAAAGGAATGTAATCATTTTACACACAAACACACAAGAAGCTAGCTGTTAACCATATAACATTTAAATATTAATTTTCAACTCAAAAGGAAGAAGAAACTTATCTTAAATAAATTTCGAGTATGCTGTTAGTCTTTTAAAAATGAAATATTTCAAATCTTACCAAATACTGGAATTTCTACAATTTGTTTCATATGTTAGCATTTTAAAGTAATTTGTAAACGTCAGTTTTTCCGGGCAACATTTCAGTTCAGGAGAGGTAGTTCCCCATGTTCACCGGTGTTCAATTATACCACCCCCATCTACGTTCTTTTCTGAGTGAAATTACTTTTCGTATGTAGGAGATAAAAGTAGTTCGCTATTTCAAGTCTGTTTTTTAGTTCTTGCAGCACATTAAAACTTCGTTACTATTTTTTTTTTCATTGGGTGAATTCCATGCAGTTATAACGTCTGTAAAATTGTCCAATTTTTAATGCTCTTACCATTCGTTGTAGTAGGTCCAGATGCGTATTTGTTTGATATTATTTTTTTAGAACGGGTAAATACCATTTACCCATAACATCTGTAAAGATTGTGCCATTTTAATGCGGTTTATTGCAAATAACACGAGAATGATTGCCTTCATTTATCTTTAAAGCAAATATTGGGAATTACGTCCATCTTCCTTTTGGTACAGTCGAACCCGTCACTCCATGTTCGCTGCTGCAGCCCTCAAAGTATCGTACAAGAGTTTGCAATTTCTCTTGTAGTATTAGCTCGCAAATGTTCCAGTATTCGTCGATTATCATGGTACACAAAATCCTTCTGTTAACTGCATAGCAGCTAATCTGAGGGCATAAAATCAAGAGACCTCGGATTACAAGCTCGTAGAAATGATTCGATCACCAAAGTAACTGCTGATCAGGGCCATATGACATCTGTCCCATCGTGCTGATAGGCTAGTGAATACGGTATAACCGTCTCTTCAGTATCATCCAGTTGGGTTGAACAAATTCATTTAAAAAGTCCATATAACATGCCGTAGTCACTCCCCCCCCCAAAAAAAAATGGCTCCAGTGGCGTGACGCGTTGCTCACACTACCACAACGAATGGTGCATAAAATGTTCATCTTTTCTGCGTCATTTGAGACAAACCGCATTAAAATTGAACATCTTTTACAGATGTTATGACCGAATAAAATCCACCCATTAAAAAAAGAAGAAGAAGAAGAAGAAGAGTGACATATTCATGTTATTAGAGCCTATTCCTGTTCACATTGACAATGCGTTTTTGAAAAGTGGAAATGGGGTGGATTCCTTAAAGTTTCTGTTGTTAACTTTCTACCCAAGATGTATTTGTATTAAAATATAAAATACGGTGTATGTTTTCTCTTAACTTTGTGTAGATTTTGGTATTCAATATTTAAGTTTCCTGATTAGGTTTATCAAGTAAAATAAAAAGGAAGCAATTCAGCATCTAAGTTATTTGAGTAAGTCCATTCAAAAATAAAGTTTCTTTTCAATTTTTTATTCTCATGTTAGTGAGATAAAATAATTTTTTTTTCACAACAGCATTATCGTGCTCTATTCCATGTTATCTTATTGTCAGCTAGAGTCGTCTGATTCTATAATTATGTGGATTGGACTGTCGGCTTTAAAATTAATTTTTTGTCTTCCCTATATTTCTTTAGTCTCACTATCACAGTTTTCGTCGTTGAATTCTTTTTATTATTACTTCAGCCTTTCTATGCAATGTTGTAAAATTTTCTGTGCGTCACTATATTTTTACAATCCCGATTCTGAGCTATTTAAATGCCACATTGCTATTTCATAGGTTTGAAGTTTGCGTCAATTATAAAGGCAACTGTTATTTGACTATTTTTTTTTTTTTCGTGGAATCTGCTAAGACAAAAAATGTAATTATATTTCTTGGAGAGCAAGCTCTTTAACGGCGAGCTTCAGTAGCTTCGTCTCGTTTCTTTTTTATCTCATTGATTTGTAGAGGAAGTATTCTTCTCTTTTCTTTGAAATGGATCAAATTTTTGGTGCTTTGATTTTACTGATTTCGTCCGAATATCTAATGTCCCTTGCTTTGTCAAAATGATGTTTTAGTATATATAAATATATTAGTATTTAAATTGGATTTTATTTATAAATATTAAAAACATACAACTCAAAAATTAGTTTCCACAAAATAAGAGACATTTAAATAGACCTGAAGAAAAAATCAATAAATTAAAACTCTTAAAATCTCAAAGAAACAGAAGAAGACTTCCTCAAATATATCAATGGGCTGGAAAAGAAAAATGGCGGAAGTATTCAAGACCTTTAAATATGGATAGCAGAGTGCTTTTTTTTAAAAATATTGTAATCATTTTAGATATTTTTCTCTTTTTACATAATGTATGAAGGCTATCTGTGTTGAAACTCAATTTTGTGAAATGCTACATATTTTTCTTTTAATAAAATCAAATTGTAGTGGTACATCAGAACGTATATTACATATAACTTCTATTGAATGAGAAGGTTCATTACATAGGCTAATATATAAATATGTAAGTTAAAAGATGTGCATTGTATTGTGTTAATACAATTTGTGTTTTTAGTGCTTATATAGACCAGATAAAATTGTAATCTATATTGTATGAGACACTTCGCTAATTCTTTTAAAGAATCCCTTTAAAACAGAGGATCTTTGCAAAGTATTATCTTAAATTTTATTTTTATTTTATTTTTGCTGTACATGACTTTATTAGCTTTTTTTTTCTCTATATAATGGGTATGCACTATGAGTATTACATGCTGTATATGTGGTTGTTTTACTTATGATGTAAATTACTTTCTTGTCACATGTTGCCGTCTCATTGTATAAATCATATAGAAACAAATTAAATGAACTATTAATTACCTACGTAATTGTTATTTCATCTTAGATTTCCACGTTTAAAGTGTATTCTAATAAATATTTAAGGTATAGAGTTAGAAGTGATAGCTCAGTCGTTAGTATTTGTATTTGGTGCATTTTAGTGTTTGACTTCTACGAACATATTCATGGGTGTACGTAAAGCTACACCCTCGCTTCAAGAATACACACATGACGCATTAGGATCGAAAATTTTAAAATTTGCCCCACACTTTTGACCATAGCCGGACATAAGTAGACAAGCGATTGCTCCGGCCACCTTTATTTTTCCAAAGTTACAAGAAATGCAAAGACACTTTGGTTTCCAGCGTAGTGTAAGAAAATGAATGCATTCAGAGACGCAGGTGTGGAATTGCTCATGCAAAATGTTTAATATTGTGGCCAGTATTTGAACCCTGATTCATATACACATAACCACTAACGACTGAGCTAACTTATATGTTGCAGCATTATTGTATTTTAACCTTCATCCGCTCGCGTACTGCCAATTCACGTTTCCGCTCGCGCCGACGACAATTTGGCCGTCATCGATTTTTCACATTTTTCAGCATTGTGCATGATACAATGTGCATGTTTTGGAGTAATTAGGTTTAGTAAATTAAAACAAATCATTGTTGACCAAAAATATGCATTTAAATTAAATTACAACACGGCTAAATATAAATGAATACACAGTGAACAAAACACGAAATAGAATCTAAGCTAATCAACATCCAAGTCACTGTCCTAGTTGTGAGATTGCTGGTATTTATTGTAAGTAGTAGTAATGATTGCGTGTTTTTTGCACATGCTTTTTCACAATCTGTACATTCAAGGCGGGTCCTAAGCTACTCAACGTCCATGTCACTGTCCTCGTTGTGAGATTGTTGACATGTATTATAAGTAATAGTAATGGCTCAGTGCTTTTTGCAGACGTTTTTACCACAATGTTTACATTCAAGGCGAGTTCTGTTGTTTTTTCTCGATCCTCAGAGGTAGCAAATACCTCTTTAAAAAATTGGTTGGACTGGTTCATAGTCGGTAGTTTGCTTTCTGTATTGTGCCAAGAACAGCAGCATTTTTTTTTTTTTTCAAAGTTGAGATTTTAGAACGAGCTTTCAGGTTTTCATTTATTAGTTCTAATGCTAACTCGTGCAGATATGGTCTTCTTGCATTATTTTTGATGTTAGGGCAGTTAAAAATGAAACAGCGAATGAAAAATAATGAAACCTTTACTTACATTTTTATATAAATGCGAAAAAAAATCACGTTTTCGCTCGCGCTGACGGCAAATTGGCCGTCCACCCTCCACTACCAACTTTGGGATTGTACTGAACCGGAAGTAATCGCTTGTGTAAAGGAATCAATGTGTCTTTGCTTGAATTCACAAAGACTGTTATTAATAATGCATTGAGTTATGCAGACAATGACGTTGGTGACAGGTTTCTATTAATTTTATTTGTGTTTTGTGGAGTTTCTGTGTAGAGTGCTTGCGTCCTGAACTGTCAACAGTCAACTGGTTGTTGTTTTGCTACATCAGCAATTTATGAATGTTATGTATTTATTGTAATAAAGTTACGAGAGACACCTTCCTGTCTCCTCCCAACACCTAAAACCACACCTCCTATGACGTCTGGGACTCGCTTTCGATATCAACCAGAATAGTCACCGAGCCTGGGGGCCCTCCTTAAATAGCCCCGGTTACTTCCGTCTCGAGGAGTAGCGATATAGATTTGAAGCCGGGAGTAACGGTGCGGAGTGGAAGCTAATCTCGGACTTCTCCTACGAACTGGCGGATGCCCGCGATATCCCGCCAATAGTCCAGGACCAGATCCATAGCAAGATACCAGGAGACCAGAGAGGGACCAACGCACGCCCGGACGTCATGAAGGTACACCTACCCTAACCGATAATCCTAACCCTAGCCCTGTCTCTCTTCTTTCATAGAATTTCTTCGTTATTAACTCTAATATCCCAATGATCTTTTACTTTAAAGGACAGCCGTCCGAATCCAGTGCCTGTGAACTGAGCTAAATTCCCCACTTTAGTTCTTCTGACGGCTTGTGTGTAGGTGGAGTTTCCTTTCATTTTTCCTCCCCCACACACCCTTTATATGGTGGAGATGTGGCTTTTTACTCTTTCTTTTTATCCCTGCTAGTGTCCTACTTGGTGGAGAATTGTTTTTACCCTGTCAGTTCTATCTCTGCATGTTTTTAGGTCAATCTTCTAGTAGTGCATGTTTTTCTTGTTTTCTTTTCTGGCCAATAGCTGTTGTTGGAGCAGGCATTTCAGTGCCGAGTCTAGACTGGTTTTCTTGCGGGAGTGTAGCACACGCACCCCAATCGAGACCAGTTATTGGGCGTATCTCCGCAACAGACGGATGGTTTCACCAGAGTGGGAGGCCAATAAGCTCTCTTGTCTATTGGGTCTTTCGCATTTCACTACTTTTGCAGTGAGGCATTTTTGCCGAGTCTGTGCGAGGTTTATTGCGGAGGTATGGACGTACCCCGAGCAGAACCTTGCTAAGGGCGTAGCACTGTACGAGGAGGGTTTCACCCTATTGTGAATGCTCTTTTGGTGTGCGTCTTACTTTCGAGCAAAAAGTACTACTTTAGCGTCGAGGCCTTTTGGTCGAGTCCGCACACGGAGGTCATTGCGATCAGATGGAACTTCTGACCGATCCGACTTCCTCGTTTAGGGGCGTAGTGGCGCTAGAGTCCGAGAGGTTCTCCTCAATTGGAAAATAGCTCACCTATGTTTCCTCTTATTTTTTGCATGACACTTGGGTCCTGGCGAGATTTTTTTTTCCTAACTCTCTCCGAAGTATAGTGCGTTTCTCATTTTTTTGTGTCTATTAGCGTATTCTCGGTATTATTTTATTATTTTTAAGTTAATTATTGAGTTATAGTATTAATGTGATGTGTAGTTGTGTGCCCAAATTTTTAGAGATTTTTGTCTATGTTGCGTTACTTACATGAGGAGTTAGGTGTGCCTACAGAAGAAATCTTAGACCACAGCGATACTGTATATTTTGAGCCTGCCGCGTGTTTTTCCCCTAAGTCCGCTAAGGTTACGCGCCAATATTTGTATAATTTACGTCGGCAGTTACGTTTATCCGATACCTTCTCCGAGATTTCTGGGTCCTCTTCCATTTCTTTAAGTCCTAAAGTATCAGATATGGCATCTGCAGCGAATAATGCAGGAGGCGAAGGTCCCGTTCAATATATGAATTCGATTATTAGACCTGAGCCGTTTTATGCTCGTTTCGGGGAGGATGTGGACAGATTTTTGAGGAAATACGAAACTGTGGCCGAAGTCAACGGCTGGACAGGAGCCCGTAAGAAGTTAATTTTAGGATCATTACTGAAAGGAGGTGCTGAAAATTGGTATTCAGCAATTGAATCGAAACCCGAATTTGCGCAGTGGAATTATGACCAGTTTAAAGAACGAATCCGTCAAACCTTTAAAGATCATGCGCTTCCCCATTTTACTGTTGCGCAGATGAGGGCTCGAGAGCAAGGTACGGATGAGAGCGTGATGGATTACGTTTACTCAAAACAGGATCTCATTCTTAGATCAGATCCTACAGCCTCAGAAAAAGCACAAATACAGTACATTATCGAAGGTCTTCAACCTGAATATTTTCGTGCTGTTATTAAAAAAGAATATGAAAATCTCGCTGCACTCGTCGATGAGTTAATATTAGAGGAAAAAGCACGATTGCTGACAAAGAGGAAGGAAT
The DNA here is from genome assembly GCF_964235325.1 of Thermobia domestica. NCBI lineage: Eukaryota > Metazoa > Arthropoda > Insecta > Zygentoma > Lepismatidae > Thermobia > Thermobia domestica. Next base: position 306,774 of record NW_027655954.1, on the reverse strand, counting down.
TAGATCAGTTCATTAAAAAGAACTCAGTGCTTTTGCAGTCTGCCTTGGTCAGCAATAAGCCGGCAGACAGCCTTCCTTATGTAACAGCTGCTGACGCAGCATATAGACAGGAAACAGCTGTTAGAGCTGCTGACTCGCCACGAGAGCAAACGCAGCAGAGTAATGACGTCAATGGCCGTTTGCTTGAATTACAGCAACAATTATCTAAGTTAACATTGCAAATATCCGCTTTTTCTGATGGCAGTAAAAACAAAAACAATGACAATGGCTCACGCAATAGAAGAAATAACAATAGACGAAACTTTCCACGTAATAACAGGCAACAAAACAATGATAATGGTGCCAATAGTTTTCATGTGCCCCAAACCGATCCTAACCGGTCCGAATCAAATACAGGGTTGTCCCAAAACAAAGACTCCTCAAAAAAGGGACCTATTATCTGTTTTCGATGCAAAGGCCCTAATCATATCGCTAGATATTGCAGGGCGACTTTAAACTAACTGCTAGGGTAGCAAATTGGACCACTGCTACCCATTCTCTCCGAATTACGGTCCCTCTTTTCACCCAGAATGAGTTGCCTCATATCAGTGTTATTATGGGAGGAGTCCAGACTGAATTTATGCTCGACACTGGCAGCCAGGTCAGTTGCGTCGGTTCCAATTTAGTACCAGAAAGTGCTAGGAGATATCGCATCAATACTCGTTTACGAGGTGTTACTGGCAAGTTTATACAGGTTTCTGAGCTGGCGATTCTCCAGTTTGATATTAATGGGAGACGTTTCTCTCATGTGTTTCGAGTTATTCCACACTTTGACTATGGTCCCTTGCTTGGAGCTGACTTTTTGAATATTCATAGAGCCTTAATTGATTACGATAGAAATACCTTTACTCTTTCTTACTTTGGTCGTTTACCGTCTCGTTCATTGCCGAGGCGAAATTTAGAGGTGCATTTATCCAAAGTCCTTACAAGTAAAGTTGCTAACTGTTCCACTCCTGTCTTTCGAGTTTTTGAAAATACTGTGTTGCCACCGCGGTCACATACTTTGGTTAGGGCTGTTCCGATAATCGAGTAATCGATAACAATTCGATAAAATTTCAAAACCGTTTCATCGATAAAGAATTTTAATTTTATCGAATTATCGAACTTTCGAGACTCTCGAAATGTTTGAGACTCTCGAAATGTTCGAGACTCTCGAAATGTTCGAGACTCTCGAAATGTTCGAGACTCCCGAAATGTTCGAGACTCCCGAAATGTTCGAGACTCCCGAAATGTTTGAGACTCTCGAAATGTTCGAGACTCCCGAAAAGTTCGAGACTCTCGAAATGTTTGAGGCACTCGAAATGTAAGAAACATTCGACAAGTTCGAGACTCTCAAATTGTTTGAAAGCAGCAAATACAGAAATATCTCAATGATATCGCACTTGTCAAGTCGCTTGTATATTTTTAAAAAATTGGGATTATCGGTGTGTTCGGAAGAAACAATGTATCTGAGGTTATCATAGTTGTGCATAATATGTACTACATATATGCAGGGTGTTCATTTTAAAAGTTGTCTAATTAGAAATGAAGTGAAAGAAAGTTTTTACCCACAGATCTGTACAAGGCTTAAGCAGTCTGTCAGAAAAGAGAGAGAAGAAGAGAAAACATACAATACCCGAACGGGATTGGAATCCAGGACACCATTAGTCTACTAACAGTCACTTTGCCGATTGCGGCAATAACAGGGCAATCAGAAAATGAAGTTTACATCTGATTTCGAGGAGCTACTGATATAGGTAGAGGTAAGGAAATTTGATAAGACTGAAAACTTATCGAACTTCCGCTTTGATAATTTATTATCCGGCACTCGAAGCCCTTCGAGTATTTGAGATTGTCAAAATTTCGTGTAATATATAAACTTCGAGTATCAGTGAAATACACCTTGAGAATGTAGGCGCGAAGCTCCCTATTATAGGTCGTCCTGTCTGTATGTGACATCCAACGATAACTTTCGAACGGATTGTCCGATTTTGATTGAACTTACTTTAAAATGTTTTCGTTTGCTTTCGCCAGACACTTATTGTTTTGGTTGCCATACGACAAGGGGATTTTTTTTTCCAAATTCTAGTATTTGTTCTTACTTTGAGCGTAGCCGTGTGAAAGCTGCGATAAGTTTCAAATGAATTGTCCGATTTTAAAGGAGATTGGTCTAAACACATATGTCAAGTATATGTTGCTCTTGGTTACCATACGACATTTGATTTTGTACATACTATGCCGAGCGGCTCTGGGGCATTAATTAGCAACTTCAGATTCAATGTGTACCTTGGAGGGGGGGTGCCTCCGAAGCGTGATGCTGATAACAGCACATTCATCTATGACTGAGATCAGTAAAGTTTGGAGAATTAACTCCGCACTCCCTATATGCCCTCATGGCATGGTGCTACGCACAAGGGAGAACTTTACATATAACAGAACAGAGACTAAAGGAAAATGAAATGAAGTGAAATCTTCTAGTTCAATATCTCACGTTATGCCCTGTAGGCTAAGGGAGAAGGATGATTAAGGCAACTGAATGATGATGGAATAATTGATGGAATGAGAATGTGGGAGGGAACGGGAGTACACCAAGAAAACCCACGGACACGATGTTGTCCACCACAACCTTATTTGGCCGGGGATCGAATCAGGGAGAGACAAAAGAAACGAAGGGAAAAGGGGAGAAAAACATACATGCTCTGACTTACATTTCATGTGGCTCTGATTCAATTTCCATATCAAATTAAAATAACTTCCGATCACTTCTTAAGGAAAAAAAGAAAAACATTATTACCTCAAGAGTTCTTTCAGCTGTTTAGTGTTACGTTGCAAACATATATTCAAAGAAAGACGGCCGTGCAGTTATTTGCTTTGCAGTTGTTGAAAGAAATATGATCTCTCCTGTCGTGTCCTGCGTACAATACTTATCACTGTTTCTTTTTTCCGAAACAAAAAGCCATCAAAGTCTTTCAAACCGATTGCGATTACACGGACTTCAGTTGTAATCAGATTTTTCTGTGGGAAACAAGGTTATACAAGGCTAATTCAAGCAGAAAAGGTGCTGGAAAGTGTGTTTAATTTACTGTATAGTGAAAATGTCAGCGAAAAGATCATTTGTGTGGCATTATTACAATACGTGCGATGAGAAAGACAAAGTTAAGTGCAATATTGGTAACTGTAAAGCTCTCATTTCTTCAAAATCTGGAAATACTTCTGGTATGATCAACCATCTGAAAACAAAGCATCCACTGAACTATTATGAATTTAAAAATCAATCTGAAACTGAGAAACGTGAGAGAAGTGTAGATGATCCACACGAAATTGAAGTATTATCTACAGATGGAACAGCTAATCAAGATATCGAAACACGTCCTTCCTCTTCAGCTTCAAACAGGTAAGAATTGAAGAAATTAATATACAGGGTGAGGCAAAAGTCTGGATACACCTCTACCTAGGTATAAAAGTCGAACGGTGTGAGGAATCATAATGTCGTTTGGTATGGGGTGTCTATAGATGGGGGCGCAACTTATAGAAGCTATGGCGACAGCGTCCGTCATCTTGAAATCCACCATCTTGGATTTGGGTTACATTTTTCAAATGGAAAGGAGGTCCTGTTGCATCATTTTACATTGCCTATTTCTGAAGAATACACCTGTGCAATCCGTTTTGCAATATATTTATTTGTATCTTTTTACAACCGATGCCACAATGCTGTTGCAGTTTCCTCGTCGGTGGTTGTTCTTGGACATCCATTGCGTGGCTTACCAGCCACAGAATCTGTTACACGAAATTTGTCCAGTAACTTGGAAATTATCATATGTAAAATGTCATATCTTTCGGGATGCAGGGCATTGAAGTCAGCAGCAACACTCTGCCATTTCGTCTACCACTCATTAACACGATTTCAATGCGTTCCTCCTTTGTAAGTGTCATTGTACATCACCTGCAATGATAAAGAAAATTGAACACCTCCTTGCAATTTTAAATTTTAACAGGTCATAACTCCCACACAAATAAAGATATCGCAGAGCGGATTGCACAGGTGTATTCCTCAGAAAAAGGCAGTGTAAAATTATATCAGCATGACCCCATTCGTGTTTAAAAAAAAACGTAACTCAAATCCAACATGACGGATTTCAAGATGGTTGCCACTGTCGCCATAGCTCCTATAAGTTGCGCCCCCACCTATAGACACCCTATACCAAACGTCATTATGATTCCTCACGCCGTTCGACTTTTATAGGGGTGTATCCCGACTTTTGCCTCACCCTGTACAAATTAAAATTTTGCGTTTTACATTCTGAAAAGAATTAGAAGCTGTCAATACTTTTCCCATCTACCCCTATCATCTTGCTTCGGCCACCTACTTTAGCCATGGATGGGCATGGAGGCTAAGGCTGTTGAAAGAAATACGGCAGAATCTCCAACATTCTTCCTTTATTGAAATCAACAAGGAAGGATATTATAAAATGTTATTCGATATATCTCTGATACTCAGAAGACAGATTAGGACTTACTGATGCTCTAACGATGTAAGGATTATGCACAGATCCTAAACTGGACGGAAGCTCCTACCGAGAGTCGAACTCGGGTGCATTTTTGCCGATTCCAAAAGTTTCATCCAATCATGGCTCAAGTAGCACTCTTAATGGCCAAATTGAATTATGACGTATACAAATGGTGGGGTCTTGTTTGCCGCGACTCGATTTTTGTGTTGTTTGCCACGATTTTGCCAGTCTTTGCATTCCGATCTTATCTGATTATTGTGGAGATACACACATACTTGGAGTGAAAGGAAAGGTTGCCAGGCACTTTTGTTTTTGATTCCTTGGGACAAGTGGTAAATGTTCTCGTCTTTGGAATGAGAGAGGTCTCATTAGACTCGCTGCTGAAAGAGAACATTAAGCTCCAAATAAATGAACACAAAACATCATTAATATCACAATAGCTTAGTAAATTGATAGCCTTATAATTGTATTTTCTCTTTTAACGGATTTCTTAATATAATCTCCTGTTACACAATGTTCTTCTTGTAAGAATACATGTTAAGCCAGCTTTTTTTTATTCTTCAAGTCAAGGATGGAACAAAGAACACCTCAGATACGTTTTGGAACCGGGTGGTCTACTTGGTAGCGCCAGGGGTGGAAGGGCGTGATGTTTCTTAGGGTAACATTCAAAAAAATTTCAAGCCTTTAGTTTTCAAGATAATAGATTCAAACTTTGCGTACGGATTGTGCGCACCTTTGAGTATTTCTCAATTTTTTCGAGATCCCTACGTGAGCCCGGGCCAGAGCCCGAGGGGCGCAACTAATCCGAGGGGCTGATTTTTCAGAAAAAAATCCGGTTTTTCCCGTTCAGGTGTATGATACGGACATGTGAGTTGTACCGTTGGAAAGAGATTATACTGAAGAAAATGGCATTTAAATCATGACTCTAGGTCAAATAGTAATGACGCAGTGATTTTATTTTTAAAATGTGTATGTATAAAAAATTAGTCATCTTTAGACTTTCAAAAACTTCTTCCGTCCTTAGGTTTCAAGATACAAAATTGAAATTTTGCAAATGTTTTGTGTACATAACTATGTCATTTTAAAAAAAATAAGATCTCTACGTAAACCCATGCCCGGGCCAGAGGGGTTCAAAAATTTTGAATTTAAAAAAAAATCTCCCGATTTCCCCATTTCTGGTGTATAATACGGATAAGCGAGTGGTACCGTTGCGTTGGAAAGGATACTCTATTCTTTTTTATTTAAAAAACGCGTTTATGAACCATGATCCTACCATAAATAGTAAGGAAGCTGTATCTGTTTGAGTGAAAATCTAAAGTGTATCTTAAAAACTGGAAATTCTAAAAGGGTTAAAACATAAATTAATAAGCAATCGAGTGCTGTCTAATGTTAAACGACCAAAAATATAAATCCACTAAACTGGCTTACGGTCAAAGTCAAAAATGGAAAATTCAGATATAATTTACATTTTGAGAATAAACTTAAAAAAAAAAAAAAAAACTACCAAAATCCATTTGGAGAGCTATGTTTAATGAATACTCAAAACTATGGTTACGGAATAGAACTAGTAAGCCAATAACGTGTTTGGGACCGTTTGTATTGTAAGTATTCTGTTTATAAATTTAATAGATTTGATTGTTATGATATAGTCACCTGGCAACCTTCAGCTTATGAGTCGATTTTGTATAAATCTTCACGATTATGATATAAGATAAACCAAAGAGAACAATACCGTGGCAAACAACACCAAAATCGAGTCGTGGCAAACTACACCATGGCAAACAACACGTAATCATACAAATACCGATGACGTAACGAAGTATCAAGGTCAATCTGCTAATATGCTTATTTGATTCGTTTCTTTCTATGCTTTTATGTGTGTGTTTGTGTGTGTGAGAGAGAGGGGATTAGTAAAACCTTTAAATGTTAAATACGTTGTATTATAATTCTTGATTTATGTTCACTTTGTAACAAGTAAAGGGTCCAAGTGGATGAATCGAGTTGCGGAGTGAGACATGGTGCGACTGATAGAGGATGTAAAAACATGCATATGTGCAAAGTTATAGCGGCTGAGCGCCATATGAAACGGAGGGGGCTAAAATTGGTGGGAGAAGGGCTATGCTATGTTATTGAAATACATCAAATAAACAGTTTAATTGTGAAAATAGTGAAAGATAGACAATGCAAACGGTGGTAGTTTCACATATTGGCAAAAGAAGAAATGCCAGAGTAGATCACGAACCTCCGCCGCCACCTTGAAATCCGCCATTTTGAAATCTGTGATATTTTTTGAAATGGAAAAATAGTTATGTGATATATCCATTAGGTCCAGCATATTCTCAAAAAGTCAATTATGAAATTTAGTGATTTTATATGTACTTATTGGAAGATTTAGGATCAGATTTAGGATCTTTATAGGGTCTAGTTATTTACGAAAATCTAGGAGACTGATACCCATATGTTGAAAGTTTGGATTATCACGAAAACACCTTTAAGTTAAACATATTCACAAGCCAAGAAAACTAACAGTGAAATTTGATATTAAGTAGTATATTATTACATTATTATTATTATTATTATTATTATTAGCTCCCTCGTGGCTAAGCGGTTAGCGTACGCGCCTTTGGCGTGGGAGACCCGGGTTCGATTCCCGGCGGGAGCTCATGTGGTTCGGATTCCACGTTAATCAGTAGGTCCACGTCTCATATAGCCTCGCTGCTGAAAGGGACGTTAAACTAAAAATCAAAAATCAAATTATTATTATTATTATTATTATTATTATTATTATTATTATTATTATTATTATTATTATTATTATTATTATTATTAAATTTCACTTTGGATATCAAATTTCATAGTTAGTTTTTCGGCATGTAGATATATTTAATTTAAAAGTATTTCGTGATAATAAAAACTTTCTACATACGAGTATCAGTCACCTAGATTTTCGTAGGTAACTATAAATATGATCCTAAATCTTCCAAATAAGTACAAACAACAATCACTAAAGTTCATAATTGACTTTTTGAGAACATGCTGGCCCTAATTGATATATCACATTACTACCATTTCATTTCTTAAAAAAAAAAAAAAATCACAGATTTCAAAATGGCGGATTTCAAGACGGCGGCGGAGGTTCATGATCTACTCTGCCCATTCTTCTTTTGCCAATATGTGAAACTACCACTACTTTCACTACTAGGGATGCGCACGAGACGAGTCGAGACAGGATTTTTCTGATAAAATTCGAGTCGAGACACGGCTCTTCCAATAGACAAATATATATTTTTCGAATCGAGACATCACTTTTACAGCACATTTTCGAGACGAGACAGCCACAAATCTTGTCTCGTGCGCATCTCTATTCACTACTTTTGCGGTTCAACAGTTTATTTGATGTATTTCAATAACATAGCATAGCTCTTCTCCTAAAAACTTTGACCCCTCTCCCTTCGTTTCTTATGGCGCTCATCCGCTATAACTTTGCACATATGCATGTTTTTACATCCTCTATCAGGCCCACTAAGTCTTATCTCGCAACTCGATTCATCCATTTGGACAGTTTGCTTGTAAGACTTACAAATAAATCATACTTAAATAATTTTGTCCAGGTAGGAATTTGAAAAACAAGCACTACATATGAATTTTATTACTGTCTAATATTTTAACATTTTGTTAGTTCATATGCTAGTTAACCGGTAAGTGCTACGCGGTCTCTCTCAGACTCCGCTTTTCGCCATAACGTCCCGTTCGTCTGCCTCTCCCGGTTGTCGTTTCCTCTACTTTCTTGGTTATTTAGTGTGTATGCGAAAATTAACATTACGTCGTTAGTTTGACCGCAATCTACTGCTCGGAGCCTGGCAGACTGCGTAGTACTAATGTGAATAATAATAAAAAAAAAAAGAAAAAAACTTAGTACTTAAGGGTAAGGTGCTTACAACGAATACACTGGATTTTGCAGCGATTCTGTGCTTTGTAATGTAGCACCTTATTTTATTCCAAATTTACATACAAAACTTTGGTTCCGTTCATTTGAAGGTGCTTAATCTTAGGTTTACCATAGAGGTACAAAAACTGTCTTTCGATATGTTTTTCGGATTAACTTTACATTACAAGCTGCAGTTTGTCTTCATGTGCATCGAAAGTAGTTTTTGTTTAAAGTATTTTGGGACAAATAACATTGCTATATCTTTACAGATAAACCATACTCGGTGCAATTGTACGAAAACCGCCCATCATCTTGTGGCAGATTTCCATTATTAGCTAACACTTTTCGTGTCCGCATAAGGATATCAATTGTAGCAGATAGTGTAAATGGCGTTGCATTGCATTCGATTTTAGCGTCCTTTTCGACAGGAAGATCATATCGAGACCTGGACCTTTTGCTTAACGGGAAATCCGAACCACATCAGATTCCGCAAGAAATAGAATCCAGTTCTCTCGGACTAAGGACGTGTAAGTTAATCATATGCCAGCGAGGGAGCTGAAGATGAACATATGGTTATTATTATTATTATTATTATTATTATTATTATTATTATTATTATTATTATTATTGAAGATCTGAGATTTCAATACTGAATCTGAGATCGCAGATGGGTCAGACAAAAAGCATGTATTAGATTTTAGGAGGAAGGGAGGTGGACATTAAGTATGCAAGGTTTAAGAAAAGAATGCTAGGTAAACAAGGTTGGGAACCACTGTTTTAAACTTTATCTAAGCAAAGCAAGCTAGCACTTAAACTTTATATAATCTTACGCGGCCATTTTTGCTTTGTCCTGCCTTGGTGCAAATTGATGCAATACTAGCTTGCAGTGACCACCTAGCACAATTTGGTACACAGTTTACGCACTTGACACAATTGTACCGAATAAACCTTATCAGTAAAGGCACAACCATGATTTCTGACACAAAATAATTCTGTAATCCTAATGCAAGTGTGAAGTGCAAAGCGTTGATGTATTTTAAACTTATATTGTAATTTAAATAGGTCTATTCAATCAGTGGATTTCCATTTCGCTACGAATGCTTGCAAGAAATAATTGTTTGATAACCTATAGGAAAGTGTACGGGCCCTAAGAAAACTTGGGCAAGTGAATAGCACATGGGAGGGGAATTAAGCGGAAGAGCAGGAGCTTTGGCCTTAAAGTGTTGTGGACAAATGTGCATTTTACATTTGGTGCAGATTATGGAATCCTGGTGCCAATTGTTGGAAATTACAGGAAAGGTGAGGTATTTTAAATTTGATTTGAGTTTAGCGTTGGTTTCTACAGTGAGGCTAAATGTGACATGGAATTATAGCTTAACATCGGACCCGAACCACATGAGTTCCCATCGAGAATCTAACCCAAGCCTCCCGCCCCAAAGGCGCGTTCGCTTCCACATAGGCACGAGTAAGCACCATGTAGTAAATTAGAAACGAAGAGCACTTTTAAAAGAATGTGTTCATGTATACAGTAAACATGTAAGTGAAATATTAATTTATAAACACCATTAAAGTTTACGTCATTACTACACAACTGTATGTAAGAGAACCATGCACCGATGATATGAACAATTATCATGACACTAGTAATATGGAGCTCCCACAATTATTACAGTTTTATACGATCGCATTCTGCTTTTACGCGAGAGACCCGAGTCCTGTTACCAGTGGGAGCTCATGTGATTCAATCAAATGTTAATCTGTAAGTCCACGTTTCTGAAAGGGATGCTAAACTCAAATCCATTCATCCAACACTAAGAACAAAAATCGAAAGTGTGAATGAAGTAGTTTGATTTCGCCGAAAGGGGAAAACTTGATCGTTAAAAAGTACACAATTAAAGTGACCATAAAGATGAAACCGAAAAATGCAGGAGCAGGGTGAACGTTTTCTGATTTCTGTGGTACTTGTGCTACACATTGGTACCTATTTGTATAGTATACATATTATTTTTATTTATATAGTGTTAGCGAATAACGCCCTCCCCTGTGCCTTCAGCTCCATGCCCCTCAGTTTGTCTTATGCCTCTGTTCACTCCGGCTTTTGCCCTTTTCAATGGATCAGGGAACAAATATGCTCATAAAAGTGAACAGCAAGCGTTGAAATAATCGTTTCTATTTCAGTTATTTTCATTGCCTTTTTTCATATACATTGTATATCTATACGTACTTGGTGGACAGGCGTCAATTAAATAAAATATTCTGAGTACATTTGTAGACTAAAAAGAAATGTGGATTTTTAGTCATTTTACGTAGTTGCAGCCGGATTCCTAATCTTCTCATGGAAGAAATTTATAGTGTGTGCAGTAGGCCTACTCCTCTTACGATGGCTTATATGGCAGATACCCTTACATTATGTGCTATTTCTACCTCACTACTATCTCTCCTTATGTGTCGCTTATACTACTTGAGTCTAAATTTGTTTATCCCAGCTCTTAATATTCTTTGAAAAATCTGCCGTTTTGATTTTCTTCAGCATGCTTAAGTTTAAACTGCATTTAAACTAAGGAGGATTATTCATATTCGCTAATTCTAAAAGCTTAGCTTGATCATATACTGACCAAAGTACAGTCTCAAGATCAATGACGGAATAAGAAACGAAAGCTGTGTAACGTCAGTATTGAATCACGCAATAGAGGACTCTCTTGGGATCGACGAAAATCCAACCCGGGTCTCCCTCGCCACTGGTCACTGTACTACAAGGCAGCTTTGGTTGATTTTTCAATTTATGCTACTTATCCTGGCGAAGAGGGGCGTGTCTTTTCGCGTACCATGCCAAAAGGGCAGAATCAATTGAAACGATTTTTGGGCTAGGTCACTCCAAGAGTATTGGCATATAATTCCAAGGCGTCACGGGCCCTAATGGTCATCCATGAGATCCCAAAGGAAATGATCGAAGTGCTTCGATTCGTACAAAGTTTGACAGGCGGGTAGCTCTGGGTGACGCGAAGTGTCTCACCGTGCATAATATATAATTCAGAGTGACGACCTAAACTTGATTCAACGCATGAATATTTTGCCACTTCCGCATATAACCCAGCGAAATGGGTTGCCAGTAGCTAGTTATGAATATCATTCAGTTATCACTGGTCTCAGATTTTTCAATTTTTTTTTTTTTTTTTTTTTTTTTTTTTTAAGTACAGAACGAAGTGTTATATTTATGTTCCTGAATTATTAAACTTGTTTGTCTGTGACTTTTCCAGCTTTTTAAAAAAACATTTCACAAATAGATCCCTAAGTGAGATTTTGCAACAAGGTAATCATGTGGCACACATGATTTTGTATAATTGTTTTATTTTTCAATTCTAGTTGTTTATTTTTTAACTCCTCGCTCATCAGAGATTTATTTATCGTTTTACATCTTTTCAGACTCTCAAGCAAGCAACTTTCTCTGGAGTCTTTTAAGAAAGTTGATAAAAAGACTGCAGATAAATACTCCCACGCAATAGCTTACTGCCTTGCTGTAGATATGGAACCATATATGGCTGTCGAGAAACCAGGATTTAAACATATGCTGTCTATTTTAGCACCCAATTATGAAGTTCCTGGTAGGAAATGTTTTGCGGAAAGTAAAATTCCACAGCTTTATAATTCTGTAAAGGAAATTATCAGAGAAGAGCTTTCAAAATCTGAAGCTATATCGCTTACGGTGGATTGCTGGACTTCCCCATCTCAACATCCTTACATATCAATAACAGCCCATTTCATTGATCAAAACTGGAACCTTAAGAGTTACTGTCTTGAGTGTTGTAGTCTTAATATTGAACATACTGCAAATAACCTAAAGGAAGCCATAGTATTTAGTTTAGACTCCTGGGGTATCAATGTTGAAAAGGTTTGTTGTGTAACTACAGATAATGGGTCAAATATTGTAAAAGCAATATCGTTGGCTGGACTTACACAATTAAGCTGCTTTGGACACACCTTAAATATCGGAGCATCCAAAGCTATGAAATCATTTCCTTTGAAATTCCTTTTCGATCGGCTGAACAAAATAAGAAGTGTTCTATCTTTTAGCACTAGTCTTCGACGGGAACTGAAGAAAAGACAAGGTGAACTAGGTATCCGTGAACGTACTCTTCCCTCAACCACCCCAACACGATGGTGGTCCTGCATCCCTCAGTTGGAGGCTTACAGGGAACAAAAAGATGCGATTAATCATGTCCTGAGTCAAACCAAACACGCCGATCTAATTCTTAATCACAAGTACTCATGCTTGGTTGAAATGCTCCTTTCAGTATTCAATCCACTAAAGAACATGAGTGAAGCTATGTCGGCAGAAAAATATGTCACAGCTTCAGGGATTTGGCCTCTATATCAACAGTTGAAGGAAGATATGAAAGGAATTGATGATTCAGGAACACAGACCTCTGTAGAAAATGTGACTCAAGATACAAAGTGTAGAGTTGATGATGAAACTGAAGTCAATGAACATTTTTCAGTATTCACTGAAGGTTATGAAGAAAATGATGAATTACAGCTACACCTACAACAAGCTCTAGCGGAAGTTGAAGAAGAAATCACAAAGAAGATAATAACTCCCTTGAAAGAAAGGTATGAGGAGACACACACAAAGAATCTTATTTTGAAGTGTTGCTTATTAGACCCTCGTTTCAAAGACCTATATTTTAATATGTGTGATTTGTCAGTAATTCGTGATGAAATACAAAAGGAAATAAACACTGTAACTGTTAAAAATGTCGAGAAACCTGCTCCTGAACAGAAGAAGAGAAAATTAGGATTTGCAGCATTTTTAAAGAAGACAAGTACAGAGATGGAAGAAGATAATGAAGTAACAAAGTATTTGTGTATGAACATGGTTGACGCTGAAGAAGATCCTTTAGAGTGGTGGAGGGTGCATGAAAAGCAATTGCCTCGACTTGCTAAACTAGCGAGGAAGTACCTCTGTATACCAGCAACAAGCGTTCCATCAGAGAGAGTGTTTAGCATGGGAAGCAATGTTGTTTCAGATCATAGGATGTCTTTGTCACCAGAACACGTAAATCAGTTAGTTTTTCTTTCCAGTAACAAGCATGTTGTTCCAAAACATCCTTAGTCTCAGTTAAGAATAAGAGATACATATTACAGTGTATTATTTATTTTAAATATATGTTATATAATTTAATATTATATAATTTAAATATGGGTAATGCACAAATCTCAAAGCATTTTGTTACTTTTGTGAATTGTAATAAAACACTTACAGGTAAAGAAATTTAAATAAAAGTCATTCGCAGCCACTTACTGCAATGGAGGAAGACATTTTAAAGAAATGTAAAAAAGAAAGTTTTCTTGGAATTTTTCATTACTTTTTACATAATTATTGCTTTCGCTATTGTTTTGCATAATAGAGGTAAAGAAATATAAATAAAAGTCATTCACAGTCATTTATTGTAATGGAGAAAAACTAAAAAAATGATTTAAAGAAAAGTTTTGCTGGAGATGTAAATGCATAATTGGACGGTGTTATGCATCAATTGATCAAGCGCCAAAACACGGTTCTGAGATATTGAAGGAAACAGAAACAAGTTATCATTACGATCCATTGCTTGGCGGGGGCGCGGGGGCTCAGTGGTAGAGCGTTCACCTCTGGTGCTTGGGGTCCCGGGTTCGATCCTAGCCTCCGCTAAGTGAACTTTGTGGTGGACAAACACCGTGCTCGTGGGTTTTCTCGGGGTTCTCCCACTTTCTTCATTTCACTCATCTCTCATCATCACCGTCTCCTTTAGCATAACCGTGGGACGTAAAACTTAATGATTTCATTTCACTTTTTCCATTGCTTGGCGCTTGGTCGAATAAATTTTCCTGAACGTTTAAGCACATAGTAGGATTTCAAACCTTTTTTTTTTTTTTTTACATTAATTACATTGTCTCCGACTCACTGAAGTAAAAATCTCGAAAATCACAAAATGGCGCTTGATCAATTGATGCATAACACCGTTGCTCGTAGATCTATGAAAAGAATGTACTGTATATACGTTCGCTACAATATAAAAGTGTTTCATTATCTTGATGTTACGACTATTTTTATTATTAATGTTTCCTCACTATTATTATTGCTGTTACTTCTATTCCTACTATCACTATAATTTTTTACTGTAATGTTTGCATCTGACATGTAATATGTTTCAGTAGTATATGTATTTTAACCCTTTTCTTTTTGGACTCATGGTATTATATAGGCTATGTGAAGTAGCTAGATTTTATACCAAATTATTGATATGTTTTAGGATAGTTTAAAGTTACACAACCCAATTAAATTTTAACTACAGGTGAATACTGGGATGGTAACAGAAAACTGAATTTCATTAGATTACCAAAGATCTCTTTCCACTAAATACTTGCTACATGTTAGTGAAAAACAAGCTAGGCCCACCCTTCCGTCAGTATTTGCATTTTCTTTCTTGCCACAGCTTGTTGCCCGTCATTTTGAAATGTCTATGATCACGTACTGCAGTAATACTTAACGATGAGAAATCCATTTCGTTTCAACATTTCTTTCATTACCACCATCACCATCTTCCTTCGCCTCGGAGACTAAACGTGGGAAATAAACTGTATCCTGACATGTTTGTTTTGCTTTAAAATTGTACACAATAAAATAAAAGTAAAAGTGCATTATTACATTAATTAGTTTTAATACCTGGGATCGAACCAGTGGCGTACACAAGAAATTTGAGGTTTAAACTCTCTTGATCAAGATATTATGGAATAGTAAACTTATACTATGCTATATATAAAAATCACGCTTGTCATAAGAGAATAAAATTGACTGCATGAAGACCTCTTGGTGAAACTCTGCATACGCCACTGGCTCGAACAATTCAGAAGACAACTTAAAGAGTTAGTTTACTTTGGAATGATATGAAACTATCGCATGCGGACCCACTGACGCATCCACGGGGAGGGCTGGGGGCAACCTCGTCCTCCAGACTTCTTTTTAATAGATCTATATACAGGGTGTTTCAAAACAACACGAATAACGTTTGAGAGATAAGACTCATGGTAAGACACCAAGATAAGACAAAAGATATAAATCAACCTGGGTGCACAAGTGCTTTATTTTGGAGTTATAGGCTGCCGAAAAAATGAAAAAATGAATTTTAAAAGATCATAGCTCCAATACAATGGGACCCACCGTAGTCGTGTCAAGACTTCACTTAGGTACTAATATGTACACTATCCAAAAATACATGTTTCAGAATCCTAAGGTACTCATGCAACAACTTTTATAGAGGGAGTTTGCCTATGGGCATATAAGTAGAAGTACTCACCAACTACCCTATAAAAATTGTTGCGGAAGTACCATACGATTCTGAAACTTGGATATTTGGATAGAGCACATACTAGTTCCTAAATAAACTCTTGACCTGATTACGGTAGGTGCCATAGCATTGAAGCTATGGACCTTTAAAGTTTATTTATTCATGTTTTCGGCAGCCTGTAACTCCAAAAGGAAGCATTTGTACACTCAGGTTTATCTATACTTTTTGTTTTATCTTGGTGTCAGGAACCACCTCCCAAACGTTGTCGATGTTGTTTTGAAACACCCTGTATAAAATAATGCAGCACGTTGTTCTGGATTGATGTAAAACTCTTACGTATTTTAAGCCTACATTATTCGTCCAGGAAGCAATCTGCCTTCAACAAACGACGCTTCTGGATCCACTAGTGTGTAGATTCATCATAATGTACAGACCGACTGTTTAGTACATACACTGTACATATTCACTGTCGAGGTAATAGATTTATTTCCGTTTTTCATCATTAATCTCAGTGATGATTTCAAGCTTTCTCCCGGGTAGGCTTACCATACGTCAGAAATTCAAGGCTGTGCCCGGAAAATTGTCTGGGATTAACTAATGTCCTAAATTTTAGGGAAAGCGGAAGACCGGGAAATTTCGCTTGTTTGGTCAAGTGGTTGGCTTGCAATTCTGTCTTGTGCTGATATTTATGAAAAAATCAATAGGGATAAGGTGTCCTTCGGAAGAATACTTTACTCAGAAAAATAATTAAGACAATAATATAAAAATATTTTTGAAATATAGAAAATAAGCATAAGCATTTTTGGAACTTAAGATTAGACTTTTTTTAAACTTCTCAATAAACACACACCATTCTTAAAAAAAAAAAAAAAGTCAAGAAATTATGGTAATCCTACCCCGGGCAATTTTGAATACATGGAGGGTGAAAGTACCAAAAATATTGGTAAGCCACGGTGAACAGGATCAGAGGTATGTTTGTGAGGGAGTATCCTTCCTGAGCAACTTCCCGAAATCACCCCTGATTTTATTAACATTTATTTCACTGATAGGCGTAAGGGGGGGGGTGCGCCCAAAGCGTAATCATATCTGATTGCGGCAATGTGTGAACTAGTGGCCATTGAGAGAGAGAAAATATGAGAGAAGATAATACATTTAGCTTAAAAATAAAATTTTCCTACAAAATTTTAGCAACACCGTACATAATATGGTTTAGGTGTTGGGCCGTATACTATATTGTACGAAGAACAAATTACTCTATTATTACGTTTAAGACCGTATGTTTGGCAACAATGATACAATAAGTGGTCAGCAAATAACAACCAAAAGATAGAATTCAGGAAGAAATTGAACTTCCTGTGTGCGCGCGCGCGCGTGTGTGTGTGTGTGTGTATGTGTATGTATGCATATGTCGGAAAGCAATTCCTTTCTGCACACTTTCCTCTTTCCTCACAAATACAACCTGGCAATAACTTATCAGATGATAAAAGATGTTTGACTAGTTTGGTTGCAAGAAGGAATCATTGGAGAAGTGAAGAAACCGAACTGTCCATCACTATTTTTGATAATACCCGAAACTTCGATATTATTCGTACTTTCGATAATACCCGAAACTTCGATATTATTCGTACTTTCGATAATACCCGAAACTTCGATAGTACTCGAAATTTCGATAATACTCGAAATTTCGATAATACCCGAAACTTCGATAGTACTCGAAATTTCGATAATACTCGAAATTTCGATAATACTCGAAATTTCGATAATACCCGAAATTTCGATAATACCCGAAACTTCGATAATACTCGAAATTTCGATAATACCCGAAACTTCGATAATACTCGAAATTTCGATAATACTCGAAATTTCGATAATACCCGAAACTTCGATAATACTCGAAATTTCGATAATACCCGAAACTTCGATAATACTCGAAACTTCGATAATTTCAAATACTCGAACGGTTTCGAGTAACCGATGACAACTCGATAAGTTTTCACTCCCGAAGTTCGATAGGTCCTCAGCCTTATCGAACACCCCTAACTTTGGTCCGTCTCCGAAATTCGCTTGATATTACCGGAAAAAAGTTGTTGTTGTCCCCGTCTCAGCGAATTGAAGAGTTATTTGGAATTTTTATCCCACGAGTTCTGGTAAATAGTGAGTCACCAGTCGTTTATGTGACCAACCCCAGCTATCTGATGAGACCCCAGTGAACAAGGCTCCGTATTCAGTACCTTACCACCTTCGAGATGTCGTCAAAAAACAGTTGGATCTTCTCCTACGTCAGAATGTAATCTCGGCAGAGACTTCCCCATGGAATCACCCTATTATTTTGGTCAGAAAACGCTCTGGAGACTTCAGATTCGTTTCGGACCTCAGATTTTTAAACCTGCAATCGATGCCCTGTAATTATCCGACGCCACCGATGGAGGACATCTTAGGACGCATGGCGGGAAAGCTTTTTTACACGAGTTCCGACATGAAAGCCGGATTCTTCCAAATTAAGCTTACTAAGAAGAGTAGGGAGTGCACAGGATTCTCAATTCCAGGCTTCGGATCCTATGTATACAACTGCCTACCGATGGGGCACATTTCAAGTGCCGCAGCGTTGAATAGGTTGGTGAAATTAACGCTTGCTGGAGTTCCTACATCAAACATCATGTATTATGTGGACGACTTTTATGTAGTTTCCAGTAGGGTGGCTGAAATGCTCGACTTATGCAAGATTCTGTTTGAACGACTTCGTTCCAGAGGTTTAAAGTTGTCCCCCGAGAAGACCAAAATCGCTCACCACTCTTTGGTCGTACTTGGCCACAAGCTTGGGAGTTTTGGGATGTCCGTTTCCGATAAGATGTTGGACACCATTAGAGATTACAAGAGGCCACGGACGAAGAAACAAGTCAAGAGTTTTCTTGGAGTTTGCTCCTTTTTGCGGCGTTATGTCAAGGATTTTGCGATTATCGCGGATCCTCTTCAGAAGTTGATGAAGAAGGATGTTGATTTTACCTGGGGTAAATCCCAGCAGGATTCCTTTGAAGCGCTGAAGACCGCCATCTTGGAAGCTCCCACCTTATTGGCCTATAAACCCGAACGTGACTTGCATATATACACGGATGCTTCGATCCGAGGTTTGGCTGCCGTCGCAAAACAACCCGTATCCGACGATCCCGAATCTGAACTGGTGCCTATTGCATTCGCATCCCGTGCAGTGGGGCCTGCTGAGAAGAATCTGTCTGTTTACCATCTAGAACTCCTAGCTCTGCTATATGCCTTGCGTTCTTTCCGCTATTTTGTTTTGGGAAGACATTTTTTCCTTCACACGGACTCCAAAGCCATAACATATTTAAAGAATAGCAAGAACTTAACTGGAAAACTAGCTCGTTGGCTGACGGAAATGGAAGCTTACCATTTTACTATATCTCACGTCGCCGCAGCCAGCAATGTAGAAGCTGATGCTTTCAGCCGTTTTGTTAACCACAAGCGTGATATTACCGATGAGGACGCAAGTGCGGCGGATCCCCGGATATTTTTCATTGAAGATAATGACGCTATTGATCTCAGAAAAGCTCAACGAGAAGATCAATACTTTAGCAAGATTATCGCCTACTTGGAGGATGCTCCTGACAAGGATCCTGCTTTCGAGCGAAGAGCGTCACACTTTACCATGAGGAACTCTACCCTATACAAAGTCAATTCCACACCTCTTGGAAAAGTTCATTTAGTCGCTGTGCCACTGTCCTTGAGAGACCGAGTTTTTGAGAAGTGCCATGCTGAAAAACTCGCAGCAAACCACGCTGGATTCTCCAAAACGTATAATTTGCTATTAAAGTCTGTATACTTTTTGGACATGAAGAAATTTGTCTATCAGAAGTGCAAGGAATGTATTGTTTGTCAAGTGCTGAAGAGGAGCGGCAAGCCTCTAGGAAATCTACAGACCCATCCCAGCGTTCCACCCTTCTATAGGATATATATAGATTTTTCCGGAAAATACCCGAGCAACAACATCCTTAAACACAGTTATTTGGTTGTTTGTGTCGACGAGGGAACTCGATTCTGTATAGCTGCTTCTTTGCCCGATACATCAGCTGCTTCTGTGTCTCAATTTTTGTACGAGCAAGTTATTTTGAAATATGGTCTTTTTTCTGAATTGGCATGCGACCGTGGCTCAGCTTTTACGAGTCAAGTCTTCAAGGAACTGTGTAATATCTTTGATATCCAATTACACTTTGCAGATGTGGCAGGACACTATTCTTTAGGTCAGGTGGAAGTCGCCATAAGACATATTGAACAGCAACTGAAACTTGCATTGGACAAAGATAACCAGTCCAATTGGATTGAACTTTTACCACAGATTGTTTTTTCCTATAACGTCACATGTAATTTGAGTATGCAGATTTCTCCATTTGAGTGCCTCCATGGTTTTTCTCCTAAACTGTTACATTCTGCCATGTTGGACACACAGTGTCAATTTTCAGATAACCAAGATCGATTAGAACGTTTAAGATATATACGGGAAAGAGCCCGTGATAACTTGTATAAAAGATTTTTGATTTCCGCTAAATCGTACAACAAAAAGAAGAAACAGCAAACTTTTAAGAAAGGCGATCTGGTTTGGATTTTTGATTCAACCATTAAGAAAGGTAACTGCAAAGCTTTCTCAGGGAAATACTTTGGTCCAGGTATAATTCAAGGAAGCAAACATGACAACAGTTACTATGTAAAGTTTCGGACAGGACATGGGCAAATTAAGATTGATTCTTTCGCTGTTGACCGTTTAAAAAAGTATTACCCACCAGGAAAAGATGCTGAAAAGGATGTTCAGAAGCTAGATGCCTCTTCTCCTACTGTCTTAGGTGAAGGTGCCAAGGATCCCGCGCTACCAGCTGTTAATGGAGATTTCGCCCAATTCTTAGTTGAAGAACCAAATTTAGACAGAGATGATGCTGTCCCTGATTGTATGTTTATCAGGAATATAGTTTCTATGGTGGACCTACCGACTTGGTACGACATGGCTTCCCCCACCTCAACCTTAAAAGATAGAATGTGCCCAAAGTTTTCAGCCAACCACGAGATCAACAAGAAAATAGCCCTATATTTTGGAAGTATTACCTCGCTCTCCGGAGACTGTATAGTGAACAGTACGAACACGTCATTGGAGCCACGTGGAGGTGTTGACCGAGCGATCCACCAGGCTGCTGGACCAGACTTACTTCAGGACTGCGAGAAGATTAGTCACCTAAAAGTTGGAGATGTTTGCGTCACTGATGCCTATAACCTCCCTGCCTCCTACGTCATACATGTCAGCGCTCCACCAGACAAGAACCCAAGGAAACTACAAGCGTGCTATGAAAAAGCCTTAAGTCTCGCATTGAAAAGTGGCTTTAGATCCATAGCCTTTCCGAACATTGCCACCGGGATTTTCTTTTTTCCCAAGGAAGAAGCATGCCGTATTGCTTTGGATTGCATACGGAAGTTTTTAGAAGAGAATTTGGATTTGGTGGACATGGTTGTGTTCTGTCAATTTGACAAAGAAAATCAACGAACGTACGAGCGATTGATGCATGTATACTTTCCACAATAGACCTGAAAGAGAACACATATTTTAATTATATTGGATTAGTTTGTTACTGGCCTACCAGGGAACTATAATATAGATTAGTACGTGTATGTTATGGACGGACTATGTATAGTCGTCCTGCTGTATGTGTCAGAAGCAAAGAAAAAAATAACATGCAAGTTACCACCACCATTCGTGCAACCGAAGAAATCCCTCTAGAATTTTTTTTTCTCCCTTGTCTTTTCTTATTTTTTTTTCACTGACAATAATTTGAGATGACGTACCTGGAAATAGAGAAGTTTTGACTTATAGTAAAGGTTGATAAATGGGTTAACAATAATAGTAACAAGTATAATCTATTCAATACAATGGTTCTGAAATGAGTTTTTTTTCCTCTTATTTCAGATGTATTGGGTATTAGTTTTCTTTCCTCTGCAAGTTATCTGTATTTCTTCCGAGTGGGATATAGACTACCGCAAGCAAGCAACCTTGGAAAAATTAGGTATCGCCATTTCACATGCAGAATACGCTGTGCACACAACGGACACTGTCTATACTACTTTACGTATACATTTGGACCTTCATCTTTCAAATTTAAACATTACTTCATGTGAGAACAAAGTAAATCCTTTTAATGATGTAGTTACCATGGAACGACATTTTTATGCTAAGTTACAAGCTGTTATACCATGTGCATTTCAGTATTCGAATAGTTCTTTACACTGTATGCATCAACACCGTCCTACTCGTTCCATAGTTTCATGGCTCTTAGGAATATCCTCTTTTGGATTTTCTTCCTACAATTTTGTTGAGACCCAACGAATAAAGCAATCCCTTAGTATTTTACAAGACCACGATGATTATTTGAAATCCGAACTTCAGAACATTAAGAAAGCATTTAATAATGAAGTGAAAATAGTACGTGGCCTGGTTCTGGCTGTCAAGCATGCCGTACTCCAAATTCAAAACGAGACTTCGAACCTTTTTTGTGATGTGATTACCCATGAAAGACGATTGTGGATTATGCAAAATTATTATGAATCCCGACGTAAGGTTGCCAAGATGCTAACTGATATTCTACAAAATCAACTAACCTATCGTATTTTAAATTCTGTTCAGATACTTTCTCTAGTTAAGAGCCATGCTATTCTAAAGGATACTCTTTTCCCACACGATATTGGTCTATTTTATACGGTTTCATCAGTTTTTCTTATAAACTTCAATTTTGATTCCTGGAACATTGATCTAATGTTAAAGACACCTGTAGTTACTCCTGACAATATTTCCCAGCGTTTTATGATTCACAACCTAGGTATTTTAATGACAAACAAGATTGTCAGGTATTCGTTGCCTAAAGAGGCCTACTTGTCAGATAATCATTTTGTAGAAATTGACAATCAACAGTGTGTTTGGAAGAAATTTCTATACTTTTGCGAAACCTCAGGTTTAAGCGCCAATAATCGACCAAAATGTCTTACGGACATATATTTTAATCAGAATTTAACCTTTTGCAACCTAGAAATTGTTCCTTCTGATGCAAAATTTGTTCATTTATATACGCCAGCTGGCTTACTTTTTTCTTCGTTAGTACCAGGTCATATAACTTCTAGAACTTCCCATAATATTTTACATACTACCCCTATCAAATATGGAATTAACCTGACTCAATTTATAGTATATGACAATTTTGAAACAGTGCTTATTCAAAATATGGTTTTACCCACTCGGAAAACGATAAATATGGAACATGAATATATGAACATTGATTTTAATTTTTCTCTCCCTCATCTAAATTTTTCTGCGTCTATCAAAACTCTTACTGAGTTAGACATGGAATTACAGAAATTGAAAATTAACCATACTGAGTTTATTGTTAAGCGATTTAATAACTTACATACTACTTATTTTATTGTGATCCCAATATTAGTCGTAATTTTGAGTTTGGCAACGTTCATTCAGTGTTTCTTAATATGTAATTTGAGACGTCAAGTCCGTTCTGCACAACCCAGGGAATCTTAAGTTTTTTTTTCCCTTTTTTTTTTTTTTTTTTTTTTTGTATAAGCAGAATCGTTATATGCATTATTTTGTGTCTATGTTTGTTTGGATCTATGACTCATGGTTGTTGGAATCGGAATTTGCTTCTGTTGTTTGGTTCCTGTTTTATCATAGTGTTCCCGGGATGATTTTGTTTTACAGGACCATACAGTGTTGTTTGTGTCGTGACAGATTGATTTGTCAGGTTATTGACGTTTTAGTTTATCTGTCCTTGGTGTCTGAAGTCAAATTCCACCTTATGTTAAATGAGTCAAGTTAGTGTTTTTTTTTTTTTTTTTTCTCAACACAAAAAGGGAAGAAGGGAGTTTTGTGAAGTTTATTTTCCGTGATGTGTCCATTTTTCGGACAAGAGAAATATTTGAGTTTTGTGGAGCAATTCTCCTTTGTGTTGAAGTGTTGCAATACCCTTTTTTTACGATACCTTATTTGAGTGGGCACGTTTTGCCCAGCTATTTTTGGTAATAGCAGTCTTGAAAGATGCATATTTTACCCTAGAATTTCTGCTTTTGATTTAGCCCTGAAGATTTAGGAGGTACTAGATTTAGCCACTAAGCGATACAAAATATCAGTTTTCATGCTTATTTAGACATTTGTTTTTTTTAGATACTTCTGGCTTTTTGCTCCTGTTTTTTAGCAGTGAGAGCGGAAGAAACCTTCTCACTCCGTGACACCGCCTGGGTTGTTGTCCACGTGCTCGAGATATCTTTATTATCTATTGGAATTCTCTTACTTTATAAACTATACAAGCGGCATTCTAATGACCGATTCCGTCAAAATACTAGTGATAAGCAATGTCTACCCTTATCTACAGTGACATCTGTTTCGGAATCTCGCCCCGTGATCAATGACACACGAGATTCTACAAAAACTCATTTCTTACGTAATTATCTCACTTATTTGTAGTTTTGCCGCTAGTTGCCTACCAAGTATTTTGGTTAGAATGGTTACGTTTCATCAATTTAAGTAAACTTCTACTGGGATCACAATTATTTTGATTCTGAGTATACCTACCACCTCAACAATGAAACCTAGCGTACGTACATTTCAAACATACAATTGGTTTATTACATTAATTTTTCTTTCTTCGGTCCCCCTTTTTAGGCCACCGACCCCCCCCCCATGTTACTGGAATAATCATAATATTATTTTTTTAGCCGAGTGCTAGGCGGCATAACCTGGCCCCGTTCCTGTTTTTGAGAAGATTAGCTGAAATAGGAAATGGTTTCAGCCTTATGATTATTCTGGTCCCACCCTCATACACCCTCCCTCCCTCCAAGATTGCCTTGTGTTGATTCTGTGTTGTATGGTATTATTTGGTCGTTGGGCACCAATTACAAGTCATATTAATGCTTAATTTTTGTTTCTTTTTTAATTTTGTCTTGTTCTTCCTCTACTTCTCTTCCCCCGTACGTTTACTTTTCGTTTTTCTACTGTACTAAGATTAGCCTTGCACTTACGTTCCAGCTACTTAAATTTTTTTTATTTTCTTACCGCAACTACATTTTTGTAACCCTTTCTTACTTTTCCTCCCACATTCTCATTCTACTCAATTCTATGCTATTTTAATTTCATACCTAAAACCTGTTTCTTTCTCCCTCCCATGCCTTCATTAAGCAGCGAATGAAGAAGAGGTTACCATCCATCGTAGACCTTCAAGAGGCCACCGCCCCCCCCCCCAGGAATGCTACATCGAGTACATATGGATTGATTGTGGATCACTGTTTTACTTTTCCAGCAAGATGCAGCGTTTTTTTTTAAATAAAAGCTTCGGATGGACCGTTACGAGGATAGCGTCTTCTGACGCCATATTGGATTTTCATCTGAAACTCATCTGTGTGCCTGTGTTTTCTACCCGTAATCTTCTATTATTCACCTTTTTTCCTCCCTTTTACCTTTGGAGATTATAACTCTATTTTCTATATCACACAATTCTGCCGTGAAACCCTGTCACACTTCAGTAGTTACATGACCCCTCCCTTCCCTCCTTAATTCACATTTTTTTCCCTCCCCGTTCTAACTAACCCATAGCTTATTTTCTCAACCCTTTTCATAACTACTTTACCTTATTTATTCTACCCAGAGTTCCTCTTCGATACTCATCAGTTGAACTTTTTTTTTTCTTGAATACGAACTAATACAAATAATTATAATACCCGTCTTCGTTCCGTTACACTGCATCATTCGACGATCTGTGCTTCGTATCTGTTCAGACTACAGCGCCGTCCTAGTGGAAGCTTTTTGAACTACGGCCAGCCAGGCCATCTTCTTCTTGGAAGTGCTATCGTCAAAGACTACTGACCGATATATTTTCAAGGGCTCCGAGTCAGCAAATTTTTCTTAAGGTCTTACGTAGTTATAAACAATTCCACGTGCTTTTGTGTTTACATGGACATGTGCTTCAATGAACGCTTCTTTATACGTCAAGTGAACGTTTATTGTGTTTACAAATATATATATGGATATGTGTGCTTTTGTCCTTTTTTTTTTAACGCAAAAGACAAAGAAAGAAAAGTGCAGTAATATGAAGAAGACTGGAACTTCTAACCTAAATATCGAATTATTAACATTTTTTTTGTTTTCTGTGTTGTTTTCATTTTATTTTGGTGTTTCTTTTCTTCGGTGATAAGGATATACACATGATTATCAATTTAGTGGTGCATATTATTCAATGAACGATGATATAAAATAAACTTGTTTTTTTTATATCTCTTCAGTTCCAGACGGGGGAGTGTAAAGGAATCAATGTGTCTTTGCTTGAATTCACAAAGACTGTTAT
Source organism: Thermobia domestica (assembly GCF_964235325.1). Lineage (NCBI taxonomy): Eukaryota > Metazoa > Arthropoda > Insecta > Zygentoma > Lepismatidae > Thermobia > Thermobia domestica. The sequence continues at coordinate 280,616 of NW_027655954.1, read as the reverse complement.
TAATAATGCATTGAGTTATGCAGACAATGACGTTGGTGACAGGTTTCTATTAATTTTATTTGTGTTTTGTGGAGTTTCTGTGTAGAGTGCTTGCGTCCTGAACTGTCAACAGTCAACTGGTTGTTGTTTTGCTACATCAGCAATTTATGAATGTTATGTATTTATTGTAATAAAGTTACGAGAGACACCTTCCTGTCTCCTCCCAACACCTAAAACCACACCTCCTATGACGTCTGGGACTCGCTTTCGATATCAACCAGAATAGTCACCGAGCCTGGGGGCCCTCCTTAAATAGCCCCGGTTACTTCCGTCTCGAGGAGTAGCGATATAGATTTGAAGCCGGGAGTAACGGTGCGGAGTGGAAGCTAATCTCGGACTTCTCCTACGAACTGGCGGATGCCCGCGATATCCCGCCAATAGTCCAGGACCAGATCCATAGCAAGATACCAGGAGACCAGAGAGGGACCAACGCACGCCCGGACGTCATGAAGGTACACCTACCCTAACCGATAATCCTAACCCTAGCCCTGTCTCTCTTCTTTCATAGAATTTCTTCGTTATTAACTCTAATATCCCAATGATCTTTTACTTTAAAGGACAGCCGTCCGAATCCAGTGCCTGTGAACTGAGCTAAATTCCCCACTTTAGTTCTTCTGACGGCTTGTGTGTAGGTGGAGTTTCCTTTCATTTTTCCTCCCCCACACACCCTTTATACTTGTTAGACTGTAACTGCACATAATCTGGAGGGCGGAAGTATAAATAGAGAATACACACCCCTCCAACCATAGTTTTAGAACTCTGTGAAGAAGGGCACACAAAAACTAAAAATGACAGCCAATTTGCCGCGGGCGGGAGCGGATGTAGGTTAATTTATTTATTTTACTCTGTGAATAATTTTTTGAGTTAATTTTATATTCACTATCTATTTACAACAAATCAAACAGAATACCAAGAGCTCTGCAGTATGGAAATGGCAAGTAGAATTCAGGTTAAGGGCGGAGAGATGCTATCATGACTCTTTATAACATTGTTCTGCTTTTATTTCAATTGTTTCATATAGTGTGTACAATGTGTAAAGACTCACAGAGCTCCTATTCTACCGTGTTTTACAGGACTATAAAGCGCTTTATATTTTTCAGGGTTAAAATTGTGTATTGATTTTAAGGTTAAGATTCTATGACGAACCTAGATTTGTGTCTCAGTATAAAACTTTGAACCGCTTAGGTTTGACGTAAAGCAAATACCTTCCACAAAGCTAAATTCTTTCTCTTTTATAAAACTGTATATTTTTTGCCTTTTTTTCACTTTATGTGGTTTTATAAACTAGAGAAAATTTAGTTTTGTACATAAACGTTTGTTTCACATCACTTCCTTAAGTGGTTCAAAACTTTATAAAGGGAGAACAATTCCGAATTCGGCATAAAATTTTAACCTTCAGAAAGGTTAAACACAATTTTAACCCTGAAAAAATTTTCAATATATGGACAACAAAGCAAAAGATGTTATAATAAATCGATTCATGGTTATTTCAACTAATAAAGCAGGTTATATTACACGAGATACTCGGTTACTAGAATTGACTTACCCTATCACATCAACCGAGTAAATGGGTTATTTCAATTAACTGAACAGATTAAATTAACCGATCTACTCGGTTAAACATTTGCCCTATCTTATTACATTAACCGAGTATATAGGTTACCTTAACTAATTGAATATGTTATATTAACCCATCTACTTGGTTATACATTTGTCCTACCGTATTGCTTCAACCGAGTAAGTGGGTTACTTATACTAATTGAATATGTTATATTAACCAAAATACTCGGTTACTGCAGTTGATGCACCCTGTTTCATTAACCGAGCAGTCGGTTATTCCAACATACTAACAAGGTTACCGGTTACAGGCTATGATTGATAGTGGTAACTACGTGATCGGTTAGCGTACCCCTGTGAGTTATTACACTGTAACCTAGCAATGTTAACCTGTAACGCAAGGTTACGATCACCTTCTCTCGTTAACTTTTTTGGCTTGGCTGCTGGGACACACGACTCTGTTGTCTATATATTGACAAACTAACTTGGTTACTGTCCACCTTTTTCTTGTTTACTAGTAACCTTTCTTTTTTTGCGTGTAATATTTCATTTAAAAAAAAAAAAGAAATCGTTACTTTCATTTGAAAAGAACTCAAGGAACTCTGAAACAAGTAACTCATAATCCCCTATACTAGCACCTATCGAGGACGCGGTGCCGCCTTCTCATAAACCCATGCTTTGTAAAGTTAACCCTGCACGTACACACTTATTTTTTTACTCACAAAGTACATACTAGGGTTCTTAGGACCCCAATCATATTTCTCTAAATTATGGAGTTTTTTTATTTAATGAACTCGTACATTTTTACACAATATCTATCAACAGTACTACAACATTTTACTGAAAATGGTATTTCTAATGCCATTCTTGTAAGTACTGTATTATTTTGAAAAATATGAGGGAAATTTATAAAATAATTCTTCCTTTAAAGTACATACTGGGGTATTGGGACCCCAACAGCAGTGAATGTTATGACCTTTCTGACAATTATGAAACTAAACTTTGTGATACTTTGTTGTAAGTAGTATATGTAAACAGAACATTTTAGACAGAACTAGAGTTTCGAAACTGTTTCCAAATCCATTTTATCATAATGTTTTTCAAAAAAATTCACCCACTTAAAGTACACACTGGTGTATGGTGGACCCCAATCAACGCAAGAGCGCAAATAACATCTATTTCCAACAATGAGTCTCACTAAACTGGCTAGACTGCTATTATTCCGCATAGACAGTGTTGCAAACTTAATTTACATTGATGGACCAAACTGCAAAAATAAATGGAATTGTCATAGTATTAGAATGAATACGGCTTGGGGTCCTACAGACCCCGGTGTGTACGTGAACGGTAAATTTTGTGCATTGTTGCATCCGATGCTTCCTGGCCCATGTGGTATAATACTGCCGTATTCTTTTCTGAGTACGGGGCCACGGTGGCTCAGTGGTAGTGTTCACCTCTTGTACGTGGGGCTTGGTTCGATTCCAGCATGCACTAAGTGGGCTTTGTGGTGGACAAATACCATGTGTGTGGGTTTTCTCTACGTTTTACCGTTTCCTCCCACTTTCTTCATTTCACCATTTCATTCTCATCATAACCGTCTCCCTTAGCCTCGGAGCAAAATTTTGGGACGTTAAACTCAATATTTAATTTCATTCTCTGAGTACATGAGTCTTTCCTTAAATACTTCGTGTACTAAAGTACCATTTTTGTTGTTATCTGAAAGTTAATAATCGAAACAACTTCTACGACGTTATACGGGAATCGGTACTATTGAACTATAGCATTTTTTAAAATACTAGTGTGGACAGCTATTTTTTAGGAAACCGGAATAGCAGAATACATTATCTGCCATTAATCAATTTGTTACTTTGTTTCTTATTACAAGTTCATTTCATTCGTATCTAAAGTTATATAGCCTAATCTCTTCCATTATTACTACTACAAAGCTGGTGATGTAGGGATAGTGTGTCTGCGTCCCAAGCATCGTTCGGTAGGTTGAGCGTGGGCACCAAGCTTGCTCCGTGCAGCCGTCTTGACTGGTTTTCCTAGTTCCTCAGTGCCACCAGGCGAATGCCAAATAGTAGCTTTTGTAAGGCCATGGCTGCTGCCTTTCAACATCCTTGGCCTTCTCCTTTCCCTAAGGATTGTATGCCTAAAGGACTAGAGGAATTCTATTCAATTTATTTATATATTGAGACCAGAGGGGGTGTGGGGGAAAATAATTGGAGCTGATCTTTGATTTGTAATCTTTAGTTGGCCAGAATGACTGCTAGATATGTCTTCAAGTTCACGGCTGTGTATAAGTCACGGCAAACCCAGGTGTGATCATCCAAAGCTCATCTGCATGGATTTGCCTCCACGGTTTCCTGATCTCAACCCACTCGAACATCTGTGGGCTTTCGTGGTGGAGGAGCGGGAGGGAAGGCGAGAAGACAGGAATCATGAAGTTCTAGATGCCCATGTCATAGAGATACGGCAGTATTACCAACGTAGGCCTGGTCACTGTTCTACGCTTGTTGCAAGTATGCCGATAGGGACTGCGTGCCGTAATTGTTATGTTTAATTAATTATTGAAATGTTAAAAAACGAAACTTTTGTATATGAGTGTACAATTAAGAACATTTCATCAGTGTTATACGAAAAAACAACGTTAGACGTCATAAGACAAACAACTTTCAAAGAAAAACCCACAACGAAAATAAGTTACAAGGACTACTTACGTACAAGTTGTTTGTCACATACTCACTCTCTCAGACTAGTATAAAAGCTTAAAATTTTGGAACTATTTATCTCAATCTTTTATTCTCAATCTTCATCATACTTTGTCTTCGCTACTCCGTCATCTTGCGACTTACAATTGGACTTTGAAGCTTCAACGATGATGGTCAACATCGAGCTGAGAGAGAGACCTCCTAACGTTAAGAGTAAGTTCTTTACCTTTTGAATAATTCAAGTCTCTTTGAAGAAGTAATTTCTTCAGGCAGTCTCCTGCTATGGCCTCAAGTATAACAGCTCTTAAAGCTAAGAATTCATCATTTATTAATGAATACTATTGTAATGTTTTGCAGACCTTTTGAGCTCATTTTTAATACTTAATGTTTGATATGAATACTATTGTAATGTTTTGCAGACCTCTTGAGCTCATTTTTAATACTTAATGTTTGATAATATTACGTCTGCACATTTGTAATAATGATTTAGATATCCTTGTAATAAACATATACATTGAATTCCTTTCTTTAATATACTACCAAATTATTATTTAGCTGTTTAACTTGAGTAATAAGATACTAACCACTATACGCATCTAAATTTCATAATCGATAATATATAGACAAATATTTTTAAATTAAACATAATAGTAGCACACGGCAATTACAAAAGATAACATTTTTTTGATTTGTATCATGCAACGGATATGATCGTTTTCTGATTCTTTTGCACATTTCCATAAGTTATAGGGGAAAAAAACGTTTTACTTGTTAAATGTAGTTTCGTTTCCTTGTGACGAAAGCTACTTTATGTTTGTAATTCTCATTCCTTTCAGAGAAGAAATTATAGCTATTTCTTAACGGATTTTTTTTTTTTTTTTAATTTTACGCTCTTTATGCTGAGAGGGAATTTTTTCCTGTTTCCTTGTGAACATTACTGCGAGAGAAATTTTATGTCAGGAGTCAAAAACTTTTGTTATCACATGTATCGTGTGCATATCCAATATAACCTACGAACAAGCGTCCGGACCCCAGGATGGCGCATAAAATCAAGCAGACCCACAAGCTACCACGTTTTACATTTAACACTCCCGCGTATTTTTGACCGCCGTGCGACTCACCCGACATTTTTTATTTAAAAGGAAACAACGAACTCGAATTGTGGAACAAAAAGACTCTGACTACTACCTAGCCTCTATCGCGTATCACTATACCACTTCTATCGCTTTTTGTCTTGCGTAAGGAAACACACAATATATTCATGTTTTTAGATTTTATTCTGGACAAAAATGACGGGTTTTAACGGATTGTATGTATAAACATTTTATGTAAATAGAAATGAACGGAGAAACACGTATTAACGCGAAGTTAAAATGTATGGACGAACTATTTCAATGAAGACAAAATGTTAAAAATGACCAGAGCAAGATTTGCACCCGTAACAGACATTGTTTAAAAGTCACTATGTAACAGTTTGTCATTCCATTTGTATTTTCCTTTTATTTTTATTTCCTTTTTTTCCATTTCCGTTTGGTTGCGTTTTGTGTTTCGTGCAGCGCTCATGTTTATTTACTTCCCACCGTTTGCTTTTGTCACACTTTGGTCGTGTTTTCTCTATCTTTTGTCGGTTTCTTTTCTGTCTTTCCTCCCTTTTCCTGGGTGTCACGGAACATTGACTTGGGCCTCGTGTCTAATTTTGACTCGATATACTTGGTTCCATGTTTCTCGCTGATTAGCGTGAGTTAGCATTTCTACAGTTTTCGGGAAAATCTCTCTCACTATACAGTAGTTCTACTTTAACCGTCAACCATGAGTTGGCTATGTCATCTGTTACTTCATTAAGCCAATAACTAATACTTGTATTGAGAATTTTTTTAAATTTTAAACACTTTATTTAGAAATTCCAGTATCTGTTTCATCGAGAAACATTTATTTCAGGTTTGTCCGTTACTGTCAGTTGTTTAAATGTTCTGTTGTTCTCTGTTCCTTTATCCAAGTTTTATCTCCGAGTACAGACGATGAAGTTATCTCGTTGACGTTCGTACTGTATCTTCTGATACTCATTGGTGCAACGAAGTAGTATATGAAATCAAAGAGAAATACGTGTATTTCTTTGTTCGTTGATTTTTCATCTTGGAGCAACTTGGGCTTACATTGTCTACAAGAGTCATAAATATGATATATGAATGGTCATGAAAATAAAGAGTTACGACAGTTGAAATCTTGTGATGCAGTAGACATATGCACAGATGTCTATCATACTGGAAAATCTTGGGAATGGAAACGGTCAGAAAGAGGCGTGAATTAGCCAGATATTTTGTGATTATACAAGAAAATCCGCGAAAATAGTTAATATTAACTATAAGCAGTTTCTTTCTCAGTGGCGAAGTGGTAAGTAATAAAAAGGATAGGTAAGATATGTATCACTGTAAATAAAAGACACTTAGCATTGAATATCAGTAGTTTGCTATATAAAGATATGTAGAATAAATGAAAGTCCACCTAAAAAGTGTTTTTTGTTGAAAATATATAAAAGAGAAAAAGGATGTGAGCGTCACACCGGATCGTAATGAGGAGAGCTAACGCTATCCTCTGGCAATCGTGTTTGCACGCCCGCACCGTAGGAACAGCGTGGGGCCGCGCGGTCAAGGGAAATGGAAGTGCAAAGAAAACACATTCTCGTTGACAAAAACACATGGCTCCGGAAAAAGAAAAAAAAACAAAAAGAAAGATCCTCGCCAACCAAAAGTCAGACTCCCACCAGGATAAAAAAAAAAACAACCAAAAAGGTGCGGGTTTTTTGGATATTTAATTTTTCTCGTTTTTAATGATTTTTTGCGATTTTTTTTAATGTCAAATACGCAACACTCCAGACAAGAAAAACACTGGACGCACACAACAGTATGCCGGGTCGGTGCACGTCCTCCTCAAGTGGGGGAAGACGTCCACTAGATCTTCCTCTTCCCGACTCCCACCAACCAGCCCCGAGTCCAGTAGTGGTATTAGCGGCTGAGAGGGCATGCAAAAGATGCACATGAGGGGTGATATATAAACGAATGGTGAATCCGCCCTCTCAGATCCACCCCTCCCCGATGATGTTCCGGTACATGCATGGCGTCGAACTCCAAGGCTGGACAGTCCTGAGACCAAGCAGAATTCTCACCCTTACAGTTAACTCGAAAGGGCTTGGTTGTTGTACACGGTTCCTCACCATGACTTTCTTGGCCACGATTTGCACAAACAGCAACACCCGAATTACATGAGGTGCTGGTGTGCCAGAAATGTTCACATTTGAAACAACGCAGGGGACTGAGGATATATAGGAGAACTTTTAAAAAATAATAATCAGCTTTGACGTATTCCGGAAGCGTAGGCAAACTAAAAGTAAGGATCAGTGTCTGCGTAGCAACGAGTTCACCTGACTTCTTACTTTTTATGCGAGCCACATCGATAACATGTTGGTCAGCTAATTCAGATTTAATCTCCTCCTCGGTGGCGTTGAGGAGGTACCAACACGATATAACCCCTCGAGAGACGTCAGTACACGGTAAGGTTCTACTGACACGGTCACTGATCCAATGGCAGTTTCTGTAGGTTCTCCGTTTTCTTCGCGTCGAGGGTTTTCACCAGTAGAGTGCCGTTCTGTAATTTTCTAATATCCTTAACCTGTCCGGCGTGGTAAGTAATAACCTTATTAATACGGAGAGGAGACAAGCCCTTAATAGCAGTCGGACGGGTAGATGAGCATAGGCACTATCAGTTTCTTGATCCTTAATTACAAGATATTGGACCACAGGTGTCACGATACTTCTCCTTTCAACATTTTCTATGATAGCAGTGTCGATCTCACTCTCGCTTCGTTTGGGCTTTTTTCCTAGAGGATGAGCTCGGACCTGTTTTAATAGATTTGATACCAATAAAAACGATATTTGTGAAAAACATGTATAAAGAAAAAAGGGGTGTGAACTCACACCAGGGCGCAAGCGGGGAGAACTTACGCTACCCTCTGCCAATCCTATTAGCACGCCCAAAACCGTAGGATCAGCGTGTGGTCGATTTTTTCGTTTTTTTTTTTTTTAAATATTTTCAGACTGAACACTCCGTACAACACAACAGTGGGCCGGGTGGGTGAACGTCTTCCCCAAATGGAGAAAGACGTCCACTAGACCTTCCCCTTCCCGACTCACACCAATCACCCGCGAGTCCGTTAGCAGTATTCGCGGCTCAGAGCGCATGCAAAATATGCAGATGACGGATTATATATTAATGAATGATGAAGCCATCCTCTCAACTCCACCCCCTTCGCGACTATGACGGTTCGCTACATGGAGGTTTTTTATATGAGTTGTAAAACTGCTTGATACACATAATAATTACCAACAGAGCTTCTGATTCAGCAATTGTCACATTTCTCACTTGTCTCATTTATTCCTATAGATACAAGATGTTTAAAAATTAGAAGAAATCACTATAGTTTCCTAAAACTGGGTTTTTAGGAAGAAATGCCTATTGATCAAACAAAGGTTGGTATGGGCTCTTCATTCAGGTCACTCTGACATTTGTCCTTTTGGTGTGGAAAGTAGAGTACTAAGTAGTAGAATAAATTTTTAAAACGGGGTTCGGATTCTAGGTATGGCTGTAAGTGCATGGCACTGATAGCTCGCTGGTGAAAAGAACTTTAAATTCAAGTGCCCAGAGCTCTGGCATAATTTTCTCGAATGTATACACAAAAATACTGTATTAGTTAGTAAAGACGTTTGTAGATTCTGCATGAGGACATTGCTTGTAATGAACGTCCCTTCTCAGTACTATTAGTGACGCAAAAACTCAGTATAGAATCCTGATCGAGTGGAACTTCTCTCTCGCCTACATCTAATTTTACGTCCGTTGATAATGTTATCTGCGTTGAGAAGTGGGCAACTGTCTAAGGGCGCTACAGGGAATGTACAGTTTGTAACTTAACCCGTTTAAAGATGCAAGTCATTTTTTTTTTTTTCACTCCTGCGAATTAAAGTACCCGTTTAAAGAAACTTTTTTTTTGTTGTTGTTGCAATGTTTCAGTGATTTGATGTTGTTTTCGGAGCAAAATATCACTTCAATTTAAAAAAAAAACGAAAACGGGTTTTTCGGGAGAAAAATTCTCATTTTGCTATTCGACTCATACTACACATTTACATAGCAGTTGGTTAAGAGTAATTTTTATCATTAATTAAATAAAAAATTCAAATATTATTGTTAATCTAAATATAGTATAAAATGATCGATGTTTTATTTATTACGGTTTTCTTTAGAAACTAAGTAGATAATACTCATTCTTCTTTTGTAGATAAATAAATCCAAGAAATATATCTACAACACAAAGAATACCGTGCATAGAAGATGTCAGTACATTTCAGAGATTTGGACAGCATGCGTTTAGACTTAATGTCAGTTGTAAGATTTTCAGAGTTAATGTAATTGTTGTTGCAACCAGAAAGTTAGTGTAAAACTGAGGAAATCACTACTAAGCCCGTCGACAGCGTCGTTTCTTTCTAAGGAATGCCTCGAGGCCGGAAACAAAATGGAATACGTTGTGAATGCATTGCAATTTCTAATTCCTAAAAAGGGCTAAAAAATTGCAGCGACAACCATACGACAACTGTTAATCCACTGTGCCACAAGTATAGATAGATGAGGGTAACGTCGAGTAAATTTGCACTTATTATCAAATACAGTACTACTGGACGATATCCTTCATTAAAAAAAAAAAACTATTGGATACATACAATTTGGCTGATGTTAAAGCAGTGTAGTGGCGACTAAACCATGAAAACGATGCTCTCCTTGAGTATGAAGTGATTGTGAATGTGTCGGTAAGAAAGAGTGGATTGATACTTGATACGTGTTGATAGCTCTGTTGTTCTCCAGATGTATTAGTGGGAGATGACAAAATAATTGAAGTAAGGTGACCATTTCGGACAGCAAAAAAGAATCCACTTTGGAGAAAGCAATGAAAAAGAAAGACTTCTTGTTAAAGAAAAGTCTTTCCATGGTGTGAGATTGAGCCTTGAGAGTGACCAACGCTTTACATATTATCACCAACTACAAGGAACTTTATACATTAGCGTTGCAAGGTGAGTTTTGCGTGTGGTGTGGACAGCAACAGAATTGTTAATTTTCAAAATATACTTGTATATGGGCAATACTTATGAACATTGCCCAAGGATAAATGAGCAATTTTTCAAGGGAGTATTTCTTCTTAATTTACTTGCTTAGTAGTGATTGTAGGTTTGATTTCGAGTTCAGGACCATGCTATTACTTTACGTTTGTATGTAATATGATGTAGAATCATAATGCCTTAGTGTTTTGGGTATTTCATGTACGTTTATGTACAGATGAAATGTAAAATTAATTTATATGAGTAATTATCTTTAATGCTTTTATATTCTGGTATATTCTTACGTTATATATTGGTTTTAAAGGCTGAATAAGGCAAGAGCATATATGGTTAGAGTGTTATCACTTCAACACCTTTATATTTCGTTATTATAATTACTTATTATAAAGCAATAGTGCCCCTTATTCTTTAGCTTTATAGTTATTAGAATTTCAAAAGACACTGTAAAAAGTTTCTAGTAAAAAAAAAAAAACACTCTGTGATATAATGGAAGATACAATTTGTGAAAGTAATAGACAAAATAAAATAAACATTGTTCACGAAGGAAGTGATAACAGCCAGAAGGCTATAGCATTCTCCGGCCGTCGTGGACAGAAAGCTACAGAACCAAAATAAGATCAAGGTCTTACTGGCCCTTTATGATATCAGAAGTAAGACATTACATTTCATTGTGGTTCGCGGGTCAGAAAATAAATACTGAGACTTTAAAGGCAGTGCCAGAACTAGTACGTGTCGCAGTTCCAAGTGAAGTTATGGCGGAGTTGAAATTATGCAACTTCCTGCAGTACAAGTATGTAACAGTTGCTATCGATTACTTTAGTAAGCGGACTGAGGTTTGACAAACAAGCAGTCTCAGTAGCTCAGTTCCTTTACGACGAAATAATTTATGGTCACGGATGTCCGAAGATGATCATAAGTGACCAAGGGAAGAATTCGTAAATAGCGTTTGCTTTCAACTCTACATGATGAAGGGAATAATGCATAGGGTTACATCAGTCTATCACTTCCAAGCAAATGTGTTAGCACAGCGACAAAATAAGACCATAAAGATCTTCTTTTGGAAGTTCTTATGAAAATATACACAAATTTTACAAGAAGTTTCATCTGAGGATAGAACATCAGCGCATTCTTCTACCAAATATCCCACATTTTAAGTTTTGTACCAAAGATCTCCCTTGCTTCCTTTGGATGTCTCAGAACAAGTTCCACAGCAAATGAAACTTTCACATCTAACTTTTGTGAATAGTCCCTTAACGTAGGACAGTTTGAACAGTGTACGCTGTGAATGGTGCAACTCGATGCAAAAGGAAGTCAAGTAAAACATTGGGAATGTGCGAAAAAAGCAAACGCCTGACTAACAGAAAGCACGAAGCACGTACAAGAATAAAAGTGGGAGAGAAAGTTCTAGTTAGAAACCTGAAGCCTAAAAGCAAAATGGAAGATTGAACATGAATGGTATGGAATGAGCTGTATAAAGTTGCTGCAATATATGCAAATAAGACCGTAGGACTCAAATTGCTCGACGAAAGTTTGTAGTCCTTTACATTTTTGTGTATTGTTTCTTTTTGAGCAAAGATTCGTTATTTTCATATAAGATACTAATACAAAGAAGAAGAAAAACTATTCAATGGGAGCAAAGAAGAATCTATTAAAATACCTGTAACGTACCAAGGGCATTTAGACTATTCGTGCTTTCCTTTAGAAGAGACATGACAAGCTAACAAGGTAAGGACACTGAACCTGCAGGTAATAAGAAAATTGGAAACAAAAGTTGACAAGCCTGTGAAGTTGAAGAAACCGCCAAAAGTAGTTAGTATTAAAGGCAATGGAAGTTGTTGGTTTCGATGTATAAATTACACGTTATATGGCAACGAAAATATGCATAAGGAAATACGCGCCCAATTGACTACTTTTTATGCAAAATAAGCTTCTAAGAAAAGTTATAAATTATACCGGTGATGAAAATTACTTTTCACATTGGGCAACGATAAATGACAGAGAGTGAGCTACGGATGTTGAGATCATGACAACTGCAGCCAGGCTGAAAACGGACATTTTTACTATGAAAAGTCCAAAACAAAGGAGAATGTGTTTGGCAGCACTTTCCCTAATAGCATGTTGGTTTGCAGCAAGTCTTTCACTATATTTGATTTTAACTTGCTAGATTTTCCGTGCACTGTACACCTGCTGGAGGTTTTTTGAAAGAGTTATCCGCAAATGTCGTAATTTGATTTTCACTTGCTAGATTTTACTTGCCTCGGAGACTTTCTGCAACTATGTAGCATGTGTGTCAGTTCTAGTTTCTACCAGCAGGTGGCACAAAATCTAATCTTATAAATCTGCTTGCCAGGCCGCCATTTGTAGTAGGTGCGAAGTGTGTGAAGCATTTAAACAAGTGGATAATTAAGATAATTACGGTAGTATCCAGTATGTAAAGATAATTTTTATTTTAAACGTGAATTGTTTGACAAAGTAGTTGAGAAAAATATACTGTGTGTATGTTCGCATACAGTAAACGTTCCGTTTGTAAAAGGCATACAAAATTAATAAATTTCTATAGCGGAATATGTCTTTATATGCGTAAAAAAACACATCTCAATTATCTCACATGAATCGTAATTCCTACTATTTTCAGTTATTACTACGAAGTGTGCAAAAAAAAATGTGAAAATAACTTACATTTCACTGGTCCATCTCTACCATTATTCGATGTTACTATGTACTGGTTAATAAAACCGATGTTAAAATATGATTTGCAACCTTGGCCACAATGTGGCTTGTGTATTTAATACATTTTCGAACTCATGTTTAAATACTGTGTTACTGCAAGTGAAGATTTGCTGTGAAGTTTATTTGCATTATATCCTTGTGTACATTGATAGTTATTTGAATACTTATGTAATTGCACCTTTTTGACCTCGATTTCCACTCCATTAAAATCGATAACGGGGGAGAGATACCGATGGTAATTGCAAATAATAGCTTAAGTTTAGTTACTCCATTCCACTATCAAACCTAGAAAATAAATCGAAATACTTAATTCACAGAGTAGGGGAAGTTGCTCTACCAAGGGACAGTATGTACCAAGGGACAACGCTCTTACAGCGGTCCTGAATTCATGAAATGTTTTTTTCATTTTATTATTGAAGTCGTCATTGGAAGTGTGATTTGGCTACACTGAATGAATTGCACATGGCGGCGAGACCTCGACGAAAGAAGGCCCAATCGATTTTTGGTATCAAAAACTAATTTTTTGTTGTGTTGTTTCGAATGTTCTGTCATACTGAACAGAAGTTAAAGCGGAGGAGAAAGGCTACAACGTAATTAGGACATCCATTTACTAACTGAACTGAACTTGTTTAATTTTTCTAAAATTTATCTCTGTATACAAATGGAACGGTTGTGGTACCAAGGGACACGATAGCTTGATGTACCAGGGAACAGTGTTTTCCTTGTCCCTTGGTACATCACTTTAAAATAAGATTCATTTTCCAAAATACTGTTTTCTGCATAGCGCATAGATTGGAAGCAAACAAAAAATACGAGTATTATAGGCGTATATGAAAAAAAAAAAACTATAAAAATATTTTAATACAACACTGACATCTCGAAGAAAGAAAAATTATTTGCACAAAAACCCGTGTTAGAAAATTCATATATTAAGGTGGTAAGTTTCACGTGGAACACAAATTTCATGGATATTGCTATGCAGAAATTAAGTTTTGAGAAAATTATGTTAAAATGTTAGACTAATAGTCACAGTAATTCTTTAATTACATGAGTTTGCTTTGCTTTGTTTCAGCACAAAAGGATGCCTAGAAGTAAAGGTGGTGTCAAGAGATCAATTCCAACAAAAGAATGTATGGAAGCAGCTGTTCAAGAAGTGTTGTCTCAAGGAGCATCTGTAAGGCATGCTGCACTTAAACATAAAGTATCGAAGTCTGCTGTTGCTCGTTATGTACGTAAATTTAAAAATTCTAACACAGAATCTCATTACAATCCCAATTACGACGTTCATAAGATGTTTTCCGAAGAAGAGGAAACTCAGCTAGTGAATTATCTCATAGAAGCAGCTCGACTGAAACATGGTTTGACAAAAGTAGGAATGAAACAGTTAGCGTATGAGTTTGCTAGAAGAAACAATAAGACTGTTCCCATGTGGGAAACAAATAAAATGGCTGGAGAGGGTTGGCTGCGCACCTTTAGAAGACGCCATACTAATGTGTCGTTGAGAAAGCCTGAAGGAACAAGTCTGTCACGCACTTTGGGATTTAACAGAACTGCGGTTGAGGAGTTTTTTGGAAATTACACAGAAGCTCTTAAAAAATACAAGTTTGACCCACAAGAAATCTGGAATGCGGATGAGACAGGTTTATCTACTGTGCACAATCCTCTAAAAGTATTTGCTCCAAAAGATGTGAAACAGGTTGGCTCTATCACCTCAGCCGAAAGAGGTAGCAACATTACTATGATTGCTTCAGTTAACGGTGTCGGCAATAGCATTCCTCCCTTCTTTGTGTTCCATAGGGTACATATTAAAGATACTATGCTAAGAGGGGCTCCTGTTGGTTCATCTGGTGCGGCAACTCACAATGGTTGGTCAAACGAGGAAGTGTTTCTTCAATGGTTTGAACATTTCCTT
Source organism: Thermobia domestica (assembly GCF_964235325.1). NCBI lineage: Eukaryota > Metazoa > Arthropoda > Insecta > Zygentoma > Lepismatidae > Thermobia > Thermobia domestica. Next base: position 265,509 of record NW_027655954.1, on the reverse strand, counting down.
ACATATGCGAGACCTTCTCGCAATCGACCACATCTCTTAATACTAGACAATCACGATAGTCATATTCCATTACGTCTCATCGACAGAGCCAAAGAAGCAGGTGTAATAATTTTAACACTACCACCCCATACATCGCATAAGCTACAGCCATTGGATGCGACTGTTTTTGGTCCTCTCAAGACCTTTTATTACAAAGGAGTAGCTGACTGGATGAATTGTTCCTCTAATGCAGGGAAACGTGTAACTATTTATGATGTAGCGGGTCTAGCGGGTACGGCATACGAATTTGCATTTACTCCAAAGAATATACTAAGTGGTTTTAAAGTAACGGGAATTTTGCCCTTGAACTCAAAAATTTTTCAAGATAATGAATTTGTGTCAGTTGAAATTCCAGGGGCTGCCAGCTCTAACAGTAATGAGAGGAAATCTTTGGAAAATCAAGCTGAAACACAAGAATCTTCATCTGAAATTATTCGCAATGAATCCGATGATCATCCAGAAATGTCGCACTCAGTAGGTCTACCACAAAGAAGCATTGATATTGGAAACCCTTCCACATCTACATCTATTGGCGTAAGAGTGACACCTGAATTGATAAGACCACATCCTAGTATTGAAGATAGTAGACCGAGCCATCGAATGGTCAATAGAAAAGCCCGCTCGAGAATTATCACAGACACACCAGAGAAGGAAAATATAATGGAAGCGAAGTCTCGTAAACCAAAACGCATCAAACAAGTGCCCAAACGTGTTAAACAAAATAAGAAAGGAAAACGAAGCCTGGTTCTTGATTCTAGCACCGATGATGATATAAGTTTTGAGTTGGAAGATAGTTTGAATGATGAAATTTGTTCATTTGAAGAAATCATGGCAGATGATTTGGAATATCAGTTTTCGACAGTTAATGGACATATTTCTCTTGCTACTGGCGATTTTGTGTTAGTGAAAATTGTAGGGAAAAAATGTAAGAAGTATTTTGTGGCAAGAATTGAACGAAATATGGGAGATGAATATGACGTTAAATATTTGAAGAAGATGACGAAGACCGACACATTTATAATTGAAGAAAACGGTGATTTATTTTCCATTGCATTGGACGATATCATATTGAAGCTTCCGGAGCCAATGCACATTGGTGAAACAAAACGGTGCTCAAACCGCCTAAAATTTCCTGTAAATTTTGCTAATTATCAACTTGGTTAATTTGTCAGTGTGTTCGGTTTTTACTTCATATAGAAACTGGGTGGTAAAGCACGTCGCAGCTCACTCATAAATAGAATCATGTGAACTATGACGTGCCTTACCATTCTATTTAATATATTTTGATATAGAGAATGCATTTTGTCCAAATTACTAAACTTTGAAATCTGACTTAAACTACTTTTCCTTTTGCTTAATAATTTGATAATAAGAAGGATGATATTTTAAAAATAGACTAAGTTAGAGTATTATCAACAATTTTCCTAAAGTTGAACGTATTCCATTGAAAACTATATATGGATATTGTATTTTAAAATAATATTGCAAATACATGTGTTTAATGCAACGATTACTTGCGTAGTTCCACTATAAGCTGTGTAATCTTTTAGTACATTTTGTAATAAATTGGTTAGTGGTTCAAGAGTACTCTTTATTATTAGATTTCATATTGTCCCTAGGTACAACAATATCCGTCCCCTAGTACGTAGTGGGTACGAACCAAGGGACAAAATGACCTGGTCGAAGAAAATCGGTCTGGAAATTTTCTCACGTCTCCAATATGCTTCAAAATGAGATGGTATAAAGACGAAACATGTAGTTAACAAAAGCACGTATTTCCTCTAGCTTCGCACAAATTCACTTGTCTATACACTGAAAAAATATAAAATGTGTCCCTTGGTACAGCAACTTCCCCTACTTCCGACTTTGCAGATTACCGTTTAGATGTATCCTTGCACTATGAAACCTACAAAAAAGTTCAATAGTCTACTTAATTCACACAGTATTGCCGGGCGAACGAAGGTGGGTTAGTAGCCCCGCAGGGCTCGTTGAGTTCTCGAAATTCATTACAGTAGTAGTAGTAGTAGCAGTAGAACCAGTAGTAAGAACTCGAAATTACCTCATTTCTCCTGTAAATTTTGCAGATGTCTTGTCAAAACGGAGGGGAGTAGCTACAGTTAATCCAAAATAATGGATAAGTCTAGGAAACCCTGCAGTTTCACTCTGCAAAAAGCGACAACGGTTGCCCAGAACACCGACATATATTGCCAAAAAAGTGCCAAAGTCTCCTCCTCAGCCTGCTTGCTATGGGACGAAGAACAAGGTTCCAAAAGACTCCCCCTCTCCATTGGGTTGTAATAAAAGTAGAAGCAACCTGCCCTCCGGAGCCTCAAATGCGCTTTCACTCGCTGTCGCTCGCTTGGCAATAGTGTGTGTGGACTAAGTATTGATTTGTTGTACAGATAGCAGCCAATCTGGCTAAATTAACATACAGTACGTGAGGGGACCAGTGTTCTAGAACATTCCCCGAACTAAGCTAACTGAAGCCTAGAAAGTGTTTGGGGACTACGAATCCGTCTCCAAATTATCCGAGGGCAAACAGATGTACAAGATTATCCAGTCACCATAGGAAGCGAGGAAAGGGTGTGTGTATGTTTTATTTTTAGTCAATTTATTTATTAAGTGATGATGGAATTACTTAGCGGAATGTTACAGCATCGTTGGATTGTGCGAAGCTCCTGAGCGGTACGTGCTAATATTTAAGAACGACACTGCGTTTGTTAAATCGAGCAGATGTTGAACGAGATCCAGCAATTTCAATTATTTGTACTTTCCAAAATACAGGCTATAACAACTCTTAGATCATTTGTTTACACGGCACATCCAAACAAATAAATAATATATTATGCATTAGTTACAAGTTTGCATGTATTTTGTTGCGTAGGATGACCCTGCCTTTCCGCCATCAATTCGATGATATTCTTGATATAAACATACTGCTTGACAGTGATATAATCTAACGCGTTCAAGTAGTTCGACATGCATCCTATCGTTTAACACAGAATGACACATTCTAATATGCGCTTGTGGTTTTACATCTATTAATATTCCATATTTTTTTTAAAAAAAGCGTTATTTTCATTTGAAAAGAACTCAAGGAATTCTGAAACAAGTACCTTATAATCCCCTAGACTAGCACCTATCCAGGACGCGGATTCGCCTCCGCATAAACGCATCTTTTTTAAAGTTAATTTTGTGAAATGTCGCATCCGACCCTTCCAGGCCCATGTGGTATAATAATGCCCTATTCTTCTTTGAGTACGGGGCCGCGGTGGCTCAGTGGTAGTGTTCAACTCTTGAGCGTGGATCCTGGTTCGATTCCAGATTGCACTAAGTGGGCTTTGTGGTGAACAAGCACCATATGTGTGGGTTTTCTCTACGTTTTCCCGTTTCCTCCCACTTTCTTCATTTCACCATTTCATTCTCATCATAACCGTCTCCCTTAGCCTCGAAGCAAAATTTTGGGACGTTAAACTCAATATTTAATTTCATTCTCTGAGTACATGAGTCTTTCCTTCAATACTTCGTGTACTGAAGTACCATTTTTGTTGTTATCTGAAAGTTAATAATCGAAACAACTTCTACGACGTTATACGGGAATCGGTACTATTGAACTATAGCATTTTTTAATACAAGTTTGGACAGCTATTTTTTTAAAGAAAACGGAATAGTAGAATACATTATTTGCCATTAATTGATTTGTTACTTTCATTCTTATTAAAAGTTCGTTTCATTCGTATTTAAAGTTATATAGGCTAATCTCTTCCATTATTACTACTATCCAGCTGGTGATGTAGGGATAGTATTTCTGCCTCCCAAGCATCGTTCGGTAGGTTGAGCGTGGGCACCAAGCTTGCTTCGGGCAGCCGTCTTAACTGAAGTTTTCCTATTTCGTCAGTGCCACCAGGCGAATGCCAAAATAGTACCTTTTGTAAGGCCATGGCTGCTGCCTTTCAACATCCTTGGCCTTCCCCTTTCCCTAAGGATTGTATACCCAAAGGAGGAGAGAAATTCTTTTCAATATATTATTACTATCTTCATTATTTATATATTGGGACCACAAGGGGTGTGGGGGGAAATTATTGGAGCTGATCTTTGATTAGTAATCTTTAGTTGGGCAGAATGAATGCTTGATATGTCTTCAAATTCCCAGGTGTAGCAAAATCAAGATGTCAACTAAAATCTAATATGGTCGTCACTCTGTCCCTCAGGTTTAGCGTTTCCCTCTGTAACTTGAAGATTTAAAGCGCATACAGTGGCTAAATCTCAACAAAACACATTGCATCTTATGCTGGGTCAACCAAAGAACGCAAGAGTATAACCATCCACATTTTAGTAATTTCATGTTTCTTTTGCTTTTTAATTTAGTCAAACAGTGTTTTCATTTTAATGTCGAAATTGAGGGTATCCTTTGTGCCAGATGCACATCAAGACATCTGTTTATAATGGTATTATTTTTATTATTATTATTCTTTTAAATACATACGTATTCTGCTGCGAGGCTTTCTTTGAGGACAGCAGAAGGCACTTTGCATTTGACATCAGATCATGACTGTGATCGACCTCTGAAGAGAAAGTCCAAGGATGTCATCCTTTCCGGCGAGGAAGAATATCACTGCCACTACTCGAGTGGAAAGAAAAAGGAAGGCAGTAAGCAGTTATCCATTTCCATCCTTTCCTGCAACAACTTCATTTCTGTCCGATACCGACTGAAGAAGCATCTAAGACAGTATGTGCTACATCGTCCTCTCCAATAACAGTATGTCATAATAGCTCATCTTCTGGTCAATGTGATTTACCTTTATCGATGCTTTGCTCACACACGACCTCATCTCTCAGCAGCTTATCCACAGCTTCGCGGTTGAGTACAAATTTATCATTGATGTGTAGGTGCTGTTCTTCAGCTATTTTTTCCTTAATAGCTAGATTTAAGTGTTTCTTTTAAGCTTCCAAACATTTATGTTAAAATACATGGGTGTTAATGTGAGGGTTGTCAACTGTTGGAAGATGATTCTAGAGATCAAAAAGAGAGAAAAATGTATTGAAACTTTTTCCATTTTAACTTCTTTCCTGTGAGGCTCCGTAAAGCAAAAATTTGAATTTCATTTCTGGATTTTAGACGATTTGCCTCTGATGGATGAAAATGTAGGATATTGGAAAGAAATATTTAATAGGACGGTTCATTTTAAAGTTTTTTATCCTCAGTCTAAACTGACAGATACCGGGCTCTTACCTTACACATATTTTCTATCTGACTTCCTTCCAATATCGTACACCTGTTCCCTTTCCCATAATATGGCAAATTTTTCACAAAACTAAAAATGGAATTCGATTGATTGATTGATTAGGGAGATTAATGGGGACGTCAGCATCAAGGCTATATGTTCTACTCACGATTAACACGGTTGCTCTGGACTAAACGATGTAAAGAGAAACACCATGAAAGAATAGAAGGCAATATACAAAAGTGCTGCTAAATAAAAGGAGAAAACGAAAAATAGAAAATAAAAGAATAAAGTAAAATATATAATAATAATAATATATAGAAAAAAGCTAACAGAAATTAAATATTTAGCAGCAATAAAGCAAGGACAACACACTAAGAGAGCTCAAAGAACGTGAGCAACCCCAGAAGCATTAACAAACTCAAGTACCAGGCGAACTATAACACTTAAATCCCCCAAAGCGCCGGTAAGAACACAAGGCAATCCGAAACGTTCTCTGAGAGCTGAGTGTTCAGGACATTCAACAAGAATGTGCTGAATACACAGCGGAACTATAAACTCCTCACAATACGGAGGGTTCAACCTCCGCAGCAAGTAGCCATGTGTCAGATGAGAGTGTCCGATACGCAAACGCGAAAGCAGCATTTCATCTTTCCAACATGATCAGGCACCCAGCAGGACAACGACGACACAACCCTGTTACTGAAACTGATGGCATCTCACAAGAATGTCCTGAATGAGAGGGTGCATACTGAAGACATTCTGTAGACTCAGAACCACGCTCTGGGAATAGGTGCAAACGAGCACACGACGTAAAGAAAGCGAGAAAGCATGGTCCAAGTAAAGCTTAAGTACAATTAATTCAGCTGTAAACACGGAACACAGGCGATGCAAATGGAATTCTGAGCTGCCCTCGTCAGTGACAAAGGCACAGCCTACAGAATCACCATCCTTAGAACTGTCCGTATAGAACACATTAAAATCGGGGTACTGATCTAACAGTGTGGCAAACTTCTGCTGGTACATCTGGGAACTAGAAGCTTTTTTCGAATGTACAGACAAACTAGGGGTTTCGAATATTCTAAACTTCCTCAAGGTCTGAACGTATCTTCTGCATTCTATAATAAATTTATGAGTATCGTTTTATTGAATTTGGAACCTCAGTCCCTCGAATACTACTTCGATTATGTTGTCTATTCAAGCGATTCGGAACAAGCTTTAGTGACGGAAAAGTTGTTCAGACGTTTTCGCGTTAATGGACTTCGTTGCAGCGTTGCCAAATCTAAATTCCTTTTCGACCAGTTAGAAGACGACTTCGTGCTTCTCTGTGACAAGCTTTGCGCACAGCGCATGCGCTTACTTATTATTATCTTGTCATATGTTGACCTTAAGATGGAGTGAAAACACATATTAGCTTATGCTACTTATTTTTCTCTCCCGTTAACATGTCTGTACTCCCCTCCTCTCCTTTTAAGAAACTGTAATATGATTTTGAGGATTCTTGTCTTTAAATGATTACTATTAAGATAGGTGTTCGTTCCACAAACAGACATTGAAAATGGAATGAAATCTTTGAGTTTTACAGACATTGAACCTACTCAATAGAGACATGCATTTCAGTGCTACAGTAATATACAAAATGACGTTGACATTTTGCAAATAGCAATGCATTAATTTTACTCCATTTGTGTAGCATTCGTGTTTTGATAGATAGATAGAATAGGGGGGTTAATGGGGACGTCAGCAACGACGCGATATGTCCCCGTCATGATAAACAGGGTTGCTCAAAATTGTATGACCCTCAAGATAAGCGAGATTGTCTGTAGTGGATCGGAAACGACGAAATCCACTTTGAAGCTTGCTCAGAAGTGAATTGGATTCCAAATACCACACCAGGCGTTCAAACAGCTTACAGACGCAGCTCGTGAGAGCAATGGGTCTGTAGCTCGTGGGGCTAGTTGCGACTTTGCCTAGCTTCAAGATAGGAAGAACGAGAGCCTCACGCCAAGCCGGTGAAAAAAACTCCTCGATCCAGAGGCGATTATACAGTTGCAAGAGAGCAAGCTGTGTATCGCGGGGGAGGTTGCGCAACATTTCGTAGGGTATACGATCAAGCCCAGGAGCAGTATTGGATGATTCACGAAGAGCAGAATCAAATTCAACGAGGGTGAAAGGAGCATTGTAATCTTCGCTGTTGGCGGTACGGAAGTTTAACGGGGTCCGCTCTAAACGGGCCCTAAGGGGAATCAAGGCAGGAGGATAATGTGCAGACTCAGAGATAGAAGCAAAATACTGGCCCAAAATGTTAGCTATCTCTGAAGGGTGAGTAACTAAGACACCATTCACATTTAAGGCAGGAACATCAACACCAGGAGTATTGCCAGTAAGAGAGCGGACCCGACGCCACACCGTGGACATCGCTGTTCGACTATTGATGGACAAAACGTAATTCATCCAGCTTTGGCGCTTCGAAAGCTTGATAAGACGTCTAGCTCGAGCACGTAGAATGCGGAAACGCTGCAGATTGTCGTCAGTTGGATGACAATTAAAAGTGGCAAGAGCGTGCCGACGAGCCAGGTTAGCCTCACGGATTTCCGCAGACCACCATGGAACACGCCGGCGGGAAACGTCGCCACCGCATTCTGGAATGGAACCATGAGCAGCATCAAGAACAGTCTGCTCAAAAGCCTCTGCCACAACAGCTACAGGGAGATCATCACGACAATGAAACTCACTGAGCGCACGGAATTTACGCCAGTCAGCACGCTTCAAATTGAAGCGGCGCAGAGGAAAAGGACGAGTAACAGGGAGACCTTCAACAAACAACGGGAAGTGATCACTGCCACAAAGATCGGGATGCACCCTCCATGTCAATGAGGTCAAGAGACCAGCACTGCACATGGAGAGGCCGATACAAGAATATGTGCCATGAGCAGTGGAAAAATGAGTGGGACTGCCATCCTTAAGGATAAGCAAGCCACTCTCCTCAAGAAATTCGGTGACCTGTCGGCCACGACCGTCAGTACGGACAGAACCGCACAGACGGTGATAGGCATTAAGGTATCCTACAAGCAAGACATGGTGGAGGACGAACTCATGGATACTGTGTGAGCTGTGATTGTCCAATCACAGCTCACACAGTATCCATGAGTTCGTCCTCCACCATGTCAGACTTCAGAGAAGCTGCAGGTGGCTTACGAACTGGAGTAGATTTCCGTCTCTTCGGAGAGAGAACCGTGTCGTTCAACCTGAGGATATGCTGACTAAGTTTCAGGCCAGCCATGTAAGGTGATCGGCGCTGGGCTGGAGTACGCCGAAGAGCACCACTAACAGAAACACGTGGGGTTCTGGGAAGTTCACTTGTCGTTGCAACCGGGGTATTCGGGGCACAACTATTCTGTGGGACCGAGTCTGTCTGGGTGGAAACGTCGGAAGTCTGGGTGCCTACAGATTTTCGGGAACTAGCTGCAACAGTAGCGAAGGGAACAGAAAGCGAAGAAGGGACGCTTTCTTTCAGACGACGCTTAGCATCAGCAGCAGAAATCTCAACAACCATGAGTTCCCGAATACGATTCTCGCGCTGAAAGGCTGGACAGTCCCGAGACCAAGCTGAATGCTCACTCTTGCAGTTGACACAGAAGGGCTTGGCCGCTTTACAGGTTTCCGCACCATGACTACCCTGGCCACAAATCGCACAAAGAGCAGCACTCGCATTACACAAGGTGCTGGTGTGCCCAAAATGTTGACATTTAAAGCAGCGCAAGGGACTAGGGATATAGGGCCGAACTTTTAAACGATAGAAACCAGCCTTGACGTACTCCGGAAGCGTGGGCAAATTGAAAGTAAGAATCAGGGACTGGGTGGCGAAAAGTTCACCTGACTTCTTACTTTTGATGCAAGCTACGTCGATAACGTGTTGGTCCGCTAACTCCGACTTAATTTCCTCTTCGGTTGCATTGAAGAGATCCCAACACGATATTACCCCTTTAGAAACGTTCAGTATACGATGTGGTTCGACTGACACATTCACCGGTCCAATAGATGTTAACTTAAGTAGCTTCGCCGTTTGCCTCTCGTCTGTCGTTTGCACCAATAAAGTGCCATTACGCAACTTTTTCATATCTTTAACCTGTCCGGCATGGTAAGTGATAACTTTATGAATAACAAAAGGGGACAAGCCCTTAATAGCACTCGGACGATTTGCATCAGAATTGGCACTATCAACGTCTTTATATTTTATTACAAGATATCGGACAACAGGGGTCGCGATACTTGCCTTTTCCACTACTTCAGTTTCATTTTGTTTGGGCTTCTTCCGTGAAGGAGAGCCCGGATCTGATTGTAATGTTTTGGTACCCATAAAAGTGTGTTTTAATGAACATTGACAAAAGAAAAAAGGGGTGTGAGGTCACACCGGGGCGTTAACAGGGCAAGTAACGCTACCCCGTGGCAATCCCTTCAGCACGCCCGACACCTTAGGATCAGCGTAGGGCCGACGCGGTCAAGGGGAATGGGAGTGCAACAAAACCATTCCCGTCGACAAAAACGCGTGGCCCCGGAAAAGGAAGAAGTAGAACAAAACGAAAGAAACCTGTCCAACAAAAAGATAGACCCCCACCAGCCCAGGAAGAACAAAACAATGCAAAAAGGTGCGGATTTTTTGTCTTTTCTAATTTTTGTTTTTTTTTTTAATTATTTTATATTTTAAGATTTTTTTTGTGTATGTTCAAAGACTCAACACCCCGGACAACACAAACACTGGACGTACACAACATTAGGCCGGGTGGGTGCACGTCCTCCCCAAGGGGAGGAAGACGTCCACTAGATCTGCCTCTTCCCGACTCCCACCAACCGCCCGCGAGTCCGGTAGCTGAGAGGGCGTGCAATGATATGAAGATGAGGGGTGATACATGAGTGATAAAGCCGCCCTCTCAGCTCCACCCCCTCCCCGATGATGACGGTCCGCTACATGGAGGGGGTTCATTTTGTTAGGTTTTGTATAATAAAACAATTAAGTGGTTTTATCATGGGTGTGTGTTGTGAAAAGGAGAATTATAGGGGGATAGTTGAATTAAATTTATTGCAGGTAGACAGGTGGAAATTATTGCGTGTTGGGGAAGGCAGGTGTATTTTAACAATGGAAGGGTATGAAGTGAAAATATTTATTTTCGGACTGTTATCTTCTCGCATGCTAGGAGAGTAAATGTGTTTCCTGCCTTTTTGAAAAATTGGATCCTCTTGCATGGACGTGATGTTGAAATTTATATGGTTAAATACAAAGAGAAATCAGATGTTTAAGAAGCATTTTAAAAACCTTGGACTATGAAAAACACGTTGTGGTAGGAAGAAAACAAAGAAGGCTTTCTTTTCCTTAAGAAAAACATTATGTTTTTTGATGCAACATGCATCATAGTTAAGAGAAATATATACGGTTTGTACGAGAACGAAATGCGAATTTCACAGAGAATGGGAAGCTTTGTAAAAATTAGCATAACGGCTGGAGTTATGTTTTAGGAGAAGTAATGTATATGTATTGTTAAGTGGTAAAGATTTTTTTGTTGTTGTTAAAATCAGAAGGAGATCTGACATGGGAGTTTGGAAGAAATTAATGAAGGAAAGAAAATACTGTAACTTTGATTTAGAACGAAAACTAGCAAAGTGAGGGAAAACGGTGAATACGTGAGAAGAAATTATATGATCAGAAGGGTAGAAATGTTTTTGTTTTCTATTTAGAAAACCTCCCCTGCTAACAAGCTTTGAAACTTATATATACAAGTTAGAAGATGGAAAATTATCATTTTGAAGAAGTACCAACGAGGTGGGAAACCAGAAGAACACAATCGTTTAAGGAAGAAGTCCCATCATTGAAGATAAATTTGCAAAGGTAAGTAAAATTCTAATAGCATTAGATATTAGGAAAAAGTTGAAAAATACTTTATTTCAGTACAATAATAATAATAATAATACAATTCTAGATTTTTTATTGTGCAACGAAAATGTTTAGATTTTCATGTTATATAACACACCTTTCTTAATAGATTTGGAAAACATTTGTTTTAAATAATCAGTATTGATATAAATACAGTAATGTGTTAAATGTTTACTACATTCTGCTTAATATTAGAGTGATTTTTAATGTTATTGTTATTTAGAGGGATTTTAGGAAAGATGATATACAGATTAGCCGGACTTATTTAAAGATATTTGTGTACCATGCTTTTTTATAATCGATAAAAAATCGAAATAGGATTTTCTTCATTTAAAATATGGACACTAAGTACATAATTATTATACTGCTCGGAAATCGTTAACGAAATTATAGAATTGAAATATATCTATGTTTAGAAATATAAAAAGATTAAAATATTTTATTATCATTGAGCGTTTAGAAGTAATACACAACACCCGAATGAAATGAAATCTGTTAATTTTACTTGCAATGATTATACCAAGTAGGATAATTGAAACGGTAATAATGAGAAATGAATAAATAAGTAAATTGGAAGGAAATGGGAAAACCGCGAAAAAACACGCACTTACTGTTTATTTTACATTTAGTTTTGTAGGAGTACCATTTTAACATGATTTTTTTCTTTTGTGAAGCTATGCCTTTTCTTTAAGATTGTTACCAATAACATATTCGGTTTTAGTTGAACAATTTGTTACGGATTACGTACCCTAAGCGTTTTTTAAGTATCCTTTAAGACATTCATCAGAAATTGAAATCCTTGTTTTGCAAGTAACTCAGACACAATTTTCTCTAAAGTTACTATACTTTGAGTTTACTGAAGCTTTGGTGTCCCCTTATTTCCTTGAAGTCATTTTCACTTCCCAGTTGACGTATCTTGAAACTGACACTAAATTACACTGATGCGTAATACTGTAACACTAACTTCACACAAAGGAAAGTACTTAATCTATGATATTAAAATTATTATTAAATGAGGTTTATTATTAGTAAGAAGGTTTATAAATACGTTCATAAGCTGGGAAACCCCCAGCGAAAGGACTATATATAGAAAAATCAAAATAGCAAATACTGGTACAATGAGTTTTCTTTAGATAGAAGAGTTTTCGTTTGACAGATGAATACTATGATATAAAGTGAAGTTAATTCAGCAATTAAATTTATGAAACACCTGCAAAACTCAAGTGTAGGGTTATATGAGAATAAAAACCCATTATCTGACAACGTTCATATATAGTAATACACACAAAGAAATATTCCTTAATGAAGTCTAAGAGACTCCAGGTATGAAAACAGAGTATTGATACAAAATAAGAGAAATCTCGGAAACTGTTGTTTGTACAAGGATAAAATTACTTGATATACAAAAGCACATTACGATATTAGATGTCACAAAAGATGAAGATTTGATTCACATTTATTATATTACGAGGTACTTTAATTATATTTTGAGTCTATTATTTCTATTTGACAGAGCGCGTTCTGACATATGCGTTCTATGGTTAAATGGGATACTGCATTGACATAACTTCAGAAAATAAAAACATTTATCTATAGATGTTAGTTTATAAAATGATTTTAGTCGTAAGACTAAATAAATATATGATTTTTGATAATTTAGTATTGGGAGCAATAATTTTATACACCGTAGTATATGTATGTACTTCACACTTTAAGTGTTAGATTTGGAAATTCATATGGTGTTTTTAATTGTTGCAGATATAATCAAGAAAAGGATCATCGCACAAGGATAAAAGAAAAGTGAGTACCATGTCTCATTTGTTTGTTTTTTATATTGCTTATCAATACTTGTACGAAAATAGTACATACGTAAAAAACACAGAAAAATCCGTTATCCGGTTAGTGGTATATTGTACTAATATACGGAATCCTCTTTCTTACTACGGAAATCAGTACGGAGGATACGTTATTCATATGTTGCATACGCACTGCTTTTAGATGTTACATCATACCGTTGCAGGATGTCGGACATCTAACAGTTTTCCGTATATCACATGCATATACTTATGTTACCTTTTGTCAGCTATATGTTATATACGTCCATTTGTATGTGGGATCCTGACCGCCTACATTGTTTTATACGGAAAGTACGTATAGATGGAACATTTATATAGAAAGTATTATAAAACATGCGTTTTCAGTTATACGTCTGCAGTACGTTAAGTCCAAAAACTACAGGAATTACGCATTTGACCTACGCTTTTAAGTACACCACCTACATTTTTTTCTTACAAAAGTGTATCGCTATAAATACCATGATTTATTAAGTAAATAATGGATTTGAAAAACATTTTTTTTTTCTTGATAGCAGTGAAAATAATCAATCTAATAATAATAATAATAATAATAATAATAATAGACCTATTTTCACTTTTTTGTCGTTATTAAATTATAAAAATCGTTTCCATGTACCTTACGTTACAACACTGTGCATTTGTTCATACAATTTGAAAGTTAGTTTAGTTGTGGTATCGTACTGTGCAGGTGATAAACTGAATGTTATTCATTATTTCTTTTAAGAAACGTTTCTATTGTTCTCATTACATACTACTTATTTCAATACTGTTTTACTATTTTTGTATTCACTACATCAAAATAAAAGAATTTTCAATGATTCGAATCTATATATCATTAGAAGTTCCGTACAATAAATAAAGTCATGTAGTCTCGACTTTGTTCAATGGGTAGTACAGCGAATCACACCTCATTTTGCAATTATAACTTGAACAAGCTTAAGAATTATTTTCAATAACATAATGGATTTTTAAAGGTTTACATATTTTTTAAGTAAAGAAGAAACTTACTATTTATTTTGAAAATGTTGGAATAGAAATCTGAGCAGCCCATTTGCTGTGGTGGAACTCTTGCATGTTACCCTTAGCATGATAGCTAAGCCATGTTTTTTTAGGCAGCAGGAAGCATAGACATTAATGATTCACGTTCCACATATGTACCGTTTCAGTAATCTTAGTGTAATAACAGGTCACATAAAAAACACTTTCTCAAGTTCAAAGACCCACCAGAAAAGGAAAAAGTGTCATACTGGGAAACATAAATGTATCTGATATATTGAGAAAGAAAAAAATAAATGTAATTTATGGTCTATGGAACAGGGAGGTTCAGTGCCGCGTTCACAAAAGCTCTTCACTGACTTCTATCCTTAGCCAACTGGATCCCATTTCTACTTTGTGCGAAATAGATCTTAATATTGTCCTCCCATCTGCGCCTAGCTCTTCCTAACTGTTGTTTTCCGATTGCATTTTTAAAAGTTAAAAATTTAAAAGCGTTTCTACCGTCTTTACTGTGTGTATATGATCTACACAACGTAAACCTAATAAATGTAATGACCTTAACAATGTTAGGTAAACAATAAAAATATGTAGTTTTGGCATTCCCCATTCCAGTTCCTCTTGGACCCGAACATTCGTCTCAGGATCTTGTTCTCAAATACTTTTAGTCTATGTTCTTCTCTTAGAGTAAGCGACCATGTTTCGCAACCATCCAAACAGCAGGCATGATTATTGTTTATATATTTTAAGCTTCGGTAAAATTTTTATAAAACATTTTTTGAACTGAATAACACAAATACTCTGCTTGTAGTTGACATTTAGCTTCTTCGTGAATATCCTTTCGGTTTGAACCTGGATATTTGAAAATGAAATGAAATCTTTAAGTTTTACGTCCCACGGTTATGCCGGTTAGGCTAAAGGAGACGGTGATGATGAGTAATGGATGAAATGGTGGAATGAAGAAAGTGGAGGAAACGGGAGAACCCCGAGAAAACCCACGCACACGGTGTTTGTCCACCACAAAGTTCACTTGGCGGGGGCTGGTATCGAACCCGGGACCCCAAGCACCAGAGGTGAACACTCTACCACTGAGCCACCGCGGCCCGGCCTCACCCTGGATATTTGAGTTTCCACTATGTGGAAAGTATTATTTGGTATTTTAAAGCATTTTATAATTGTAGTATTACAATTTGATGAACTCTTATGTACGAATTAGTAAATTCATGTCAGTGCAAGCGTTTAATAATGCCTCTTTTATTGTTTTCCTATCAAATTTACATTATAAGCATATACCATAACCTCGTTGCTATCTTTGATTTCCTTATAGCGTACTCCAAGACAAAGCTAAATAGTAATGTCGACAACGCATATCATGGTTTCATGCCATTCTCACGTGAAAGCTCGTGAACAAGAATTTTGCTACTCGGACTTTACTTTGGGATTGATTGAAACGCATTTTAATTAATGTAATGAGTTTTCGATATTTTAAATTTTGTAAAAATATTATAAAATATTTCTTTCGCACCCGATTCGTAAGCGATTTAAAACCAAATTGACGTACCGGGGTATTGTATTCTCATTTTCTTTTCAAGCATTTGGCGAATGGTAAATATTTGATCGATATTGTTGTACGAAATTTGTAACTTAATAATATTAGTATTTTAAATGTAAAAAAGGAAAATATGTCTTTATTGACACAAACACAACAATACTTGCAAATCCTATTGGTAATCAAAAAGCAACATTTAATTTGTACCTCAAATACCGCGTACTACTCCGTGCTAGCTTGTTCTAACTAATATCTATTCTTGAAACTCTTATTGTATAAGATTCCATATCTTTGCTCACCACACATATCTTAGCTATATCGAAGTCACACCCGAACATTTTAGTCTTAGAATGTAATTGTATTCACATTTAATATAGAATGTTTTATACCGTTATTAAAATTATTTATTTCTTCTTCATAATACTGACAGAAATACCCGAAGTCAGCCGAAGTTAAATATGACGAAATTTAAAAATGAAGTTAAATTATATTTTTATTATTTATGTGCTTTGAAGCTAATTTTATATCTTTTTCAGGATGAAGTTTATAAAGAACCGGCAGAGAGAAGTAACCAGGGTTATTACACGAGCAACAACAACAATAAGAAAAGGTAGAAGAATCTACATATACATGAATGAAAATTTTATACATGTTTATGAAGAATATATAGAACAAATAAGAGAGGAAGTCGAAGTAATTGTTGGTCTTCCTCATGTTGAGGAAGAAGAATATACGGAACAGATGAGAGAGGAGGTGGAGGTAATCGTTGGTCTTCCTCATTTTGAGGAAGACGAATTTAGAAATCGGCATCATCAAGAGGCTGAACAGGAAAATCCTCAAGATGAGGACACTACTGATGATGAGGAGGAGGGTATTTTCGGTTTATAGACCCATTTTTTGTCTTGTAAATATTTTCATTATTATGTAATTTTTAGTTTTTTTTAAATAAATAAGTATATGCATATTCTAGGTATTTCCATTTTTAAATACTCGTTTATATTCCCTATAGTTGATTCTTAACACAGTTTAAATTTTTTTCATCTAATTATGAAAACGAGTTTTCTCTCTTTTTTCTGAAAACAAAGGCGAAACTTGATGTTACCCATGGTTTAAAATTGAACGCTGAAAACGTTTCGCACCAGAGGTGGGTACTCTATCACTGACCTGCAGTGCATCTATGTAAAAATTACGTTTACTACTTTTGTGTGTAATATAAGACTTGATACGTATGTGATTCTGATTTAGGAAATTGGTTTTTTATTCTGTGTTTTTATTCTGCAAGTAAGTATTGAAAATATGATAATAATAGTAAAGACCTAAGGACGAATGAAGGAAGAAATACAACTATAAAATTAAGACGTTAAGCACAGTGTTTTTCAATTAGAATAAGGTGTTACATTCAAGTTTAACTTCTTTCTCAGCATTGAGGTTATATGAACTGGTAATCTATAGTTTAATGTGAAATCCCAAATCTTTGTATAAAGCGTTCAACGCTTTCTCAATAGGGTTTAAAGCTTGGACTTCCTGCAGCAAAGGTGAGCACTCTACCAGTGAACTCAAGCACACTGAAATATAAATATTATTTTTACTTTAAAGGTTAACCACAGGAAACTAAAATAATTATTCTACAACTGTTTTTTATCTTCAAGAAAATCCTCATAATACAAAACAAGACGAGTTCCACACTTTTTTCGAGGTCAATGATGTAAAAGAAAAGTCTTTCTTTCTTTAGGGGGTGCTTCAAGAATGTTTTACGGAAAACAGGTTTTTATGCAGGTAACTATATCCGTTGTAATACATTAGGAGGTGGAGGCTTTTTTCAGTTCTCCATTCATCCTTTTGTGACTGCCTTTTAAAACCTTGGTGAAAATCATCAAAGAGATTTAAAAATCCTTTTACTTTCGTTTTACACCGCTGAACGAAACTTAACGTGTGTGAGAGAGTGTGTGTGTGTGTGTGTGTGTGTGTGTGAAAAGAGAGAAAGAAACAAAAAATGAAAGTGGTTGGGCTAGTAAGGGGAAATCTCTTAAAGATACATTTCCTATTTCCTTTTCTTTTGTGTTTAACTCAACCTACTTACTAAAGAATAAATAAAAATTGTTCAGTCCACAATAAAAATAGGTAAATGATAATGCATAAATCGGTAAAATCAAAATAAAGGAAGATTCCAAGTAAACCCACAACAGCACGAACTTACCTCGTCGGAGTTAAACCATGGATCACACGCAACAAAAGTAAACCACTCACATCCCATTGCTTTTCTACATCCATTTGTTATAAGTAACTATACATTGTTACAAGTTTTAAGAGGTTACCATACAATGGTTACTATCAGGATCAGTAAAAGTAAAGCCTCTGGAGTGTGTGTGAATTCATTATACCTCGGTTCTCTACTGGTTGTCTAACAAAAGGGTTGTATTTGATTTTCAAGTCCAAGGTAATTATTCCCAAAAGTGCAATCTTGTCCTTTTACTGTATAAAATGGAATAAGTATTTCACGTTATCATCTTATTAAGAAAAAAGTATTTTTCTGTATATTTCTATGCATTTTATAGATATTTTATTCTTTACCTCAAAGTATTGAGCTCTCTAAGCTTTATTCTTTTAAAAAAGCATATACCAAGTAAGGGTCTGTACATCCTGAAATTTGTTGAAGGGTGGATCCAGCACTAACAGTCACTGCATTTAAGCATTATTGAAGTAGCTTTATTTTAGTTGCAATAAAACAACACGTAATTTTACAATATTGTCATCTATATTCTCAACAAAATAGTACACTAACTTCTTTTTATAAGAAAAAGGAGTACAAGGGTACTGTAACAACGACTTTTCTACAGTATATCACGCATTTCTCTCCTACTCCAACCATAATTCTCTTAAGAAAGTGTTAAAATGTTTGTTGGGTTATAAAGTTTTAAATGTGGTCCGCATCCAATGAATCCCTCGAGTGGATACGCCCTTAATTCAATCCATTCTGCATACAAAATTATATGTTGTTTTTCATTTAAAGTAAATGATTAAAGAAAGGTTTTAAAGTCTTCATATCATAAACTAAACACAAGGTATCAAACTCAGTGCCTCCTGTTCAATGGACAACAGGTCATCGTTTACTTACGTTGGTAATGTCTCTAAAAAAAAAAAAAATTAAATAATGTATTAAATATTTTCAGTTTCCCACCATATTCTTCGAAAACAATTATTTTTTCTTTTCATGCACTGCTTCTTAAACACTAGTTTCTTCATATAGCATACAAAACAACTAAGATTATTTTTTCTAATATCAGTTTATTTCTTTAAAAACAATGCATTAATCTCACTGACAATTCAGTTGCTACTACTTCAGTATTTTAGCTCTGACTATTATTTACATGTGGTAGGTAGTCTTATAATACAGTTCTCTTGCAGTTACAATAATATAAAAAATGCTATATACTAAGAAACTAATCTTTCATAACGGATCATATACACAGCAACTGCATCAACGTTATCCCTATTGTGGTTTGGAACCCATTTTACTGTTAATATACTGTTTCTTATAACCTTGTTGTTATATAAAACATAAATTTTAAAAACGGTAGTCGATAACCTAATACGAAATAAATCTCAACACCGATTTAAAATATAACTTACTAATTTACTTGTCAATCAAAAATCCCAGGTACAGTTAAAATAAATCTTGGTATGAGCAATAGTAATTCAATTCGTTGTGCAAACATTCGTTTTCGTAAAGCTGTCTTAAATACGGGCTAGTTCTCATCTGCGTCAAAGAAAGTCTACACTTCCCAATAGATATACTTTCTCGTTACAAGCATTAGTAATGGTTCAAATTCCACTTTAAACAACAGCCCTCCCAAATCACTCATAGAACCAGCAAAACAGTAACTAAAAATTCCAAACATAGTAACTTCCGTATTTCAATCCAATACAATTTCATTGGGTAAAAGAGCGAAACCACAGTTCGTCTTAAATGACCAAATTTAACTCAATAAGTGCAAGCTGCACAATATAATCTCTTTAACGTTTAGGAAAATCTAATTTCGGGAGTACAACACTTCTGATATGTTATAACTGTATGCCATGTATTCGCTCACAAATATATCTGCGCTGTATATGCAGACAACTAAAACATTAAATACTATTTTCTTATGCATTTGTAACAATTACAATAAAGTTTAAAATTCTCGAAATTCAGAATAATTTTTATTAAAGTTTAATATTGAAAGATATCTGTTTCAACTGTAAAAGGACACGTTAGCTATTATTTCGTTTCTGACGGTCATAACACCATTACAAGAATATTTTCTTGTTTTTTCTGTTACAAACAAGATCTATAAATAAAATACTCTTTTAGTTCAAAAAAATATTCCTCACACTTCAAGTAAAATACAAAATCGTATCAGACTGTCTGCGAATATAATATGCAATCCTCAAAACATTTTTAACTTGTCGGTTGCATAATCTTCTAGGTGTCAAAATTAAATATTCATACTCATTATTATATACGTAAAATGTATCTGTCTCTCCGACACGTATAGTTGCTATTGAACTCTCAGTGGAAAAATAATTGTGGGTTTTCTGTGTTAAAAGCAATATCCTTCAGTCAAGCAATCAACTTCAATAATATAAGACAACTTATTATTTTCAATCCATTTCCTTCAGCGTAATATATACAAATAAATAAAAAATCTAGTTTTGTATAAAGAGTTTCAAAAAGTATAATTCTCCAATAACTGCTACAATAAGTTTCTTTCCTCGTTCATAGACATTAAATAGCGCTCATCATAAAAATAAGTCAGTTCTAACACGAAATGTTTTCCCTCATTCAAAGTGTATTTTTAGTTTAAACATTGTGTTTGTGTGGAGTTCTCCCGTTTCCGCCTACATTCTCGTTCCACCAACTTATAAATGCGTACTTTTATTCATCCAATATAATACATAAAAGAGCTATAGTGGGTACGCAATACAGCTTTCACCTCTGGTGCATGTGTTCCTTGGTTCGATCCCAGCTCGCGCCAGGTAAGCTTTGTAGTAAACAAACACGGTGTGTGTGGGTTTTCTCGGGGTTCTCCTGCTTCCTCCCACTTTCTTCATTTCACCATATTCATTAATTTCTCATCACTGTCTCCTTTAGTCTAGTCAGTATATTCGTTGGATGTATAACTTATAATAACTTTTATGTCGATATTTCAGTATTCATATCACACATTATCAAATATTTTCAATATTTCATACTACTAAGATCCAACGTTTTCAGTAAATCCTTATTTTAAGACCAATCTGTAACTCCTTTGCGTTAAAAAACCTCCGCAACAAACAATTCACAACAATAGGTTTTATTCTCCAATGTTTCTATTAATTACAACCGTTTCTATTTCCTTCACCACCTAAAACAATAAAAGAATTAAGAATTAGTTATTTGCTGTATTACTATTTCCAATTACAATATTCAACGTAGCACTAACATTCCCAACCATATTGGCTTTGCATGTAAGAGAGCCATGGTTCGATTCGCGGTGCAGATTCTGTTAACTACCTATCCAATATAAGTTTGTTCATACACAGTAAAAATATGCCATTTATAACTTAGAAAAGTCTGCAGTGCAAGCAAGCGTGCGGTTCTCCACGTGGCACAACCCTGGTTCGAGTTCCGGCAGTGTCATGGCTTCCTACTCAATAAAAACTTCCTTCTTACCATATACTTTCTAAATATCAGTTATACGTCTTACACAATTCATAGCTACATACAAGTAACAATACCTGCTAGGCAAAAGGTTTATCGTACGGTTTTTCACGTGGAAGAGTCGTGGTTCGATTCCCGATGCGGATTCTGTTGACTTCCTGTTATGTCTTACACAATTCATAGCTATATATAAGTAATAAGTTCACACTTCAAGCATAAAATTTAGCGTACGGTTCTCCACCTGGGAGAGTACTCATTCGATTCCCGGTGCAATCATTAATGTTGATTCCCTCTACCCTACATATTACATTATACTATCTCTTAGTCATGTTATAATTCCATAAAAGTACACCGAGTCATATGATTTTCAATGCCGGAAAATTCGCAATCAATTTCCGATTAAAACAAACACTTCCGTCCCATTATAATCTCAACAATTACAATATGTCCCTTTCCCATATAAAAATGAACAAGTATAATACAAAAATACTGCAAAGTTAGTGCCTACTAATGATTTTTTTCTTCCGGTGCCTTCTATGTATCAATTTTCTTCTTCCAACGGTATATTTGCGTTTCTTATCTCTTATACGTTGTACGAATCATGCAAATAAATCGTTATTTTTATATCCTTCAATCTTTCCAAAAGTTTCGAGTGTGTTCTTTCCCCTATTCCAACAATAATAAATTAAAAAAAAAAAAAAAAAAAAGATCTCGAAGTTTCTAGCGCTTTCTTTCACTCATTCCAACGATCACAATTCCAGATTATTCTCCAACAGCAGCTGCCGCGATGCATGTCATGCATATTAATATATTCGATTGTTCTACGTATGTTATCTGCATATTTTATTTCCGAAAGGTTTTTCTGTATTCTGCTTCTCCAATTAACATTTCTTTTCACCGGAAAACATTTATTTTGTGTCATGTTCTCTATACAACCTCCGGCCGCACTTGCATACATTATGTCATTAATATGCGGGAAAAAGGTGTATCCATTCTTCAAACTGTCAACCGGCCGTGTATTACGAAGTGCTAAAATGTTAGAAAAGTAAACACTCATGAATATTCATGAGTGTTTACTAGTTTGTAACTACCTACTAGGGGCGTAAAATAAGCCCGTTCGCCATTTTTTTGTTTTTTCAGTGGCTGCTAAGAAATAAAACCGCGTAGGGCGTAAGCTTATATTGGTATAGTCTTTGTCGGCAATGCCGCCACAGAAAGAGAAAAAAAAAAACATTTTTCAAGCTTTGTTGACAATCCGCCAAGGTTTCTCTTGTTTAACCCTAGATGGGTAGACTACATATATTTTACGCATTCACCTTGTGTTCATGTATGACACTGCGCACCCAGCTCGCGCAGGAGGCTTTACCGCCTGGAATGCCTCCATTGTAGCAATCTCTATCTGCAGCCGAGAGAACTTCCCAGTCTTACTTCAGCTGCTGCCCTCGCTGTCTCTCTTCTGAAAAAGAGTGAGTAAATTTTACGCATATCTACCCATACACAAATATATTTATCTACGTATTTTTTTCGCATGTCTACCTTAACCCGAGAGAAACGGGATGGAACGTGTGCCTGACGAGAATGTGTTGGCGATATAATTTGACGAAGATGTTTCTGAAGAAGAAGATAACGTTATTAATGACCTAAGCGACGATGATGTGGATGATCCAGATTACGAAGCACCTGATAGTCGAGCGGAGGACGCTGTTGAACTCAATGAAGAACAAGTAGAAGAAAGGTTGTTAGAGACTGTCTTCAGTGTAGAAACAAAGGGAATAAAGAGGAAAAGATCGAATACTAAGTCTATTGCCACAGTAGACGAAGAGTACATACTAAAATTTCCGGATTCCCAACTTGTAGGAAGAAATTGATATGTACGGAAAACGGAAACAACTCGATTTGTTGGCAAGGTTCCTCAAAAGAACATAGTCCACATCCGACCAGGCTCCACGCAGGATGCACAAGCTAAATCACCTAGTGACTGTTTTAAATTATTTTTATCAACTGACATCTTAGAGAATATTGTGCGCTGTACAAATCTTAAAGCCGAAAGGAGACGTCAGTCATACTCAAAGAAAGATGACCCTTCCATTGTCGATATGACTTTGGATGAACTGCTTGCCTTACTGGGTTTGCTTATATTATCAGGAGAAACAAAAAGCAATTACCTGTCAAGTGAACTGCTGTTCAATTCTTCATATTGCGGCTCACGATATAAATCAACTATGTATGAAAGAATATTCAATTTTTTGATCAACACACTGCGATTTGATGCTAAAAGTACCCGAAACGAGCGGAGAAAACTTACAACATTCGCTCCTATATCATAAATCTTCCAAATATCCATTGAAAACTGCAAGAAAATGTACTGACCCAGTTCTTTCCTTAACATTGACGAACAGCTCATTGGGTTCCATGGCCGGTGCCCCTTCAAAATGTATTTGCCATCAAAGCCAAGCAAATACGGACTTAAAATAGTTGCAATGTGTGAATGCTACAAACTACCTGGTGAACGCCATTCCATATCTGGGCAAAGGGACGGTGCCTGCTAACGAACCTGCTGGAGAATATTTTGTCAAGAACTTGGTATCACCAGTGGACGGAACTCATAGAAATATTACAACCGACAATTGGTTCACCACTGTGCCATTGGCAGAGTCTCTCCTTCGTGACCATAAGCTGACTACAGTGGGTACAATCAAGAGAAACAAAAACGAATTTTCCGTAGAGTTCAATGATGTGAAGTATTTGCCATTGTAAAATTGTGAATACGTTTTTTCGTGCAAGAATGATATACTTGCAATTTTAGAGAAAGTATGCTGTAAGTGCAGTATTAAAGTGAAGATGTAAAAGAGACTGGACTGGTAGCCCCTTTGTTCACGATTATCTAGTTTCTGCTATTCTAAAATTGTGTATTTTTGTTGTGTATTTTTATTGTGCATTTTATGTATTGTACTCTAAATGTAATTTATTTTGCAGTTGTTCATTTCTATAATACATTCAGCATATTTGCAAGTATTGTATTATTAAGTTTGACTTGTGTAAGCTCAAAACAAACCAACAAACGAAAAATACGTAAATTTTACGCATATCTACCCTTTACGTGATATTTATGAAGTCTACCCATCTAGGGTTAAAAGTGCGGAAACAATTCAATCAAAGTAACAATAGAATATTTACTTAGTGGTTTCCTTCAGTTTTCTGTACTGATGTATGATCGTATTCCAGTTTTCTTAACTTAGAATATAGAATAATAGCATTGTCCAGCTGGCTCTTGTTGGAGGAAGATGTTACCAAGATGGATGTGCTAGTAGAGTGGGATACTGGAGGACTGAATGTTGTAGCAGATAAGGAATTGGTGCGTGTTTCAGGAAAGGAAATTACTGTTGGTTGTCGTGTGAAAATGTATTGGTTACCGGATAGAAAGTGGTCCGACGTGTCAATGAGGAAAAATTGTAACTGCAACAAGTGGTTACACTAAAAGTGAGAATTCTGAAGATGATGTTCCCCTCATACAATTAATACAAGGAAAGAAAGTAAACGAAAATTTAAATGAAATGAAATGAAATATTTAAGTTTTACGTCCCACGGTTATGCCGGGTAGGCTAAAGGAGACGGTGATGATGAGAGATGAGTGAAACGGTGGAATGAAGAAAGTGGGAGGAAACGGGAGAACCCCGAGAAAACCCACGAGCACGGTGTTTGTCCACCACAAAGTGCACTTGGCGGGGGCTGGGATCGAACCCGGGACCCCAAGCACCAGAGGTGAACGCTCTACCACTGAGCCACCGCGCCCCCCTAACGAAAATTTAAGTTTAAATCCCACTGATATTCTATATTATGATGGGGACGACTCTGACCTTGATCCAACATATATAGCGGAGTGTGAAATACGAGGTTGTGAAAGGGAAGTGTTCAGTGCATGTCCGTTGTGCAGTATGTTGTTGTGCTGGAGACATTTCGACAAACCATTGAATTGTGAAAATCAGCATGAACTCTTTGAACATTCGTGTAATGTGAAGACACAAGTGAGAGAGAAATGCGGAGGTGATGTACATGTGGATCCGCAGCCAGAAAGTTACGAAATGGAAGGATCTCCTAGAAAAGAGGAGCATTTATTGAGTGAAGAAAAAGGTTGTCGGAAGAGAAAGAGAAGTATTGCAAGGATTTACGAAGCAAGGGTGAATTGTATGTTAGCCCATACACAAAAAAGTTAGTTCCAGGAACAAATGTGAAAGCAAGATGTGATGGAAAATGTGAAAAGTTTGGTAAAGAATGCTTTAAAATCACAGATGCGGAAAGACAAAAAAAAATTTCAGGACTTTTATGCGAGTGGTGATCTTCAACATCAGCGAGAATTTATTAACAGATATGTAAAGATTTCTGACAAACACAAAACTACGCAAAATGAAGAATCTCGAAGATCAAAAACAAATTATTACTTTCTTCCAAAGAAGGAAGAAGAAGTGTCCGTGTGTAAAACCATGTTTTTAAACACAATTTCAGTATCAGAGAAAACTGTGCAAACTGCTCTAGCTGAAAGAAGAGACTCAGGTATCATCGAGAAAGAAAAGAGAGGAAGAAGTCAGAGCCAACTGGAAAGGGATAAACTAATAGAGAAAATGATAACAGGACACAAAGAGATTTCCAAAAGTCGAATCTCACTACTGCAGGAAAGATACGAAAAGACAGTATCTGCATTCAGATCTGACAAAAAGTAAAATGTATAGAATGTTCATTCAGGATCATAAAGATGAAATCACTCCTTTGCCAACTTACCAGACATACAGAAAATCATCAAAAGCATGAACCTTTCTTTTCATCGACCGAAAAAGGATACATGTGGTCTGTGCAGCAACTTTCTGGAAGGAGATGAACAGAAGAAAAGTGAACTAGCTGAAAAATATCAAAAACATACCGCCGAGAAGGATGCAGTAAGAAGGAAGAAAACGGAAGCTAAATATTCACCGGACTTCCAATGCAAGACTGTTGCTGCAGTGTTTGATTTGCAACAAGTCATTTATCTTCCAATTTCAAATGAAAGCAAACTATTTTATAAAAGACGACTATCAACATACAATTTGACTGAAGTCTGTCATATCGGAGGAGCAAGACTGAAGAGGACATTTCTCTTATCGAGGAGCCAGGATCGATGTATGTCGGCCACTTTTTACCCTCATCTAGCTCAGCTGATAGCATTTTCAGAAGCATAACTGCTTACATGTCGGATATTGCGGACATCTGGAACACCTTATCGCTGTAGGTTGTGATGATACGGCTATCAACACAGGTTTGAAAGGTGGGATCATTCGCCGCCTGGAAGAGAAGCTTAGCAGACCCCTTCAGTGGCTGATATGCCTTCTGCACCTAAACGAGCTTCCGTTGAAGCATTTGTTTGAGCACTTGAATGGTGCAACCAGAGGTCCACGATCCTATGGGGGTGAAATTGGTCAGCAACTGGAAGGATGTCAGAGCCTGGGAGTAACGACCTTCGAAACCGTAGATTGCGAGCTACCTAACGTCAATGCAAATGACCTTAGCTCTGACCAAAAGTACCTGCTAGAAATTTCTCAAGCAGTGAAATCCGGAGTTTGCAATGACGATTTGTCCAAGCGTTTTCCAGGGCACCTGTCACACTCCCGATGGCTTACGACAGCCAACCGCATTTTCCGTTTATACATAGCAACAGAGAATCCAACACCTCAGTTGAAGACACTGGCAGAGTTCGTCATGAAGTGCTACGTACCCGGATGATTCACAATCAAGTGCAATCATTCAGTCAAAGACGGAGCCCATAATCTCTGGAACATCATTCAGACCAGTAGATATTTGTCAATGAACCTGAAGAACGTAGTGGATAAAGTCATCTCCCGAAACGCGTTCTTTGCTCATCCGGAAAACATGATTCTCTCCATGGTGACCGACACTAGGGCGCAATTCATTCCTCTTTCTGTATCAATATATCATTACATGCATCACAGTTAAATTTGTGTGCTGTCTTGAAACACACACATCCACGTATGTACAGAAATGCAGAATCATCTAATGTAACACTGCTCAAATAGTCTTTGTTTAGAATCTCAAGAAACAAACTATCAATATCATCTTTACTGTTCACAAATTTGTGATGATCATCTAGTATTTCGCTTGAGAATGAAATATTTCCATATCGTGCGGAACGAAGTCCTAATATACCTTTGATCCTGAGCTTCTGTCACTTGTGCTATTGTGATATTGTAATTTCCTCCTGCGAACTGTCTATATTGACTAAAACGAGATTCCAATTTATCGGTTTGAAACTTGCCTGTTAGTACATAACTAACTTTTAAAACCCTTATTGAGTACAATATAATTTCTTTCATTACGAAAGTGCATTGATATAAAGCATTATATGTGTCTTTGGTCATGCTGCCGTTTTCAGAATTTGCACTGTTCATTTCCTTCCATTTATCCAACCAAGCCATAAATTGTCGAGGAAACATATCCGAATGTCATTAGCATCCTCAAACGCTTTCTTTGAAGGATTGTTTTGCAGACTGTGTCATAGGTCTTTTGATGTTCAAAATCGACCATCATGTCAAAATGAGGTTTACAAAATATGCTGTACCCTCATAACTAAGCATACAAAACGCTGATACAGTAACTTCATTAAACACGTCAACGGCCAAATTAACCTTTTGTCTTTCAAAATTGTCAGGACATACATTTGAAAATTTCAAGTGAGGTGCTAATTTAACCAGCTTCTTTCTTTCTCATACAGCTGACGTATTTCTGGAAACGAAGCCTCAATAACATCATCACCCTGCATAACAGTTAATTTTGTATTTGGCAGAGTTTTATCTAAGCTACACCAAAAGGGTATGTGAAATGTTTTGCTTTCATTTCTTACATTCAGCCAATTATTGCGAATATTTTTGAAAACATGAACACTGTCTTATTGTAAAAATATTTTTAAAGGATTGCCTTCAATATGAAAATAATATTTAGAATCTGATGTTGCTGTTAAAATATTAAACATAACACGATTGATTCTGTTGTTATCGCTTCTTATGCATAAAGTCCCTGACATTTGCATCTGCATTATTACATTTTTTTGTCATTATTGACAACTCTGAACCTTTCACCTGTTCGACAGAAATTAATTTGACAACTTTTTTGAATGTTCCAACAGCAGAACTGATTAGGAATGCAATAACACTATTTGCTAACTTTTCGGAATTATTAGACGAAAAACGAAATAAATGTCTACTTTTACAATCTAAACTTTACTTAACATGAATTTCGTCAACTAATAGGTTCACAATTTTGTCATTTTCTGTAAGACTCGTAGTAACATGTTTTAAAAAAGGGGTATTCTAATCTTCACAAGCAAGGTTTACAGTAAAAGAAGCAGACAATTTTTGCAAATACCTTGGATGTGGTAAAGATAAAAATATTATTAACCCTAATTACAGCATAACATTTCACACACTGCATGTATATCAGGAATGAATTTAAAACTGTATTTGCATTACATTTCGGTTACTTTGAAAATAAAAGACAGAACTGATCATACAAAAATGCTAATTTCTGTAGTGTAGCCTCCGAGCTTTTACTGTCATCATTCTGAATAGTAGATTTTAATTGTTCAAGTGAATCACTAATTTGGGCAATTAACAGTTCTTTGTTGTTATCTGGAACTTAATAACTGTCACAAAATTCAACGAGTTGAAACAATTGACTCTACTGTCGAAGTATACCATTTCTACAAATAGGCATTTTGTTATTGTTACACACTAACATGTCATTAGGCATGATCCCTCCATTCATGTGCACTTTAGTATGAAAATTTTGATCTATTCTAATACTGCAACTAAGTTTTGGAGCATTAGCAAGATCTAATTTATACAACAAACACCATGCATTGTTTTGAAAGATAGACCAATTGCCTTTGTTTACCTTATTCCTAATGGATGCAGAAAAAGCCTGAAAATATTTAATTAAGTCGTCTTCCTTATAGCATTTCCCTTCAGCTTCTTTCTGTCTTTTTTTGGATTAGTAAACTCTTCTCTTCTTTCTTCCGGATCTCTTCGTTTCCTTGAAGCTTTGTTGTCATTTAATTAAGATGGAAGATTTGGAAAATTTTTCGGAACGGCATTTTCACACAAAATGGGTTGTTCGCGTTTATATTCACGAAAATTTCCACTCCCATCTTTGTATTTCTCCACATAACTTAAATCACACTCTTTAAAATGTTTTATACACACCACTGACCTGTCTGATGGAGTCCAGTTGGCTCGTGGAATAGCCCGAATCCATAGTTCACGTAAGTCCTGGTTTTTTTCGAAATCAGAAACACTTTATATATCCTTCCTCAATTGTTTTGGTTAATTACTTTGGCACCCGGGCACAACACGTTTATCTGGCATTCTGTCCCCTAATTTCAATAAATGGACACTTCACAGCACCAAAATAACAATACGTTTTACTGACAACGTGCGATTTTCCCCATTTAGTAAAAGGCAAATGTCAGAGCTGATAGGACGTTCGCGCTGCGTTGCCAAGTTCCTACGGCGGGGCCTTCCTAGGGATAGCTATGGTCATGTGCATAAGGATATATTGAATCGAATCGATGTGAAAGACATTTCAAACAGTTTTATCGAAAATTCGGACAGAAGAGGAACCACATTTGGAAAAAGAGTAATTCCTCTGCGAAAATTAACATTTGTTCCTGTTCTTCCGTAAGTTTACTTTTTATCTACAGCAAAAGTTTATTCTTACTAGAGCATAATACTCTTAGGGCCAGTCCTACAATATCCTGATATTCTTCCTGTTTACTGTCAGTCAGATATCAGGAAGTTGTCAGCTATTTTAACCCGTGGATCGTTCTACAATGTACTGTGCCTGATACATACTCTATCAAATAGTTAACCTGAAGCAAGGTTATAACGAACAATTTTTTTTTTTTTTTTTTTTTTGCTTATACTGAAAACAATTGAAACGTCAAGTGCGTTTTCAGTGTGCTTGCTTAATTTGTCTTATTGAAAACATGGGAAACAGAAATGAGTACCGGTATTTTTTTATATCCACGTTATAGTCTAGGGGCACTATCGTAAAGGCAAACACAAACTTAATAAACATTTTTTAGGCTATACTTACATATGCATTTGTAGCATATACGGTAAATGAAATGTTGCTGTTCGTCCTTACAACCTAAGAAGCAATACTAAAATTGGCATATATTCGAACAAAAACTTACCTATCAATTTGAGTTCTTATCTCGTCACCAATTTCCTCATGCAGCTGGCAACAACTCTATCTTGTCAATCGAAATCGAACAAAAAAAAACTCCTCTTCAGTCCATTTATCAAAGTGATCGATTCGTTGTCTGATGATTTTTGGTGTTCTAGACCTCGCTATATATTAAACAATCTCCTCATCGTCATCTGACAGCATCAACAATTCTTCGATTTCGTCCATGGTTCACTACACAACAACTAACAAGTAGCTGATAGCTGTTAACACACAATTGAACTTTCTGTCAAGGTAACAACCAGCTGATGGGGTTTATCAGCCAGCTGATTGTTATCAGGACATCGTAGAACACTTGTCGGAAAGATGTCAGGAGAATATTTATATCAGAAGATGGTACGCTTGGCCATTAGTGAACTTCTTTTAACGTCATACAAACATGGTTAATTCTGTAATTGCAGGAACTCCGATCATAATGACAATAAGTACACTGTTATGTGTATTTTTTTATGAACGTACAATATTTGGCATAATTTGGATTAGTCCTCATATATGTCTTCTAATACCCTCGTCTGCAACCAAACTCACATCTGAATGAGCCACAACCCCAAAGTTACAGAGGAATCGGCGCCCTTGGGTACTTAAACCATGTAAGATATGGGACAACCGTAATGACATATAAAGGCTTCAAGCATGTTGAAACTTTATTGGCTCAAAAAATTGCAAGTCTTTCAGTTAACACTGTTTTCACTAAAGAAAATTGTAAGGAAATTAAAAGAATTGCAAGTTTAAGAATAAATATTGAACGAGTTATTCGTCGTCTAAGAGACTAAGTTACCAACTCCCCATTCGTGCTTACAAATACACTCGTTGGGGAAAATTGATAATTGCGTGTATGTAGCTTATGCAATATGAAGGGGACATTGCATATGTAACACACTCATAGATTGGTATGTCTGCCACTCCAAATATAGCTCAAAAGAACACCATTTTCTGACAGTTAATAATCTGCAACTCGCTATGACGAAGGCTTTGAAGGAGATTCTTGTTCAAGACTTCCAGGGAAGATATGACGCATGGAACAACCAGTTGATTTTGAGTTTAACGTCCCGTTCTGCAGCGAGGCTATATGAGACGTGGAACTACTGATTAAAGTGGAAACCGAACCACATGAGCTTCCGCCGGGAATCGAACCCGGGTATCCCACGCCAACGGCGCGTACGCTAACTGCTTAGCCACGGAGGAGCTCAACATGACAGAACCAGTGGCAAGGATATAATTATGTTCAAGAATGTAATTTCGAGGAATTTTAGTGTATGTAAACCTATCTCAGAATAAATTTTATGTAATCAATTTTCTTATTTTTCGGTCAAACCTTGTATGTGTCTAAAAACGTGACTGATATCACTGCATTTTCTAGTGTGTATGTATAAAGTTCTAATTAATTTCGCTTATTTACACCTATTTCAAAAGAGTGCATACATGATTTTTTTTAAATGAATGTATGTATTTAGAAACTACCACGATTTAAAAACATGATCGGGAAGATTAAACATAACTGTTATGACTGGGCGACTATTAAGTGTTGTTTTGTTCAGGTATTCCAACTCGCAATACTCAGGGGTATTTTGTTATGTCATTTTTACTATAGTTTTCGGTTAATTTTATTCCGACTTTATAAAGGTTGAAACCGATGTAGGGTAAAGGCACACTAGTGGTCGGACACCCTCCAGTGGTTAGACATTTCCAAAGAAATATAGGTTAAACAAAAGTCATTTCACTTAAATATCTACAAAAAAAAATCCCCAGTCCTTGAACATCTTTGTCTTGATATGTCAGTGTTACCAGCTATCAAACTTGAAAAGCTATACTAGGAAAAAGTATTAAGTACCTACCTCTCCTGGTAAACTGAGAAGATGGCGGAAAGCTTATTGAACGAAATTAAGGTTAAAAAACTGTCGTTTCTAATGGTTTCAACACAAAATTTGTTTTGTTAGCTTATGAAGTGTTAGGTTTGGACTTTATATCGTGCCAAATGGAACTAATTTTTCTACTTAAGCCAAATTTGTAACAACGCACCTAAACTATCATTTTCAAGAAAGAAAGAGAGGGACAAAAATCTATTCTAAATACGCAACGGAAATTGACTGCCAATATCAGGTTCTTGCCAAAGTAGCAGACCAACGATAAGATTTATTTGATATTCAAACTAGCACACGTTTGACAGTAGTTCACATTACTTATTATTACATCTATATCTATAACTAATTTCAATATAATTTTCTCAAATCATAAACTCAACTTAAAATGATTATTTATTGTTTGAGATCCAGAATCTAATTACAAGCCAGAAATCAGAATTTTAGAAAACAAAAGTTAATATTCTTCCAAATAAATTGTATTGATAGTTCAAAAACAACTGTTATGCAGTATAAGCCTTGTGATTACAAGATTTCAATTTTACATTTCAATTGTCAAGACTTTACAATAAACACCTTACTATTGTAATTCTTATTTACACTGTCAATAAACTTTACGTTGATATATTATCTGACTTTGGTATTTATTCCCAAAAACTAGTCATATTTACTGTATTTATTTAGAGTATGCTTCTCGATAGCTTTCCGGAAATATCCCAGTACAAGAACTACAAAAAAACTAACAGGATAGGTATATGTTTTCAGAAGATAATAAACGTCTACATTATTGTAGCCTTCTTCGGAAGTTCAAACAAAGTTACTCTTCACTACTATATCCTATAAGACTGAATGACATTTCAGATCTGCATGATCGTCATACTTGTGAACTGATCCGTCAATATCATTTCAAGGAGTAGAAAAGACAAAATAGAAAGGAAAAACAATGTTCAACGTTCCGAGGAATACAACATAATCACTCCTATCACATTTATTTATATGTCCCAAAACACGTACTGCTACACTATTATTTCATTTCTATTTTAAGTTTACACCGGTAACATGTACTAAACTTGGCATACATATGTAGCCACTGGACAATACTTTTGCTCTAATAACTACTACTACTAATGAAAATGTATTATATACAAATGATATGCATGACCGAAAGAAAAAAAAACTACGCTACGTGACACGGTCTAATTATATAGGAATGTTGTTTATATTCTAATATTTCTTGTTATAGCCTAAACATATTTCTGATGGATCGACATAATAACAAAATATCAATTATATGCATTACATAATGAAGAGTGACAAGTTGAATTGATCCTATGTGTCGTACATTTATCCTAACCTAACCTTCAATAACTTAAGTGTAAATTATCTATCTCTGTAAAAATTTGTTCCGGAAGCATTCTCCGAACCTAGTTTATAAGTACATAGCAAAATTTCATTTATTATCGAAGGTGTAATTGAGTTGTAATTGTATATTACAACCAAAACATTGGTTCGTATTAGTGTCAGTGGAAAATCCATGGTGAAGCTACAAGATGCGTGACGCAACTCAAGATTCTATTCGTACATGTTAGTCATGATAAACTTCGGTACTGATATCCACAAAATTTTAAACAGATAATACTGATCAAGGTTTTGAAGTTCACCCAAATTATACTGCCAATCGAGTCATCATTAGTCTGGATGTTTCAACGAAAAATTAAGAAAACTCACGTTACCTTATTTATACACTGTTTACATCGTCCACACTCATCTGGTCACCGCCTCTACACAAAGGATAGAGAGAAGACCCCAGCTGGGTCTGGATGCTGTCTACAGCAATCAAATCCTCTGTACCAACGTCTTCGTTGATGAGATGGAGGTTTACATATCAAATTTTTGGTTTCAGAGCCTCCATTTTTGTTCGATAAACGTAGGTTTTGCCGAATTGTTCAAATTTTGCAATCTTTTGTCAAATACAGCAATTTGCGCGGAATAATTTAGGTTTTCGGAGGCCCTGTATGCGTCACACCTTTCATACACTAGGTAGAAAGTACTTCATCTGTTCAATACCTGGTAAACACACCCCAGGCTAAACACTACCTACCATAATATTTCCCGAACTATGAAAAGAAATAATTTAATTCTCATTTACTTTCGTCAGTCCTTACCGGGCCACGTTTACAGAAAACAAGCGACTATTACAGTACCTAAAGTCGCCATCTACGTAAGTTCCAACTTAACATAAGACAAATGAGAAAGGAATTACGATGCTAGTATGTTGTAGTGAATTATGTTATAACGTTTCGAATTTTACATCTTCACCTTTCTGTTAGAGGTGAACATGTTTACTGAATTCATTGGTAGGTACAATTTATAATGAGTGTATAAATATGTAATTAAGCACGAATAAGTGTTTTATACGGAAATTATAGTTATAGCACCAAACGTGATTACCGGTAATAGATCATACGATCTTGCCGAGGCTAAAACGATATTTCGCATATGTTTAATGTATGAAATCACATTTCTAGTTACATTTAAATTGAACGTAAGCCTACCACAAATTACGGTACGGTGCAGTTATTGAATTACTCACCATTTCGGGATTTTCATTATGGTATTGACATGTAATAAACAAACATTAAAATAACATTTCATTTAAACACGAGCAATGCAAGTTACTCAACATCAAAACGAATGGCACTATTTTACAACGCAAGGACCATTCAAAACAACGAAAAATAATAATAACACAATGTACACGTTACCGGTAAACGGTACATTTTTCCCAGAGGCTTCGAAAAGAAATAGTTTTTTGTTTAGTCTTTTAATAATTCCTCTCGCTTTTCTGAACAATTGAATAATTTTACATTTATTAGATTTTGCACTGGCACTTCTCTCCCCTTTAAATCTTTTAGAAATACCGAGTTGTGCTGTACTTTCGTCACAATATGAGGCCCGGTATAAACAGGCAAATACTTATATGTTACCTTTTTGAAGGCATCCGATAGGAAATGAGTTTTAATCATAACCAGATTTCCCTCAACTTCAACCACATTATTTTGCGATTACCCTTTTCTCTTAGATAATAATCGAGGTTCACCTTGTATATACCGTTTCGAATTTTCTAAACTTTGTAAGTCTGGAGGCCAAGGAAATTTCTCTCGAAATATATCGACAGCTGAAAAGGAAATGAACTCTTCCGCTGGCGTACATTTAATTGAACTTATAAGAATAATGTAACAAGTCTTGCCCAACTTTTAGCGCGTTCTTTCATTTAGTGTGATTGTTACTACATAACCTGATAATCCTGTTCAGCTCCCCTTTCCAGAATCCTACTGGCCCGAGGGTTGTAAGGAGAGATCAAAATATGTTGGATCTATATGTTCATTACAATAAGCTTTCCACTTCTAGGAGACAAACTGTGGGCCCTGATCCGAGACAAAGTCGGATGAGGACAAAGATAGAAGTATTCTTTCTCAAGGGTTCGAATAATCTCAGCAGTTGTAGCTGTACTTAACGGTAAATAACAAAGAAATCAAGAATAAACATCAACAATTGATAACACACAATATAATCCATAACTACATGGAAGCTTCCCTACGAGGTCAATGCATAATTTCTGGTGTGGTTTATCTGCCTCAATATGCAAATCTTCATGAGCAATAATTCGATTAGAAAATTTTGTTCTGGCACATAATTCGCAATTACTTATATATTGCCGAAAAGTTTGCTTTCTACCCTTCCCAAAGAATAATCTTTGTACTAATTTTATACATTTAGTAACGACAAAATGTCCCGTTTCATGGATTTGTCTTACTGTTCTTTTAATTAAAGTTTCCGGAATTATTAGCAGCCAATTCTTTATTTTTGAATTTAAATCAAATTATTTATAATCTGAATCCGAGATTTCATAGGTTCCGAATTCATCGTAGTTCTCAATTCACAACAATACTTGTCGGATGCTTGCATTCGTTCCAACTCGCTTACATCAAACCAGATATTCTCATTATAATTAATCAAATTCATTTGATATTCTTCCGATTTAGCAGGGAGTTTAGGAGTATTTCTACTTAATATATCGGCAACTTTATTGTCTACTCCCTTAATATGCTCAAATCGGAGGTCAAATATTTGGAGCTTCAAAAAAATGTTGCTAGTACTGGGATCTAAATTATGTAGAGTAAAGGCATACGACACTGCAGTATTATCACAGTGGACCGTAACCTTTCTATCTAATATGTAGTATGAAAAATGCCCGC
The DNA here is from genome assembly GCF_964235325.1 of Thermobia domestica. Lineage (NCBI taxonomy): Eukaryota > Metazoa > Arthropoda > Insecta > Zygentoma > Lepismatidae > Thermobia > Thermobia domestica. The sequence continues at coordinate 228,832 of NW_027655954.1, read as the reverse complement.
ATAAAAATAAAACTGCTAACAATTCCAATTGAAAGATCGAATAAGACACCTCATAGAGTTTCAATTTTCGACTTGCATACTCAATGACCAAAAGTTCTCCATCATCATTATATTGAGCCAGATATCCCGCAAAATTTTCTAATGATGCATCAGATAATAATTGAAAAGGTTTATCGAAATCCGATTGACTGAGTACAGGAGGTTCACTCAGCAACTCTCTTAATGGTTGAGATTTATTCAGTAATTCCTGTCAAACAATACTTTCTATCTTTCTTGAAAAGATCAAAGAACGGGGCTGTCAACGCAGCAAATTGAGGGATAAATTTCCTCCTCCATGAAAGAATACCTAAAAAGGATCGCAATTTTTTTTTGTTTTAGGAATAGGGAAATAATTGATGGCTTCATTCTGCTTAGGATTAAGTTTCAATTCCTTTCTATTTACATGACCTAAAAATGAAATATCAGTTTTTACAAACTGACATTTCTTAAAATTTAAGGCAAAATTTTTGAACTCTAAGATTTTGAAGTTTTTCCAAATGGCCAAAATGTTGAGTAAGATTCGAACTAAAACAAATCGTCGAGGTATACTACCCAAATAGTGTCTAATCCCAAATAGAAATTCATTACATTTGCTACTAGGACTAGATTCAAGTCCCATAGGTGAAACACATAAAACATATTGCCGTCCTAAATAAATGAAACTAGTACATGGAAAAGAATCAGGAGGAAGCTTAGTACCGTAATAGCCCCAGGTGGCATCTATAGGGCTAAAAAAATTTTACTCCGGAAATCCGGGAAAGAATTTCATTTATCGGTTCAACCTGAATTCTACGACTTATAACCATAGAATACAGGGATCTGAGATCGATCACCGGCGTCACGCCCCCAGATTTCCTCACGCAATATATGGGATTTCTATATCAACTGGGTTGCTCTAGCTGTCCGAAACTTAATCTATTTATTAAGTTCTTCCTCAAACTCTTTCTGCATTCCCTGAGGTATAGGATATATTTTTCCTACGACTGGTTCACGGTCGCTAAGTTCAATTTTGTAAGGCTCGCATTTTATTAGCTTAGGATACTTGCAAAATAAATGTTTATAATTAAGTAGCAAATTTTGTAATTTCATTTTAGTATCAACATCCAAATCATTACGATTATTAATGTATTCTTGGATTTCTACTTCCGAAATTTTACCATAACTGTTCCTTTGTTCCTCAGAAGAAGAAGGAATCCTAGTTGGTTCAGTTAAAGTCCGGGTGTTTTCTAAATGAACTAACAATACTTTTGGATAGGAAATATCCAAGGTTACTTCTTGATTATTATTTTTTTAAACTAGTTTCTTATTACGACTGTCCAAAGTAACTTGAAACTTAGCGAAAAAAGGTGAACCTAATAACAATCAAGCCTTCATATCCTTAACTACGAATACTGGTACGTGAAAGAGATTATTTTGAATAATTAATGTCAATTCCAGTAGTCTCTTTACTGGGAAACTATCTTTTCCTGCAAAGGCATTTAAATGTACACTGGGCACAGGTTTGAGCTTAGTTGAACGGAAAGTTTCTGCCAAATATTATAATTTAGAAGGTTTTAGCTCCGCTCCTGTGTCCAGGATACACTTTATTTGTATTTCCCCCACCTTACAATTTACAGAAGGTGAAGGAAATATCTCAAAATCTTGCTTAGATACATTCCCTTCCTCTTCTTTGAAAACAAAGTATGTTAACAGTTTCAAGGAAGGTAATCCAAACTCATTTCGCATTGTATCATTTTCATTTTCAACTCGATATGTCATCAAAATTTTGGTTTGGGGAGAGAAGTTTATTTGAGCAGCCATCGTCTCCCCTTAATGACGACTGCTCAAAATGTTTTCCGGAACAATAGCAGAATTACTGATGAACGGAGAAATATTATGATTATTTACTGGTTCCGCCGCAACTGAAGAATATGGCGGATTCAACGAAGATGTGACGGTAGTCATATTAGTATATTCTTTGAACATGGAGAGGTCATCATCGGACCAGGAGGACATTGACCAATTGACGGTTTTAAATTACTTAAACTGTACATTCCCGGTACCGCATAAGGTACAGGTACGTTTCCGTACATCATCGGGAATGGTTGCATAGGTCTGTTTACACTATTTATTTCTCAATCGGGTTTTAGATTTCTATTTCTTTTCCAGTTTAGCCGATAATGGTTTCCATTAAATTTCCTAGGTTTATTATTGCTAAAATTATTTTCTTTTCTCAAACCTTCTTTTCTTATCGGTTATATTTGTACCGCATTATCTATTCAATTAAGATTAGATTGTGAAATGAATGTTTTTCTAATTTGATGTTTTCGATTCGGAAATTTTACACCCCGTAATTATCCGGATCACAATTTGGGCTACACTCTAATTCCGCGATTCTTAAAATAAGATCTTGTACGGTACTGAGCGAACCCAATTTCAAAATTTTAGATTCTTCCCCAGGAAGACAGTTTAAGTATTTCAATTCCTGGTCAGATGGAAAAGTTACATTGGAATTATATCTTTCCACGACATGACGGACAAACCCAAGAGAGGAATGTTTGGTTTTGTCATATCGTAGGGGAATAGAGGTGACGTTTCTGCGCCCTCTCCATCCGTTCCGATATATACTGCAATTTAAATAATTTCACAAAATCAGAAAAAGTTTTCGTTTGAAACACAATGTTCCTATACCATATTTTAGCCGACTTTTCCAAGCACCGTGCAATTATGTACAGACGGTCCTTGTCGGTAAGAACATACATATTCATTGTCCGTAAGAGATCGTCTAGAAAGATCTGAACTACACCTTGGGTCAACTGTCCGTCAAATCTTGGGAAGTGATGCAGTTCCTTCAAATAAGTTCCTGCACCCCTTTTATATGAAGGAAATTCATTACATTTGCTACTAGGACTAGATTCAAGTCCCATAGGTGAAACACATAAAACATATTGCCGTCCTAAATAAATGAAACTAGTACATGGAAAAGAATCAGGAGGAAGCTTAGTACCGTAATAGCCCCAGGTGGCATCTATAGGGCTAAAAAAATTTTACTCCGGAAATCCGGGAAAGAATTTCATTTATCGGTTCAACCTGAATTCTACGACTTATAACCATAGAATACAGGGATCTGAGATCGATCACCGGCGTCACGCCCCCAGATTTCCTCACGCAATATATGGGATTTCTATATCAACTGGGTTGCTCTAGCTGTCCGAAACTTAATCTATTTATTAAGTTCTTCCTCAAACTCTTTCTGCATTCCCTGAGGTATAGGATATATTTTTCCTACGACTGGTTCACGGTCGCTAAGTTCAATTTTGTAAGGCTCGCATTTTATTAGCTTAGGATACTTGCAAAATAAATGTTTATAATTAAGTAGCAAATTTTGTAATTTCATTTTAGTATCAACATCCAAATCATTACGATTATTAATGTATTCTTGGATTTCTACTTCCGAAATTTTACCATAACTGTTCCTTTGTTCCTCAGAAGAAGAAGGAATCCTAGTTGGTTCAGTTAAAGTCCGGGTGTTTTCTAAATGAACTAACAATACTTTTGGATAGGAAATATCCAAGGTTACTTCTTGATTATTATTTTTTTAAACTAGTTTCTTATTACGACTGTCCAAAGTAACTTGAAACTTAGCGAAAAAAGGTGAACCTAATAACAATCAAGCCTTCATATCCTTAACTACGAATACTGGTACGTGAAAGAGATTATTTTGAATAATTAATGTCAATTCCAGTAGTCTCTTTACTGGGAAACTATCTTTTCCTGCAAAGGCATTTAAATGTACACTGGGCACAGGTTTGAGCTTAGTTGAACGGAAAGTTTCTGCCAAATATTATAATTTAGAAGGTTTTAGCTCCGCTCCTGTGTCCAGGATACACTTTATTTGTATTTCCCCCACCTTACAATTTACAGAAGGTGAAGGAAATATCTCAAAATCTTGCTTAGATACATTCCCTTCCTCTTCTTTGAAAACAAAGTATGTTAACAGTTTCAAGGAAGGTAATCCAAACTCATTTCGCATTGTATCATTTTCATTTTCAACTCGATATGTCATCAAAATTTTGGTTTGGGGAGAGAAGTTTATTTGAGCAGCCATCGTCTCCCCTTAATGACGACTGCTCAAAATGTTTTCCGGAACAATAGCAGAATTACTGATGAACGGAGAAATATTATGATTATTTACTGGTTCCGCCGCAACTGAAGAATATGGCGGATTCAACGAAGATGTGACGGTAGTCATATTAGTATATTCTTTGAACATGGAGAGGTCATCATCGGACCAGGAGGACATTGACCAATTGACGGTTTTAAATTACTTAAACTGTACATTCCCGGTACCGCATAAGGTACAGGTACGTTTCCGTACATCATCGGGAATGGTTGCATAGGTCTGTTTACACTATTTATTTCTCAATCGGGTTTTAGATTTCTATTTCTTTTCCAGTTTAGCCGATAATGGTTTCCATTAAATTTCCTAGGTTTATTATTGCTAAAATTATTTTCTTTTCTCAAACCTTCTTTTCTTATCGGTTATATTTGTACCGCATTATCTATTCAATTAAGATTAGATTGTGAAATGAATGTTTTTCTAATTTGATGTTTTCGATTCGGAAATTTTACACCCCGTAATTATCCGGATCACAATTTGGGCTACACTCTAATTCCGCGATTCTTAAAATAAGATCTTGTACGGTACTGAGCGAACCCAATTTCAAAATTTTAGATTCTTCCCCAGGAAGACAGTTTAAGTATTTCAATTCCTGGTCAGATGGAAAAGTTACATTGGAATTATATCTTTCCACGACATGACGGACAAACCCAAGAGAGGAATGTTTGGTTTTGTCATATCGTAGGGGAATAGAGGTGACGTTTCTGCGCCCTCTCCATCCGTTCCGATATATACTGCAATTTAAATAATTTCACAAAATCAGAAAAAGTTTTCGTTTGAAACACAATGTTCCTATACCATATTTTAGCCGACTTTTCCAAGCACCGTGCAATTATGTACAGACGGTCCTTGTCGGTAAGAACATACATATTCATTGTCCGTAAGAGATCGTCTAGAAAGATCTGAACTACACCTTGGGTCAACTGTCCGTCAAATCTTGGGAAGTGATGCAGTTCCTTCAAATAAGTTCCTGCACCCCTTTTATATGAAGGACTATTATCCCAGTACTTATTTTCGTTATTTATCTTTGCCACTTCAACGTTTTCGTTATCATTGCCAATGATATCTACTTGCCACATTGCCTGGTACACTATTCGCACCCCAATCTTTTTTCTTCGCTTTTTTCTAACTCTCATATTTATTACGGAATTCATTTCCGGTTTCGTCCGAATCAGATGAAGATAGGTCTGTTGTATTTGCAATCTCATCCATTCGAATTTTATCTAATTTTAGAACTGGAGTTTCCCTACGGTCATTTAACCCGACCTGACAAATTCTGTGGCTATCAGATGGACTTTCAATTACATTCTGTTAGTACTCTCGCGAATGACAGGAATTTTCACATGAAAAATTTTCGTTCCTATGATGAACGTCATTTAGATGTTTCACAATTAATTTTCTCAAATTTTCCGTATTCTATTCACATCGTTCACGATTCTGTCGATACGCATCAATAACATCTCTTTATCATATTTACTGTTCTTTCATTTGAATCGCGGAATTTTGTGATCGTCAACGTGTTGCCCTTTTACAGAATTTACTTCAGTTTCTAATTTTGAATTGATTTTACCAATTTCGCCCTTTAACATAGATACATCTTTAGTGGCAACACCTAATTTACAATCTATACTTTCGGTGACTTCATTAAAATTTCTATTTAGCTTATCCAAATCTAACTTAACCTTATTCATCTCTTTATTCATACCATCTATTTCTTTCATGCAATTTTCCTGAACTTTCTCTACAGTTTCACCTAAATTTTATCTAGTTTCCTCTATCTCGGTTCTCAAATGCGATACTTCGTTTTTCAATTCCTCTTTAACAGAAGCAAGATTCCTTAAGGGATACAATTTCATTACACATTTTATTCATCTCGGGTTTTAAGTCGTTTTTATCAGTAGTAATTTCTTTAATAAGTTCTGTTCGCACAGATTGTGTTACTTTATCTATTTTGGTGTTAACTGCCGAAACCTCAGATTTCAATTCATTTATTATAGTTACTAGTTTTTCCAGAAGAGGCCCTCCCACAATTTCGATTTCCGGGACAACTTTCTTCGGTTTTCGTTTCCTACCAACGGTCACTTCAACATCAGAAATATTTAGACAACTTATGTGATACCATTTGTCACAGCTTTCACAACAAATTGATAAAATGTCTTCTACACTATAGGTACCATTACAGCAATTATACTGTTCAGGTTCATGACTAGTAGCTACTTCACTCATTTTACTTTTACATTACTTGAGTAACGTATCTCTCAGCTTCTCCCTAAATATCTACACTAACAATTATAAAATCTCATCTCAGTCTTACATACTACAGCTAACATTCTTAGAATTTTATCCTAAACCTGAACTGTCGTTGCAGTATGTTGCAGTTAATTATGTTATAACGTGGTTTCAAATTTTACATCTTCACCTTTCTGTTAGAGGTGAACATGTTTACTGAATTTATTGGTAAGTACAATTTATAATGAGTGTATAAATATGTAATTAAGCACGAATAAGTAAGTTTTATACGAAAATTATAGCACCAAACGTGATTACCGGTAATAGACCAATTTATAATAAGTGTATAAATATGTAATTAAGCACGAATAAGTAAGTTTTATACGGAAATTATAGCACCAAACGTGATTACCGGTAATAGATCATGCTTGCTGAGGCTAATACGATATTCTGCATATGTTTAATGTATGAAATCACATTTCTAGTTATATTTAAATTGAACGTAGGCCTAGCACAAATTACAGTACGGTGCAGTTATAGAATAAACTCACCATTTCGGGATTTTCATTATGTTATTGACATGTAATAAACAAACATTAAAATAACATTTCATTTAAACACGAACAATGCAAGTCAAGTTACTCAACATCAAAACGAATGGCACTATTTCACAACGCGGGGACCATTCAAAACAATCAATGAATAATAACAGTGTACACGTTACCGGTAAACGGTACGCTGCAAATTCTAACGTTACATCTCCAGATTACATACATTCCCAGAGTTCTAATTTAAACCCACCAACCTTATCTGACATCCCATTTCCTGATTGTACATCAAATACTGTGGAAGAAAAATTGTCAATTTGAAATGAAATGAAATTTTGAGCTTTACGTCCCACAGATATGCCGGTTAGGCTAAAGGAGACGGTAATGATGAGAAATGAATGAAATGGTGGAATGAAGAAAGTGGGAGGAAACGGGAGAACTCTGAGAAATCCCACGAGCACGGTGTTTGTCCACCACAAAGTTTACACTGCGCGAGCTGGGATTGAACCAGGGACCCCAAACACCGAAGGTGAACCGTTGTCAAATTATGTTTCATCACCAAGCACTTCTTCCAACATTCCTTCTCCATTTACGACACATCTCTACTATTCCAAACCTATAGAAAAAATAAAAAGAAGAGGAGGACTGAGCGATACAGTACCAAGTGCTATATCATCAGCGAAGTGGAGAGAGTATATTCAAACGAAAGGCACTGGAGAAAATAAAGAACAGAATCATAAAGTGAAGAAGGCAGAATATCTGCAATCATCTGAAATTCACACGCCTGAAGGAAGTCTGAGAAAAGGTAAGAAGAGGAGCTCAGAAATAAGCAAAATTAGAAAGCGGAGCCCATCTAAAGAGGGATCCTCTGATGAAAGTATCTACGATTATGAAACCGAATTTCAACCAGAAACCAAAACAAAAATACGGAAATTTGGACGTTCTTTCCCTAACCTTAAACCCAACAACAAAACAGAAATTTTGAAACCAGACATGTTGTTAGTTGTAGCTTTTGATGATGGTGCTGGTAAGAAGAGATTTTGGATAGGACACGTTCTTGGATCGAGTAAAGAAGGGAATGGTAAATATGAAGGGTTATTTCATAGGCCTGTCATGACCAAAAGGTATTGTGGGTATATCTACGGACATCCGCAAGAACCCGATGAATATCCATTTCCCCCTGAAGACGTAGTAGGAAGCTTGTACACTCCTGAACGTTATAGACAAGGCTGGTACAAGTTCAACATTCACCACAAGAACTTGAAAAGTTCAGAGTTGTTAGTTAACTTTTACTTTGCAATTTAGGCCTATTAAATATTTTCTTCTCGTGTTCAATAATTTCACTGGTCTGAAAAAATATTTTTGTTATCTTTATTGGATTTAGGGCATATTTGTGAGCATGTGTAACAGACATTGTTGTGTTCTATTCTAGACTGAATACTTATAACTAAAGATGGCTTAGGCCTATATGTAACAGGCAAAAAAAATATTACTAGTTCTCTTTTTATACCAGTGTAATCACTTCATTGTTAATAAATAAAATATTTTCGCATTGCTTGAATGCAAAAGTAATTATTTTCAAGGATACAGTCTTTTTCTATTACTTTTGAAACGTGTCCGATCACTGGAACGCACCTGTCCGATCTCCCGTTCTGATTGTCCGACCACTGTTGAAAATGACTTTTTTTTTTCGAAAAAAAAATCATAACACAAAAATGTCTGGCTTATTTTTGTTTAGAAATATGCAAAGAATTAGATTCAACAGTGTGAGTCTAACTGTACGTACGAAAACGAAACCTGAAGAACGTAAAGTGAAACAATCCCTTAACTGTCCGACCACTAGTACCTTTACCATAGGAACAAATCTACTTCAAATATTGAATTAATTTCTACTTTTCACAGATTATATCGATGTTGATTAAACCAACTGATTGCATCATCTTTAAGTTTTACGTCCCACGATTATGCCGGTTAGGCTAAAGGAGACGGTGATTATGAGAAATGAATGAAATGGTGGAATGAAGAAAGTGGGAGGAAACGGGAGAACCCCGAGAAAACCCACAAGCACGGTGTTTGTCCACCACAAAGTCCACACAGCGCGAGCTGGGATCGAACCAGGGACCCCAAGCACCGGAGGTGAACGCTCTACCACTGAGCTACCGTGCCCCCCAACCAACTGATTGCGTGTATTAAGTTTTGGAAAAATGGAACCAGAACGTTGCTATAATCCTCCTTTATACAATATCTTAGCTTTTGAAGTACAGAAATTGAGTTTCTATCTCTGAAACTAAAAGGGAAGAGAACGCTAACCGTCAACTCACGAATAAGCTCGATGTAGAAATCACGATTAGTCTATACTGTAAAGATACTATACTAATTGTTTAGTCTATTAATGGAAAGCAGTGTATTTGCTATTCTGTTACTGTACTAAAATAGTAACGTATATAAACATAAAAACTGTTACAACTTTTTCAGAGTAGTGATATATATTGACTTGAAAAAAGTTGTTTTCAAACAGGCAGTTTTGGAATTGAATTGAAAAGGGGATCAATGGGGACGTCAGCATCGAGACTATCCGCCTTATGCAGAGTCGTTTTGACGTTATGATTAGAATCATACTAAAAGCCTGACTACTGCAGGGAACTTATGTTAGTCGAACTCTTTAGTATGCCACTAATCACGCATCAAAACTACTCTGCATAAGGCCCTATATGTCCCCGTCACCATCAAGGTGGTTGCTCAGAACTAAGATTAAAAGAACAACAAGCTAAAACGAATACAGTTCAATGAGCCCAAGCGCTGGTAAATGATAAAAAGGGAAAGCAAAAGCAAGAAAAGGAGAATAAAATAAAAAATAAGATAAAATATATAACAATATATAAAAACAATAAAATGTGACAAATATACAAATTTAGCAGCAATAAAATAGTAACAACACACTGAAAGAGCTCAGAAAACGTGGGCAACCCCAGAAGCACGAATAAACTCCAGTACCCGGCTAAATATAACAGTGTCATCCCCCAAGGCACGGGTAAGAAGAGAAGGCAGTGCATGACGTTCTCCGAGATCTGAGTGCTGAATACTCAAAAGGACAATACACTCTTCACAGTACGGACGGTCCGTACCACGCAGCAGATAACTATGCGTTAGATGAGAGTGACCGATACGCAAACGCGGCAGGAGCACTTCATCTCTATGATTGAGGCGGGAACACGTCCGCCAATTACCTATAATGGGCTTAACTGCGTGAAGTTTATTGTCATTTCCCTGGTTCCAAACTACTTGCCAGTGAGTGCGCATGAAGCTGGAAAAATGAGACAAATATCGGAGCACGGAAGGCTATGCTTCAGTGCAACTTCAGCCAAGGCGGCGGTCTTTGCAGCTGTGTCAGCAGGTTCGTTTCCCCGGATGCCAACATGACTCGGTACCCACCAGACATCGACGACAAAACCCTGCTGCTGCAATTGATGCCAAGAATGTCCTGCACGAGAGAGTTCATATTGAAGACATTCTGTAGACTCAGAACCACGCTCTGAGAATCGGTGCAAACAAGCACATGACGTAATGAAAGCGTGAGAGCATGGTCCAAGGCAAGCTTAAGTGCAGTCAATTCAGCAGTGAACACGGAACACAGGCGATACAAAAGGAATTCTGAGCTGCCCTCGTCAGTGACAAACGCACAGCCTACAGAATCCCCATCCTTAGAACCGTCCGTAAAGAACACGCTAAAATCGGGGTACTGATCTAACAGTGCGGCAAACTCCTGCTGGTACACCTGGGAACTAATGTCCTGCTTCGAATGTGGAGATAGACTTAAATCATGGCGAGGTAGACAAAGCAGCCATGATAAGCATAAAAGTGAACCAACGAAAGAGACGGCTACACGAAATCGTCGACAAGGAAACCCTCGAACGTGTCGACGGAGAACGTCAACCATAGCGCTCGTAAATCACACCACCACAGAGACACGGTCTACAAGGGTGGTCAGGAATACAGCGCATATGCGCAGAATAATTGAGAAGTCTGCTGCGACGATACGCTAACGAAGGTTCATTGGCTTTGTAAACGGCAAGATTGACTTGGGTTCATTTGCATATTAATATTTAGATTAACTATTTCATATTGTATTTTTTTGATAAATTTTATTTAATTATATATTATATGTATGCATTATACCTGCATATTCTTGGAAACGCTCGGAATTAATAGTATTTTATGTTTCATCGGTACCTTCCGAGATAGTGAATTTCATACTTTACTTTATTCATAAAAATAGAAAGAAAAATGTCAAGAACGGTTTCAAAAGGGTAAAACATCTGAGTGAAATAGCAAAAGCTAAAGGGTCTGCTTGCTTGAAACGAACAGAATTAATTAGTTGGCAGTCACTCCGTTTCGAAGGCTGGGGTCTGCTTGCTTGAAACGAACAGAATTAATTAGTTGGCAGTCACTCCGTTTCGAAGGCTGTTTTATGGTCCCCACAGTGGACAGGTCAAACCACACAAGAACTAGGGGTGAGACGAAGTCCTCTGAATTCCTGCAGAGCAAGTGGGTGGTAGTTTTTTTTTCTTTTACATAACTCTGTGCAAAGAATTTGAAGGGTGACAGAGCAGTTCGATTTTAACTTCAAGAGAAAGATGTGAGCGAATTGGTCTTTGGCTTTTTGTGTTCACTTTCTCTTGTCTTTAAGAATGGTGTTAGTGAAGTCACCAACTGATATTGCTTTTCAGTGTACATTTAGTAAGAGCTAGTGTTTTACTTTTTAATTAATAGGTCAATTCTGCGATGAAAACTAAAGTGCACATAGACATCTTACAAATTATCCATAATTATGTAAATTGGCAAAGATAGTGCACAGTTATTGTTTTTTTTAATTTTTCGTTTGAAATTCGTGCAGTGATATATATGAACTATTTATTACATGGTTAATTTTAAGGAAATCTTCTGTAAACTTTACAAAATGGACTAACAAATGGAGTAGAAATTACTTAGTCCTTTCGTAAAGTGATGTTCTCAGTGATTGTTGCGAACATCATGAAGCAGCCGTTTCAAGAACTATCACTATAACATTCTACGGTGGACATAGTTGTTGTTTTAGAAAATTATGAGTACGTGCTTATTCACCTTGCAGCACTGCAGTTAAAATCAAATGAAATTGATGGACAATGCAAATTAAAGCCATCAAGTAACAGTACGGGGATATCACAGAGGAGTATCAGATATAAAAAGGCATCTGTTTCATTCTCTCATGAGAAGAGAGGGAATTCTAGGATAGTGGAAACGACCAGGAACAATTTTAGGTGGAAAGACTTCCTTCATGTGATTGTTTTGTTACTAGTTTGAACTCTACCACATAGTCATAGTGTATAATAAACTGTGAACATTTTTTTTTGTTTTGTTTTGTTTCGTGGCCAACATATATAGGCAATAAAGTGTTTTTTTTTTCTTTATGAAATGGAAGTTGATAATTAGCTAAAGTTTTCTGAAAGGCAGATGGTAAGTAGACAAATTTTGCTATTTTTATAGGCTTAGATGTCTTGTTTTCATGTGCCTGATTTGAGATTTCACAGTGTTATTGTGTGTTGGGACTCCTCAAGGAGTAGGGGAGAATAAATAAATACCCACAGGTACAGAAGTGAAGAGGAGGAAGGTGAAAATTAGCACGAGAGAATATTTTGATAATATTCATGCATACTGTCCAAGGGCGTAGCCAATACATATCGAGGGAGCAAAATTGTTTATTTTATTAATTTGTTTTTTTCTCTCACTCTCACTCTTGTTATGCAAATAATTATTTTATGTTTGCCCCCTCCGCCTTCATGTAAGATCCAGCCTTACGGCAGTTAACAGCTTCAACATACAGGCTTGCAACGGAACTAGTACGGTAGGCGCCAGTAGCAATCCGAATACCCAGGTGATGCACTGTATCAATTTGTCGCAACGAAGAATAACGAGGAGACCCATTGGCAATACATCCATAGTATAACTTGGACTGAATTAAACTACGGTACAAGCGGAGCAGAACAGTACGATCAGCACTCCACGCGCGGTGGGAAAGAACACGAAGGAGAATCAGAGCTGGAAGACAAGAGTACTTAATATTCCGAAGATGTGGTGCCCACGACAAGCGACGATCAAAGACCAGACCCAAGAAACGGACAGTATCAACGAATGACAAACGGGTGCCATCAAGATACAAGTCGGGGTCAACAATGCAAGTACGCTGCCGGCAGAGGTGAACACATTGGGATTTATCGGTAGAGAAGCGAAATCCCGTCTCGTTTGACCAGCGAACAAGATAATTGAGTCAGCTGAAGCTATCGAGTAATCCCGCGAAGGTGGCGGGAGAGACAGAATATGACAAGGTCATCAACATAAAGAGACCAGACACGGGAGCCTGGATCTTCGAAAGAACACTGCCTTGTGGAACAGCATTTTCTTGGACAAAACGCTCTGAAAGAGTAGATCACACACGCACTCTAAAATGGTGATCCTGAAGAAAATTTACAATGAAGTTAGCCGTATGCGTACGAGCACCCAGCCAGAAAATTGTATTAAGATTTCGTAAAATCATGTGGTGTCATACGCCTTCTCTAAGCCAAAAAATATAGCTACAAGATGGTTTCCGATTAGAAAGGTGTCTTGAAATTGGCCCTCATGATAAACGAGACTATCAGAAGTCGATCGGAAACCATGAAATCCACTTTGAAACTTGCTCAAAAGGAAATTCTATTCCAAATACCAGATTACGCGCTTTTTACCATGTGCTCAAACAGCTTACAGACACAGCTCGTAAGAGCAATGGGTCTGTAGCTCGTAGGGTTAGTTGAAACTTTTCCTGCCTTTAAGATGGGAACAAGGAGAGCCTGACTCCAAGCAGGTGGAAAAATCCCTCTACCCAGATGCGATTACACAGTTGCAATAAATCAAGCTCAGTATCGCGGGAGAGCTTGCGCACTATTTCGTAGGATATACGATCAAGTTCTGGAATAGTATTGGATGATTCACGAAGAGCAGAATCAAACTCGACAAGGGTGAAAGAAACATTGTAATCCTCCGTATTGGCGCTACGGAAGTTTAACGGGTTCCGCTCTAACCTGGCCCTAATATGAACGAACGCTGGAGGATAGTGTCCAGACTCAGAGATGAAGGCAAAATTCTCGCCCAAAATGGCAGGTATCTCTAAAGGGTGAGTCTCTAATACACCATTGACAGATAAAGCAGAGACATCAACAGTATAATTAGTTCCAGTAAGAGAGCGGACCCGACGCCACACAATAGACATCGCCGTCCGACTATTGATGGAAGAGACATGTCTTCCAGTTTTGGCGCTTCGAGAGCTTGATAAGACGTCTAGCCCGAGTACGCAGAATGCGGAACTGCTGAAGATTTGCTTCAGTGGGATGAGGACTGAAATTGGCAAGAGCACACCGACAAGCCAGGGTAGCCTCACGGATCTCTGCACACCACCATGGAACACGCCGACAGGAAACGTCGCTGAGCAGCTTCAGGAACAATCTGCTCGAAAGCCTCAGCCACAACAGCTACAGAAAGATCATCACGACAATGAAACTCACTGAGATCACGAAATTTACGCCAGTCAGCACGCTTCAGATTGAAGCGGCGGAGAGGTAGAAGAGGAGAAACAGGGAGACTGTCGAGGAACAGAGGGAAATGATCACTGCCACACAGATCAGGACGTACCCTCCATGCCGATGAGGGCAACAGACTAGCAACGCACATGGAGAGGTCGAGACAGGAATAAGTACATGCAGTTTTATTCCCAAACCGAAACAAACTTGCTTTCAGAAGTTGCACTTTTTACGTATTTCCACTAAAACTTTGTAAATGTTTACAATAACTTTAATGGTTTTGTTTGAGGTTTGAGGTTTTGTTCGAAACACTTCTTGTACAGTCCACAGCAAGAAACCTGCAACATGAACATGTAAGTTTATTGTGAAACGACGAAGTCTTTTGCTCCAAAATAAGCTACAGGTGAGGACGCAGAGGTTTCTCCTGGCGAGATTCGTGCCACTTAGACGTTATGTTGATTCTCTGCGCTGTTAGGCGTAGTTTCACAATAAACTTACATGCTCATGTTGCAGGTTTCTTGCTGTGGACTGTACAAGAAGTGTTTCGAACAAAACCTCAAACTTATCTATAATTAAAAAAAAAACTGTTTTCTTGAATACTAGACGATTGTTCTTATTATTCATTAAAATACAAGTATAAAAGATATACGTATTGTATATAACATATACAGTGCGTCCCACTAACTTTCGAACCCGAAAAAAACGTTATAGTTTCCGAACAAATGTACATAACAAAATGAAATTCACAATACACGTACGTACCTTGTTTCATGCTAAACACGAGAAAGGGTTGAACAGAAGCGCACACGTCAAAACAAAGACGATAGGTGGCGCCAGGGAAGTGCTGCTTGGCGTAGTGCGCGTGCGTTAGTGACTCGAGTCGCTGCATCGCGAGGATGGTTCTGTACACCGTACAGGAACGCGTGTTCATTGTTAAAAAATATTGGATATCGGGATCGTATCAGACCGTTCAACGTGAATTTTGCCGTGAATTTGGATGCCGTAAAGGACCATCGAAATCATCAATACATCATTTGGTGAACAAGTTCGAAACAACAGGAACGTTGCTTAGGGGACATGAAGGCGCGCGTCCACGGATGTCCGAGACAGTACAGAATGTGCGGCAATGTCCCCTAAGAAGAACCTGCGTCGATTATCACAAGAGGTAGGGATATCTAAGTCAACTGCGCAAAGAGCCGCCAAAAGAGCCAAGCTGTTTCTATACCGCGTTACAGTCGTCCAGGAGTTGAAGACTACAGATTGGGAAAAGCGCGTGATGTCGTTAGTTGTAAGCTTTGTTGCATGATAATCCAGGAATCCTAGACTATATATACTTGGTTCACAGATGAAGCTTGGTTCCATCTCTCCGGTTATGTGAACTCGCAGAATACTCGGGTGTGGGCCGCCGAAAATCCGCATGTGTACCATGAGATTCCACTTCATCCCTTGAAGGTGGGAGTTTGGTGTGGAATTTCCCGACAGCATATCATTGGACCCATCTTCTTTGAAGGTACAGTAAACACAACTTTACTTACACATCTTCAGTGAATTTGTGAATCAGCTGGACGATCAAGAACTGCGTCGCGGTTATTTCCAACAAGACGGAGCAACATGCCATACTTCCGTGGCCATGGCAGAAATTGAATCCTTTTTTGGCGACAGGATAATCTCCAAAGGATTGTGACCGCCAAGATTCCCGGATTTGACACCACCTGATTTCATCTTATGGGGTTTTCTTAAAGGTTTGTCTACAGAAACAACCAACGATCACTGCAAGAGTTGCGAAACAACATTGAGAATGTGATTCATCATGAGATCACACCGGAGATTCTACATCGTACTTTTCACAATATGAAACGCCGTGTACAAACATGTCTTGACGTCCAGGGAGGACACTTTCAGCACCTGCTGTGACGGTAATGTATTCAGCATGAAATAAGGTGTGTGTATTGTGCATTTAATTTTCCTATGTAGATTTGTTCGGAAATCATAACGTTTTTTTCGGGTTCGGAAGCTAGTGGGACGCTGTATTTACGACACAGCTATGACATAACATTATTTGTATTTTATCTGATAACATGACTAGGTCTTATTTATCCTGCTTTACAACATTCTTTCAATGTCAGCCAGTGGCGTAACTAGTTTTACTGCGCCCCGGATCCATCGATCATTTAATTTACTCATACCCGCCCCCTTCTGCATGTATTTCAGCTGCTGAGTTATATATAGGGGAAGGTAGTATCTAGTGGATCAGAAGGCGTTATTCACTTATTTATTGCACAAATTCACCCAGCGCTTGCCAGCTGTTCTGTTTTCACATTACATACTTATTAACGACATACCAACAACAATGAATGCTTCTCCTGCATAAGGAAAGTAATGACAATGGTGTTAGACTTGTGAACTTTGCAACATCCAAAAACCTAATCGTAAAGAGTCCAAAATTCCCACATCGCGACGTTCATAAATACACTTGGATATCACCAGACGTGCAAACACATAATCAAATTGATCACGTTTTAGTAGATAGAAGAAGACAATCTAGCATAATTGATGTCAGGTCGTTTAGAGGGGCTGATTGTGACACTGACCACTACTTGGTAGCAGCGATAATACGAGAGAGGATATCGTTGAATAAAGGTAATATTCATTGTCCGAAAACGGAGAGATTCAATTTAAATAAATTAGAAGAGAGCCAGGTAAGAGAGGAATACCAGATTGAAGTTTCGAATAGATTCTCGATTTCAGAAGATTCGGAGTGCACTAGTGTTGAGGATACCTGGATTGAAATTAGAGATAGCATTAAAATTTCAGCAAAAGAAAAATTGGGACACGCTGAAATACGTAGGAACAAACCTTGCAAATGTGTGTTCATCAAGATTTTGCGAACATTTACACTTTTACGTACATTTCTCGTCTTTTGGTTTATACCAGCCAACCCTGCTTTGAACATGCTCATTAATCACTCTGCGAGCCGTCTAGCAGCAGTATTCGCAAACAGAGCATGAAAAGAACATACAGATGACGCATGATTGAATGAATGATAAACTAATGGTGTCTTCTTAGTTTTACTCCCTCCTCCACGTGAAAAATTTACTGCATGACGGAAGACGTTTATAGACAAACGTATGGAAGGACCTACGTCAACAGTCAAGATCAGGAAATCGAACAATTGAAACCATACAAATCAAAGATGATAAAATATTCAAATCATACTAACGGATAACAAAAGCTGCTTACAAAATAAAATAACGAATAACAGGAATATGTTCAAATTTGGTACAGAAACGTACCCAAAAAAGAATAATCAGAATTATAGTCCCCACCCCCTCTCATTGTAACATGTTTATCCTGGTGTCACCAGTCGCCAGAGCCTCGTTAGCCTGCATTACAAAGAATGCAGTTTCCAGGGTGCACTACGAGGAAGTGAGGTTGGCGTTTGAGCACTCACAGGGAAGCGCCCCTTACACCCCATTTTCATTCAAACAATAATGGAATTGAGACTCTTCATCAATATTCTTTTCACTAGAAGCGAAATTTAAATGTTGGTCTAACTGTTTCAATTAATAACTTATAACTAAAAAATATGTCAGTTTATACGTGTACAAGATATTGGCATATACAATGTTAAACTGTATGGCCAAAAATACAAACGAGAATGAATAAGACGGTAGTCACTTCTTGAAGAAAGAAAGAAAGGAAGAAAGAAAAGGAGAAAAAATTCCTATCAAACAGGAGTTATCCAGATTCCTTGAATTGGAAAACATATTTTGAATGTTTCAAACTATGAGAACATTTTCTTAGTACACTAGTAAACACTAAAATTAGCACAGCTTTCATGCATCTTTCTGTAGACCATCTCGACTCCTGATAATTGACGTGCAAGATTGTTCTACATTCGGCATGAATTCAGGTAACTCAAGTGTGCAAGTGTAATTAGGTGCAGCACAGGGTGGCAATCGTAATTGTACCAAGCATTTTATCGGCTGCATCTCTCGGTGGCCAACTGCGTACATTTGTTGTTTCTAAACTTGGTTTCCCTAATTTTATGACTAAAAGGAGATACAGCTGATAAAATGCTTGATAGGCAACTACGTTTATTACCACACACTACATTTAACTCCACTGCCACATTTGAATTGTCTGATTTTTCTACTTGGTTTGAGTTTAGCGTCCCTTTCAGCAGCGAGGCTGTATGACAAGTGGATCTACAGCTTAACGTGGGACCTGAACCACATGAACTCCCGCCGGAAACCCGGATCTCCTACGCCAAAGGCGGGTACGCTAAAGGCTTAGCCAAGAGGGAGCTCAAATTATCTGAATTCACGCCAAGACTGCATAGCTATCTTTCACGAGTCGAGTAAACGTTTAAGAAAGACTGGTAGAATTTATCGCAGATTTGTTCTAAAATGAAATATGGGAGCTCCCAATTAAGCAGGGTTGTAAAAAACACATGGTTAACTAAAAAAAAAAGTCCTTGGGTTTTATTGCATAAAATCAAGTTTTATCTGGCAAAAATTGCATTTAATTGGGCAAAATCGGGTTTTATTAAATTTTGTACGTACATTTAAAAATGTAGTCCTATTTAAAATACTACTTAACCATTCATGTTCTATTGCATACATGAAACTCACTTCCTTGTTGCACAAGGGGTATCCGTGAAGCTCCATCAGCATTTCATGGGACACTTTGCACCATTATCACTCACATGTATTTCGATTTCTAGAAACAATAAAGTAGACAATGTTTTAGAGTAACAAAGAATTGGATAATTCTATATAATACAAAATAACACCCCTATTAAGCACAGAATTCAAATCCCTGGAACTGAACAACCCACTAGGTTCTCTCGAAACATGCCAGGTCCTGAGATAGTACCTTGAGTCAGGAACCAGATTAAAAAACGAAAAACAAAACACAAAAAAACTAAAATGCTGGAAACCTTTGTTTTTTTAAAGAAAAAAGGTCGTTCTTACAATCAATTTCATTTCTTACAATAAATTTTACGACTGAAGGATCTCTGTGAAATAGATAAGTAAGTAAACGTGACAAACGTCACATACTCCATCAGATACGCACAAAAAATTCCGGAGTTTCCCTATCTTTTTAATGCAATTCTTTCGTTTTTGTGTGTGCAATTATTTAAGTGTCATATTCAGAAAATAAGGGCTAGATCTTTAGTAATTTCCTTTATTTTCAATTGGCGATAGAAGAGAAGAAAGGATGGTGATCGTGTAAAAGGTTGAGATTTCAACGGGTTTACGTTTCATGGCTTTACATGAGAAAAGAAAAAAAGACTGTTCGTCTATCCGTCCGTTCGTAAAGATTCTCGCTCCCCTACAGGCCATACTATTCAGCATATCGAAGTCTATAATTTAGAGATTCTTTCAGAGTCTTTCGAATTCTTCCCCCCCCCCTCAAAAAAATGGTAGTTTATTTAAGGGTAGAAATCAAAATTTGATGTATTATCGAAAGCTGCTCTAAATCACTTCGTTCAAACTTCGTAAACCAATGTTTCATCGGCCCTACAACAGGAATGCAAATAAGCAACAAAATTTTATTCGCCCAAGAAAAAAGCCACTAGCTCACATCCCACAGTAGAAATCATTTACTTACCTTCGGTATGATATTAAATACTCGCCGCACCGATGAACCACCCCTGCCTTATAATATGTCGTTCTTCTAGGAAAAATCCGCAATGCGCAGCTTATTTTTGCGGGATGAGCTTTCTCGGACGATTTTCTCAGAAAGAGACGGGATTTTCTTCATATTTCATAAACAAATGTTTCATTAGTAACTTGACAATAATACATTAAGTCATTTGTCCTGAAAAAATCCACGACATGTAGTTTATTCTCTGGAATGAGTTTTTCTCGGATGATTTTCCTTCAAACAAAAAATACTCAGGTAATTTTGTTCATATTTCATACATAAATATTCCATTAATAACTCTACAATATGGTTTAAGCCATTTATCATGTATAAAACTACAAAAGAAAGTTTAGTATTGGAGGAGGGTCCACTTCTTCAGTGATTTTCTCAAATGATTCAGGGCATATGGGTTATATTTAATCAATAACCCTATAAGTTGCGCAAATCACTTTTCCAAATGTGATTCATGCGATGTTAATATAAACAAATATTTCATTAATAACCCTAATACATGAGTAGGTCATTTTTCCTGATGAAAGTCCACAAACAGTAATTTACTTTTACGGTTCAGTTTTGTTCCAATAGTCGAGAAGATAGCAACACTAAAATTCGCTATACCGTACCACATGGTAGAAAAGATTTTTCTTTGCATTTCGTTATGGAATAGAATGTTCTCTCAAATTCTGATTCATGGCACCTTGGCATATTTTTAATATTACGTCATGTATGACGTCACTGTTTCACACCTCTAATTTACGCAGGAAACTCTGATGGATGAGTTAAAATCGCTGTAACAAAGCAACCACACACAGTAAAAAGATAATATTTTACAGGATACATGTAATCAAATCTTTCCACAATTTGAAACATTTTCGTAACCATTTCTCAGGTTGGAAAAAAATATAGTGACGTCACAATTTTGGACAAATATTGATTTTAAAAATGCACTTTAATAATTTGCTATGAACAAAGTATTCAAACAAATTGGACCAAACTAAAGAAAATGGCAAAGAAAAATATAAAATAAATACTCCTTACTCATGAAAGCACTACAGTAAAACTTGTATAAAGATAAAAAGTTGGATAAGGGTGTTTATGTTACGCTAATATGTACAGTTTTTTTTTTTTTTTTTTTTTTTTTTTTCATATGGATTGGAACGTTTCCTTTGATATTCGGAATGAAGTTATCCTGCCAGCTTTATCGCTACTTTCAGTGTGTTATCACTAATGACAATTTCGCTAGGGAAAGTAATATTTATGTACGGTTTGTTTTAATGATTTGCAATTCCTAATTTTATCTCCCGATTCTCTTTCAGGAAGAGGAGATTGATAGGTATGGCAATGAAGCTTATAATGACTGCTAGAAAATTAGGAAAATTAATATTTCTTGACTTACATTCTTACAATATTTAAATATCTCTGTAGTCATTGAAATATTTTTACATATATAAGCAATGTGCAGTTTTAAAATGATTTTTAAAATTTTATTTTACATGTGAGTGATGGCGTCTATTTGCTTTTCCGATTGTGGTAAGACGAACAATTGGTAACTGCTGGAGACAGGGTTTGAAAAATCCCGGGTATTTTTGAAAAAGCCCAACCCACCCGGGCCCATGTGGGCTTTTTCGGGTTTAATTGGGTCTTTTCGAAATATTTCAATCTCTTTGGGGTAAAAATGTTAAAATATGATTTACATTTCATGAGTGTCATTGTCACAACTTGCAACAACTTTCTATTCACTGCTGTTTTGAAAAAATTGCCGCCATTTTGAAATTTTATATTGGACCGCCGAAAAAATCTATGCAGCAAATTTAGAATGTCTTGTGCTTCTACCCTCAGAATATCAACTTATAAAGTCCGAAAATTGCACCTTGTAGCATGGATACCCGCTATTTTGAAAAATGGCCGCCATTTTGAAATGTTATGCCGCCAAAATATATATAGCTAATTTAGTCTCTCGTGCTTCTACTTTGAAAATTTCAACTTGAAAGTCCTAAAATTGCGCTTTGTAGCGTGGATATCAGCAGCGGCGCAAATCTATCTTCAGCATTGGGGGGCGGGTAAAACCGTTCCCACAATATATATCCACGTGATCCTAAACTTCCATAGGAATGTTTCGTTTATTATCAGTTTCGTTCAACAATTACCATTACAGGAACTAAAGATATGCGATAGACGAGGGGATGATCAGGCTGAAGAAGTACTGATAAGGCTACAAAGAGTTACAGCTGATTTACACGCAGTAGATGCCGTATACCACGTGAATTGTCGATGTGCTTTTGTAAGTAAACGTAACATAGAAAGTCCTAATAAGCAAGGGAGAATATTTTCTCAGTCCACGAATTCAGCTTTATCGTTTGTTTTTGAAAAGATGCTAAACGATCTATATCACACGCGGACTTCTATTGAACTGTACGAATTATACAATAAGAGTACTTCTTATGTATCACGAATTGTTCCAGAGTGATTAAAGATATAATTTAGTTCTTTGGACACGATATAGTGACCATGAATATTCAGGATGCGCAACTTTAGTTTGTACCGAAACCCACGCTGATGAAGGTGATCTAATTCATACAGATAAACGATCGTTTGCTCTTTTGTATGGAGGCAAAGAATTCCAGTGAACCAACTACAGTGTTTGAAAAAACCCGGGTTTTTTTTTGAAAAAACGCAACCCACCTGGGCCCGTGTGTGTTTTTTCGGGTTTAATTGGGTTTTTTCGAAATATTTCAATGTTTTTGGGGTAAAAGTGTTAAAATGTGATTTATATTTCAAGATTGTCAGAACTTCTCACAATTGTCACAACAATTTCCTATTCAGTGCAGTTTTGAAAAAAAAAGGCCGCCATTTTGAAATTTTACGTTGGATCGCTGCCAAAGTATATACAGCTAATTTACAGTGTCTCGTGCTTCTACTCTGAACATGTCAACTTAAAAGACCAAAAATTGCACTTTGTAGCGTGGATATACGCTATTTTGAAAAACGAATGGCCGCCATTTTGAAATTTTACGTTGGTATGCAGCCAAAATCTATACAGGGAATTTAGTGTATCTCGTGCTTGTACCCTGAAAATTTCAACTTAAAAGACCGAAAGTGATACCCGAAGTAATATGTGTGGTACAGGCAGACGAAAGAACAAATGTAGATCGAATCATCCCAGAAGCCTCAGTGACGTTCGCCAAATATGAACAC
Source organism: Thermobia domestica (assembly GCF_964235325.1). Lineage (NCBI taxonomy): Eukaryota > Metazoa > Arthropoda > Insecta > Zygentoma > Lepismatidae > Thermobia > Thermobia domestica. The sequence continues at coordinate 205,421 of NW_027655954.1, read as the reverse complement.
AAAATATATTAATTTAAAACAAAGATATCTAATTCGTGTTTTATACAATAAATGTTTCAAAATGTCTTATACGACATAAATATGTTCCAGTGTAAAATAAATAGTTTTATTGTAGGAGTCATGAGCGGTGATTATGGGGGGCAGTTGCCCCCACTTTTTTGAAATTACACATTAACGTATATAGTTTCATTTTGAAATATAAAGTTTTGTATGTATTATTGCTTCATAGAATAAAAATGGTGCCATAAAATATTTGTCGTTCCATGAGTACGTATTGGTTGTCTTCCCGTGGAATTAAGAAAGCTACAGGAATTGCGTTTGAACTGCCACTAAAAATGGTCCAAAAATTAACCTATTGGAGCACCACAATTCGAGCGTAATTTCATTTCATCTTGCAAGGGATCGCTATGTTAGTCAGGCGCTCTGGAACTAATTGAGATAACATTTCGCAAGAAAAGAGGTCCTTCACAAGTTATTCTTTAATTGCACAAAAATCGATAGTTCTTAAAATGTATTTTCTTCTTTCTAATAATAAGAAATATTTTGATGTTTTCAGTTTAACATCCTGTTCAGCAGCGAAGTTATATGAGACGTGGACTTAATGGTCAACGTGGAGTCAGAACCACGTAAGCTTCTCCCCGGGAATCGAGCCCGGGTCTCCGACGTCAAAGGCCACGAAGGAGCTCAGTAAGGAATATTAATTTTGCAGTGCAATATAGAAGGTTAGGGGTGTACATATACAGTTTTGTATATACAGATAAGATTTAGTAAATTCAGCATAATTCTAGGTTTACGAAAACGGAGGAGTAGGGGCAGGCTCATTTTGCTATTTCAGAGAGCCTTCTTGATCAAAATAATAATAAAAAAGACAGTCAAGAAAACCTTTTATTCTTAATTTAACGAATGTGAACCACAAACATCATCAAATCATTACACTTTTATTGTTCCCAGTGTTGCTAACTGTGAAATCAAAGTTAAAGGAACTTCGTTAATTTTAAAAGGCTGCAGTTAATTCATGAAGCATTGGTCGAGAATGGTATTTGGTGTGTTTATTACTCATGTAAAGTTGAACCATCTGACAAAATTTCAGAATCTTAAAAGATGGTGTTTTCGAGGAAATGGCGCCCAAAAATGGCGATTTTTGAAAATGTTACAATTTCTCGAATTTTTTTGCGACAAAACGGTTGCACACAGAAGCGATACAAATTTTTTTTCGGAAAGCGGGAGACCAGGTCAACCGTGAAAACAGAATTTTAAAATTCGAACCGGAAGTGCTCGAAAAAAAAATCCGCAAACTTCGACTTTTCAGATAAATTGACGTTTATTTGTTAATTTATGTATAAAAAGATAAGCATGCGCAAACCAAATAATAAAATATAGTTTATTTATATCCCTATGTACATACCACAACAAGAATTATAACTCTACCTGTCTCCATAGCTGAATGGTGAGGCTCCGAAGTTCTTCCATGTCTTCTGTAATTCATAAATTGTACTCCCCGTCTTTGATGGCCCATTACTTGGCGGGAAAATTTTTTTCGACAAAACAAAAAAATATGGGTCTCTCAAAAACATATCTAGTTGCTATAAAAAAAAGTCTCAACAATATCTGAGATGGTGATGGTACATGCTCTGCCTGAATTGAAATGGAAGGCACCTATAGTTTAAAACTCGGAAGATGAAAGCACAATTCACGTGCATTGGTTTTAGAGGGCTTATTAAAATACAAAGGCTTTGAACAACAATTTTATATCATAAACTTTATGAAAAAGATATAGTTAACTAATTTAGACTATTTAAAGTACAAATACCTAAAATGTTTGTCTCTGTTAAAGGTGAAATCACACATAACCGTAAATGAAAGATTTAAAAGCTCAGGCGCTCTTAATTGCTATTGTAGCATTTTAATAGATAGATAATAATTTACAAATTGTTTTTTAACAACTGAGTTGCATTTATGGATTCATAGGTGTCGAATCCCTTATAAGGACTCAAACGTTATGAGTAAAAATACACATGTACAGTAGATATATGCTATAAAAGTAATAGTGGAACAAACACCAAACAACCTGTTTTAGGTGGCCATTAAAAACATGAAATGTATCTGATCGGTTAAGAAACGGAGAACCTGGTGGGTCCATGAACGGCTGGATCCGCAGTTAGCTGGGGAGTAAACGAGTACAGTGTACAAACAAAAAATTAAAAAAAAAAAATTAAAAAAAATAAAAAATAAAAACTGTTCAAATCTGTGCTGGATGGCCACAAAAAGAAAGGAAGTATTGAACCAAGTCAGAACAGAGCAATACTAGTGGAAACTCAAGGTGTCTATAGGGACCAAGCGCGTTAGCGAAGGTGGGGATGCTTGTAAACAAAATAGTATAAACATACTGTGTAAAGAATATTCCATAATTCTTCTGCAAATTATATGCGACATCCTATTCCTTAGCGCAGTTTAACTTTCTGTATAACGTCCCATGTTATGTCATTTAGGCTAAGGGGTACAATTATTAAGGCAAGGGACTGATGATGGAAGAATTGTTGGGATGGGAATGTGAGAGAAAGCGAGAGTACCCAACAACACCACGGTTTATCAACCACAAACTAATTGCACCGGAAATCGTATCAGGGATCTCACGCACCAGAGGTAAGCGCTCTACCACTGAGCTACCGTGCCCTCGCAGCTTAACTTTAAGAAGACATAACCACACAATTTTCCTATTATAATTCAATCAAAATATTTTGCTTTTTGTACAATGCTTCACAATAATTGAATACAGATTTATGATATACTGCAAAATGTTATGTCTGAAAAGCGATTACCCTCGGAAAAATACGTATAATCCTCTGCCTGCTGGTCACTAGAAATTTCATCTATTTGAAGAGAACGAAGTTGGAAACTCACACGGGCTTTTTGTCCGTCTGGAGGAGGCATGTCATTGACAGTGTGTATGCGCGTAACGGAACACAAGGGTGAGAAACACGCACCAACCTGTGCTACGTGGTTATTATGATGTAACATATTCTTGGAGTTCAGGATAAGCAAACGTGGGACTGTGTCCGTAGAAAACAAACAAGTCACCGAATGAAAGTAAAACCGAAATACTTATTTTCGCTTTGTGTTGACGCAAACCACTACAAAATGAGAGATTCCAAGTATAAGTATGAGGGTTATTTCAAAAGTCTTGCACACAGCCCATGCACGACCGTCTAAGTGGTTTGATCAAAGTTCACTTTTAGGTTAGTTGTGGGTCAGAGTTTGGGCTTGACAACTGTTTCTGTGTTTTCTAATTTGTGAGAAATCCAGTTACACATGATGATAAGCGTTCGTATATCAAAATCGAAACTATATGTGTAAAGAATCCAACTGAAATATACAATGCTTTGCGGGAGGTTTTGGAAATAATGTAGTGAATCATAGTACTGTATTACGGTGCTCAGCTGGTTTCCGTGAAGGTCGTATAAGCACTGCGAACACCCCACGAAGTGAAAGACCATCAACTGCAACAGAATCATTACTGAGAAGCTAAAGATGAAGATGAGATGGGTTCCGCATGATCTGAGTAAAGAGCAGAAAGCATGTCGCAAAAGAATCGCAGAAAAATGCTTCAACGTTATCAAACAGAAGGAGATAAGTTTTTACGAAGGAGTTTGCAATTGATGAAACCTGGATACGAGAGTTTGAACTAAAAGAAAAAAGAACTAAAGTTTCAGTCGTCACAATAAAACAGTTCAGACTCTTCACGCCCGAAGATATTCCACCGACAACAATCACAGGTTTAACTCACGATGATCTTCGCGTATGATACGAATGGAGAGGTGGCTACAATAGTGGGCCACAGGGGACGCCTGTACTAGACGTATACTACAAGCTGTTTCTGCAAAACGCTTTGCGCCCGAAAATTCGTGAAAGAAATCCTGACATGCTTGCAGCTGGTGTCCTCATTCTGAACGATAATGCAAGGCCGCATACTGCTCTACAAGTAAAGGCGACACTTAACAAGTATGGATGAGAAATACTTCCCTTCCCAATATAGTCCTGATTTGAGCCCACCAGACTTTAATTTGTTTCCCAAATTAAAAGAACCACTCTGTGGAAAACGTTTTGATTCGATTGACGAAGCTTTCAGCGAGGTGACCCGAGTGATCAGACACCTCAACAATGAAGGTGCCCTGTACAGAATACAATTTACCAAATATTGGGAAGCTGTCATAAACAAATATGGTGACTGTATTGTAGTCCTGTAAAGGTATTATGTACAATAAATGATTTACTTGTATAACATCTTTCAATGTACAGAACTTTTGAAATGACTGTCCTACAATATATTGCAAAAAATATTCCTAACAGTTGTTAGGACATAATGGAACATCTAAACACAAAATGCAAACATTAGAAACTATTGGTACCATAACAAATAACAGTCTATGTGCCACGCTAAATAACAGTGTATGAGTCTAATAATGTTCGTAGTAATGTTCGCAAAACTTGCGTATCGGAAACGAACGGAAATAATTAAATAATTAGTTATAATTGCATACCAATTATCGCTAAAAAAAAAAAAAAAAAAAAAGGCCAAACTTTACATTTCGTTAACACAATGCACTGCAGAATTAAGTCGTATAAAGCATTTTAAGACATTCATTAATCACGACCCAATTATGCGCACGTAAAAGAAAACTTGAACATGTGATTTTTGTGGCATTAACACACAATTCACATATTTTTACATTTGGTGAAGTATTGTAGAAGGAGTTTACCAAATGTATACTTTGCTCTACTAACCAAAGCCAACCTACCTATCCTAACTCATATTTTATGTTCAAGGACTTAAAAAAAAAAAAAAAAAAAAAAAAACGTAAGTAAAATTTTAGTGAACTCCATCAGCACTATATTACAGAAGTTAAACATATCAAGCATTGTTGTGCGTGAGCCTGTGTATAGTACATTCCGACAGTCTTACTACTTGCATTTTGGACAATTTACTTACCTTTGAATTTATAATAAATATGGTGCTGGTTTACTTTTGGCGCACCAAATTTCGAAAGATTTACAGGTAAAATACATATTTATAAAGAACAAATTTCTGCAAGCGATAGAGTTTGACAAGGTGGCTGCAAATTAGAAATTTAAAAAATACACGAATTTTATGGTGCATATAATTATGTATTGCCAGAAAAATGCCTATTGCATTGGTGCATATAGGCTGCAACTCATACAGCTAACCTATAATATGGTAGCAAAATAATAATAAATAAAAAAAAGACTCAGTTAGGGGCAATGACTTGAAAATTTTAAGTGAGAGTTCATCTGTACTAAGTACACCACAAAGAAATTTGTTTCGTGACCTCATGGGCAATGCGAGAGACTCGGAGCATTATTTCGATATGGACTGCGTCAACGCAAAGCAATATTTACCATTTTGTTAGTGATCATCGGCATAGCAGTTATAATGACTTCTTGCATTTCTTCTATGTACAATTTCTTGAACATTGCTTCCGAAAGATCAAATTAGACGTGTGTTAGCAAAGGAAGGAAGTGAATAATTATCTTGGTTATACCCACCAGATACAACACAGCCAAAGAAACTGTACTTGCAAACCATTCTTTGTATTGCTTCAATTGCAACAAACTGTTACTTATTTCATTCATTCGTGTTTGAAAAGGAAATGGAAACAAGTTGGTAATATTTACAGATAATATTAGTGTTGTAAAAAAACGGTTTTTTTTCTGTGAAGTTTTTTTTCAATAAAAAACATCGTTCTTTTTCATGTTTTTTTTCAAAAGTCTGTTTTTTTTTTCTGGCAACTATTATTTATTGATTTATGTTGCAGATTATTGAAATAATCAACAGAACTTGAGTCAAAGCCCTCGTAACTTACAAATCATTTGTTTCTTTGTACCTATACGAGCAAAATTGTGCGATTATTCCTTTCGGCCCCAGGTCATTTTTGGCGTTTTCCTACATTTCCAGTTAGTGACTTATTGATCAAAAACTATTCATTTGATTGGTATGCTTAAGGTCTTGTTTTTTATAAAATAGAAGTGGCTATTTTTTGGTGTAAGTTGCATTGCATTGTTGCCAACGGGCGGGAAATTATTAAGGGAAATGTAGGGGTGAAAATTTACAAAAAATTCCCTAACCGAATTTCGAAATCTTTTGTATCTAGCACCACTGCTGCTATATGGGTTCAAGTCACCTAAACAAATCTTTGGTGTGTTGACAAGGTACAGTGAAATCCTAAAGTTGCTGGCTTCCATTCAAAGAGGGAAAAAAAATTCTGTCATGCACATGAAATTTTGACTCCTTTTACGTCTCAGAAGCAAAAATCAAATATGCCGAGGCTACAGCTTCTCTAATTATGCTATTGAAACTTTTTATGGTGCGTTCTGTAGGGAAAAGAGGAAGCTTTCATGTTTGTTTCAATGTAGCCAGTAAGAAGATAATAATAGAGGGGAAAAGGGATTTTTTCCGAATTTTTCACCTAATAGTGGGAATTAATTGTTTTGGCTGGAAACGCTGCCATGAGACAGACGAAAACTATCTGAAAATAAACCGTAGTACGCCAAGAATATATAATACAAGTATCATGGCGATATATAACAAAGTAAGCATGAAATTAAAAAAAAAAATCTCATTCTACCTCACAAATTCACCATTTTCTTACCATTTCCAGAAAATGGTTTATTATAAACCTTAACTGTACTTCCCCTAATTATTCTAGTAAAACTTTTTGTGGTGCGCTGTGTAGGCTAAGGATGAGGCTGTTATACACTGGTACGTTTGTTCGAATGTAGCCAACAAGAAGGAAATAATAGAAATAAAAAAAGGGATTTTTTTTTCCAAAATTTGCCCCTAAAATCTGGAATTAAAATTTTCTGTAGCTGGCAACACTACCATCAGACACACACAAACTATCTTAAAATAAGCTTTGGTATCCCTCTAATATATCCAACAAGTATTGTGACGATATCTAATAAAGTAAGCATGTCAATAAAAAATATCTCATTCTACCTTTAAAAAAATCACAGTTATCTTTCCAATTAGAGAACAAGATCTACTATAAACCTCAACTGTACTTCCCCTAATTATCCTATTGAAACTTTCTATAGTGCGTTGTGTAGAGCAAAGATGATACTTGCAGATACTGGTACGTTTGTTCCGATATAGCCAACAAGAGGTAAATAATAGAGACAAAACATATAATTTTTCCAAAATTTCTTCCTAAAATCTGAAATTAAAATTTTATGTAGCTGGCAACACTGCTACCAGACAGACGCAAATTATCTTAAATTAAACATTGGAACACCACTAATATATCCTACAAGTATGATGGCGATATTTGAGGAATAAAGTTTCTAATTACCAAAAATATATTACGGTAAACAAAATAGTCAAAAACTAGAAAAATCAAGGATTAGAACCTAAATACCAATTTTACGTGCGCCCCCTAATTACCCCATTGTAACGATCTGTACTTGCGTTTGTTAAGTAAGGACAAATGTTCGATTGGCGTAAGTTGACCTGCACTCGGACTTATAGGTACGGATTTATAAACAAAAATTTCTAATTTTTTGCCCAAATATAGGAGAATTGTAATTTCCCTAATTGGCAACACTGCGGTATCCATCCGAGGTATCTCCCTGGCAAGTCTTAAGGATGTCTTTCTACAACTAAGGAAGCTACAAGGAATAAAGAAGTAAAGGAAATTCGAAATTAGAAAATTCTCGAATTTTTGACTGGGGTGAAATTTGAGAAGGAAATTCGACACAAGAAGAAAAAGAAATTAATATGAAAAACTATAGTCTAGCTATATTTTGCAAGAATAATATCCCGATATCTTAATTAGTGTCCACACAGGAGCGGATTAAACAAGTGACACACCCGTGTGTGCCACTTTGGCCACCTGGGCCACCGAGTATACATTTGATTACATTTTTTTGACTACTAACTCGTGTTGTTGTTGTAGTTATAGTCTCGACTAATAATAATATCGTTGTTGTAAACAATAACTTCATAAGGAAAATTTTCTCTCCGTTTTACATTTTAGTTCCAACACTGCTGATGAGAAATGCAGGGTGTTCCAAAATAAATTTTGGGGCTTTAAGTCTTCGTGGTACTTATTACATTTTATTTACAATTACAAGCAATGCACCAAGTAAAAGAGCACCTCAAACAATCTTTGCTACAAGTATTCAATGTGAGATTCATTCGTCACACGGCACACATCTAGTCGATAGGAGAGAAAGGCCCATAAACTTTCTGCCATATGGCACAAAACACATTCAATTTAGGGGAGTCTCGTTTCATCTGTACCATCTCCTGAGGATTTGCTGACGGCCAGATGCAAACATTATGAGTGTTTACATTAGCTCTTAGGTGAAAGGTCAATTTATCACTGAAGACGACACGATCCAGAAAATCTTCATTGTTATGCAGGAATATTTCACTTGCGAAATTGGCACGTAAACCGTAATCTGTAGGCTTTAGACCTGTAGCAACTGCAAACGGTAAAGACGTAGTTGCAAGCTTCTCCTTAATATTCTTCACACAGACGGTTGCACTGTACAGATTCAGTCTTTATTAAAACACAAAAAGCTTTCTGCTCTCTAGTCTCCATTTTTGCTACTTGCTCTTTCTAACGGCAGACAGAAGAAACAATGCATGTACATGCGTAAGTTGCTCTTTCATTTGATATAACATTTATAATTGTAAGTTATTGTAATAGATACTACAAAGTTTCAAAACCCTAATATTAATTTTGAAACACTCTGCATTACTTCAAATAGAGTCATCCTATATTCATGTCTTTTATATACATATCATCAGGGCCGGTCCTAGTCAATTTGTCGCCTCGTGCAATGGCATAATTTGCCGCCTCCCGCTTTCTCCAGAAAGAACAAATCTTAAAAGTCATGATTTTAAGTATGCTATTCCATCATGAACAACAAAGGTGAGGGTAAGTGAAGTTGCACTCAGAAAGGCGTAAATACTTACTAAAAATGAAATCCCGTTGTGTCTGTTTGTTTTTCTTTAAATATTAATCTATTATGTTAGTGAAAGATAAAGCAAACACACCTGCAGAGGAAAGATGGTAATCCTTTTTATAGAATTCACTATCGAGCTTCAATCTCAATATATCAGTTTGCAATTCCAGTGCAACTAGCTCTTTTATCTTTATTTCTTGATTTTTCTCCTATATCTTCTAACATTTAAAAAAACTTGTGTCTATCTTCAATGATAAGGAACTTGTTTCTGACAAAAACAAGACTAGTTTCATATCAAAACTGTGATAACTTACTAAATGGAACAGATATTCACTAGTATTCGAGAATTGAATTCTTGCATTTGACAACAATCAAGCAATTTGTGCTCGGATTTATCCGACCATTTGCTTTAGCATTGTCCATGTGGCCTTAAACTAATGCAACCTAAACATAATTTATGAATGTAGTATTCAAATAGGTCAGCTTAGTAAATGTAACTACCATCCTTATGAAGTCTGTTTCCGACAAGAAATATTTAATTTAAATAATATTGTAAATCTTTGTCTCATACAGGATCTTTGGGTAGAGCCGTTAATAAAAAGAGCGTCCGGAATCGACTCACACTACCAGTTTTTATTATTAAAAGTTTCCTCTAGAAAACTATTTTCACTAACAAACTATACAAATTGATCTCTCTAGAATCAAGGTGAGTTATAGGTGGTCTTTGACCGTAAGGTCGCAGACAGGATCTCCAACAGAGCCCCGTAGCAGGCTAAGAGGAGTGGATTTAAGGAATCAATGCTCCGTAGCAAGCAAAGGCGGGTTGAGTGGCCAACAGAGCCCCGTAGCAGGCTAAGCGGCTGAGGTTAGGATTCCCAGACAGAGCCCTGTAGCAGACTAAGCCAGGAGATGGGATAGGCCTATTCCCATAGCAGATTAGAGGCCTGGGGTTATGTTACTCCAAGAGTCCCGTAGCAGACTAAAGGAGGGTCTCCAGAAAACTGGTATCGAGTTGCCTTCGTCCATCCAATTTATAGGGTCCTTTGGGTGGCGGTGGCGTTGCAGCTCCGATGTCTTCTGCTCCGTGGGAGGGGCCAGAAGCCGTCGTCTGCATGTGATTATAGGTCCCTCTGGTGGGAGATCCTCTTGCCGAACTATGTGGAGGTGTTTGTAAACATTGATGCGTAGAATTGCTTGTTTACCACATCACATAGGATATTACAATATACTTATGACAGATTTTGCCGGACCATCCAAGCTTGCCGCTCCATGCAAATGCACGTGTTGAATATATGGTAGAGCCGGATCTGCATATCATATATATCTAGTCGACAAATTATTTATATATGACATTTAGAAAAATACTATTAGGCTAATTAGTATTAGTTGTTACCTTCAGACAAGTTATTGGATACTGTTCGTGACATTATTTTTGTACTTATTAAAGGCCTGCTTTCACGAAAAAACAAAATTTCATTTCTACTTTTATTTCTTAGTTGATAGTGATGAAAACTGCTGAAGCCCGAATTGTTAATAGGTATGGTATTCATGTAAATTGTAAAATATTTGTAGCGTATCAGTATCTAGCGTATAATTTATGTTGCATTTTACGGTAATTACACCTACATAAAAATATTTCATACTTAAATTGACGTAAGATGCATTACAAATGACTATTTGAAAAAAAACGAAATTTAGAAAAAAAACGAGAGGCAATGTTTTTTTTTTCTAAAAAAAAAAACGTAAATTTCTGAAAAAATACGAACCGTTTTTTTTTCTATTTACAACAATAGATAATATTGAATTGTCTCGATATTACTCCCCTAAAGTTGCACGAGAACAAGTATATTCACCGCACGAAATAGCTATTAGGTAACTCTCGTAAACGTATTTCTACCATCTTGTTGAAATGTGAATTCGTATTACTAACAAGAACAATTTATATCCACATTACGTTTAATTATTCCCTTCAAGAACTGAAATGGGTTTCATTTCATTGTATGTCCATTCATTATTGTTTTACTTCGTTTTAATCATTTCTTCACGATTTCTCCAACGCTGAGGGAAAAAAGGAAATTTTGAAACAGCGTTACCATCTTGTACAGCACAGAATTCTCAGCTTTTACGAAGTACCGAATATCTCGGTCAGTACTTGACTTATCGATCTCAAATAAACGTGACAATGCTCCTTATGACATACTGATTTGCTCTATGAATTTTAAACCATACTATACTAGGGATCTTTTCTAAGTTATTGAACTATTTCCAAACTCAACTTTTCTCTCTTCTGTTGTGGCAACACTGTTTAGCTAATCCGTCTAAACTTGAAGACATTTTAAAGAGTTCTTCCCAGTATTTAATTTAATGTGCACAAATAGTTACTACTTCATTCCTTGTGTGTGTTAAAGGCGTTTAAATTTGACACATGTTTAACATATTTCTCAAAAAGTATGCAACACTGGTCTGCGAGTGTCATCTTTTTCGTCTTTGTTTTCATTGCTGATTCCAATAATGAAATTAAGTATTGTGATAGAGATCATTGTCCAAAATCAAAACAGACCTAGGTTGTAAATTGGGAATAAGTTTATCAACTACCCATTTCTCAAAATTTAAGGAGTTCACGTCATCATAATAATTACCGGATTTATTTCCCGATTTTAACATAACCAATGCATTTTTCACAAAGCCGTCTTCACTTCCTGCATGTATTACAATTAGTCGTTGAACTTTCGACACCGGTGCCTTTAAGGCCGTAGTTTCCCCATGTGTTCAAGATGCTTGTTTCGTTTTTCAGGAGTAAAAATATGTCTCGTCCATACCCATGATAGGACGACCTTGTTCTCGGTATTGTTGCAAAGCCCTTAAATATTTAATTCTGAGAATACGAATTTCGCTCTTTCCAAGTTAGGAGTCTTCTGTTGTTTTGTGTTTTCTTCCATCGAAACCCTAGTTAGTGCAAATTCTTTCTCACACACCAAACACAACCCTCGAAAATTATTCTTTCCTTTAGAACATCCAAAATACCTTTCACAGTAGGTCTGTCTTTTTGGGTCAAATGAAAGTCTCGAACAACACGACGGACTACACAATCATCGAAATAATCTCTATCACTTTTCAATTGCTTAGCCTGTCTCTTCCGCTTCGGTGTATAGAATCCGATATGAGCACTCCCTTCCCTCACAATTCGATTCACACTACTCAATGACACTCGACAGGCTTTCGAAACTTTTATTGATGTCTGCTTTTCTGATGTTGAATTCCCAGCTTCGCGTTTATGAAGAAGAAAAAAAAAAAACTAATATATGTTATATACTATTTCTCGTGTTTGACTATGAATTATATTTTTCCCACCTAGTTTGCTGGTGCTTTGGGTTTCACACTTCCCGCCCTCCATCGGGTACTGTCTACCACACAGCAGATATAAACTGAAACAAATATCTCCTACACTGTAAAACCACCACTATTATGCTGTACAATTTCGCAAACTAGTGCACTTGTGATGACACATGCATGAATAAAACTTGACTGAACGGAGCGCAAGAGTCACCAACGAGTACAGAAATGATTTTTGGTTCCCAGATGCCTTTTACTGAAGGAGACACCACATCTCACATATGCTTCTCAGCTCTGAGGAAGAAAGTAATATTTTCCTGTAAAATCCATTGACCTTGTTTGTTTCTTCTTTCTTTGTGCTTCAGATTCAGCGCAGTTTCAGCATTGACGAACAATTAACGAAAAATTAGCAGAAGCAATTTGTTCCTTACCAATGACAACGGTCACACAAAGGCTTGCAACTGGAAGTACCCTTTCAGAACATTATTCCAAACGAAATGCTTGTCACTACAAAGTGTATATTGAATAGTAATAAGCAAGCATGAGTTCCCATTAGTCTAGAGTTACCAAATAAACATTATCGAATGCAGGACATTCTTTCAGAAAGAGTAAGTCTTCAAAGAACAGAAGGACTTTTTTTTTCTTTTCACCTTTTGGAATTACTTTTATTTTCTACCTTATAATTGTTTTGACGACGTTGAAGCTGTCCCGTCTTAAAGAGGAAAAACCCTCTTGGAATCATTGCTCAAGGTTTATTCAGTTGTAAAACAGGATGATGCCGAATGTCAGATGTTTTAACTAGTGCTGCTGACGAGACGATGAGAAGCATGAGACAATTCCCGTCTCGTTTTTAAGAGGAGACGAGAAGCTTCTCGGAGTTTGTAAGCAAAACTAGAGCACTAATGTTTTAAATACAAACACTATGATTCATATCATAAAAATGTAAACAGGTAAAATGATTTACGAACATAATAAAGATCATTCGTCAACGTTTAAAAATATGTAAGTCATTTCACAAAATACTCCAATAATAAACTTGGTTTAAATGTATTATAACATACTCTTCGTGGGCCCCTCGTGACGCGGGAGGTCTCTCACAACTTCCACATAAAATTAAAATGAAGGTATAGATTTTATACATAAAGTTACGAAAAGAGACTATAGTGCTGCCAAAATGTCTTGAGCCGTCAAAAATGTGAACTAAACTCACACCCACACGTTAAGCCAATAAGGGTTCAGCTGTTGCTAAGCGAGAGAGCCCTAGCGAAAGAAAGTGTAGTTCCTTCAGCCGATAGCAGCGCTTGGAATGGAAGACAAGGTGTCAAGTCCATGTGGTATATCTTTAGCAAATTTCCGAGGCGAGACGAAAAAAGCTTTCGGGAAACGAGACGAGACCATCTTTTTTTTTTTTTTTTCTTGTCTCATGGAAAACATCTGTGATCGCCACTTGGGTATGCTATTCACGTCACATTGGTTTGTGTGTGTTCAGTTATGTGTCTAGTCTTGCATACAAAAATGAAAGTGTACACACCCTTCATTTTTCGACGTGTAAGGTATCTACACCGACCAAAAGCAGTATTATATGAAAACGGACTACTGATGATAAAAATGGAGTGCTTTTCAACAAAGACTATCATACAAACTCACGCACACACTTGCATAAAAAAAATCTATGTTGAAATATGCAATAGATTATTTCGTTATACAGAGCAAATCCTGAACACAGTTCCAGTACACGTGATATCAGGTCCAATCCAGTGTGGAACACACACTTCTCGAAAGAACTGAGCAATGGTTCAGGTATCATTGTGATATTAGATTCTCTACTTTATATTTTCGAAGTTGATTGAACTAGTGATGATTTCAAGGCCCGGGGAGGAGATGTACATCCCTCACGAAGCTACGAAATTTTCCCCGGTGAATATCTCCGACCGTGCTTAACGATTGTTATCAGCATTTCCTGAGCACTATTTTCATCCCTCCCCGATGGAACGTGGTGTTATAATCCCTAAGTTAGTACTACTGCTAACAGAAAAGTGCCTGTGTACTCGCGCAAGCGTAGTGCGTTAGTCACGTGTTGGCGAGCTGGAAAGAGGATCTCAAGAAAGCTAGCGTACAGTACAAACTAACAAAGAAGAGTAGGAAAGCTGTGCAGCACGCAACTCTCGTCATAAAATATTTGTCCATTATCCTAGTTTATGAATAAACCCACAGCTGCTGACGTGCCTACTCCCTACAGATGCACCCTCTCGCTACAGTTCGGACCCCCTGCTCCGCTCGTGTCTTCACTCGGTTAGATAGCTTTCGTGCATATTTTAGTGCTCAGCAGCACAATTTAGGTCGTGTTTCATGCACTTTTGTAACGTTCCGCCAAAGTATGCCAACTATGGAAATAGTACGCTAGATATGTTCGCACTTAAGCGCATACTCACTCAGTAACACGTTGGTTTCCTAAGGACACTCTCAAAGGGCACCGACTCCGTCCTTCGCTGAACCGGAGCAGATGCAAAACTTACTAGTAGTAGCCACCTACCACAGTTCTCACCTATACAGATTTGTGCGTTTTCTCTGCAAATTCTACTAGCCTAAGGCCTATATGGATTATCAGTTGGTACGCAATTTTTTTAAAAAATTGACAAATCTTTGGCAGCAGTAAATCAATCTGTACACCTATTTCTAATGAGCACAGGTATCAAATGTAAAACACTATCGTAAGACATTTCTTTAATTTTCTTATATTAACGGCCAACGTTAATTTCCTCTAGGCAAGTTAAATAACGCTGAAAGAAATTAAATGAATTGAAATCTTGAGATATACGTCCCACGGTATGCCGACTATGGGTTAAGTTCCGTCCGTTTCCAGCCAAATTTTGAAAATTTTCAGGGAAGATATGGATAATTTGATAGTTTGTGTGCTTGATAGTATATAAAAGTCTCGAAAAATCTGTTTATTTGTTATATATATGCGGTTATAAACATGGGACTATACGGCGAGCGGAGGGAACTATTTAGCGCAAGGGAACCGAACAGTTGCATTGTGGGAAAGTAACGAGCATTTATGTTATCAACATGACGGATGTACAAGGGCTGTAAACTAACAACTTCAGCATTTGTGAAGCAATACGTTGATAACGAGCAAAATCTTTTAAAAGTTTGTGAAGAGCACGGATTAATGAAGCTACTAACAAATTGCTGAAAATGTGAAAAGGAGATGACAGCGGAAAAACGTGGAGAAAGCGGACGTCCAACTTCGGAATAAATGCCCCGACTAGACTAAAGGAGACAGTGATGAGAAATGAATGAATTTGTCCAACACAAAGTTAATTTGGAAAGTGAATTAGCATAGTACCAGGGACCCCTTGCACCAGAGTTGTTAAATACCACAGAGGTCCACAAATATAGTACAGAAACAACACAAAACTAACCTTCACAACTGTTAAACTTGCCTAGCTAACCCCTGCAGGTCATACTCGACTTAGAATGTAGATCAGAAATAATCGTTGAAAACTTACAATTCCTTCATGTTTTGGGTATAACTACAGCATATATATAGACACATGCCATAAAAATACAGTACAAAAAATCACAAAACAACCTGTACTAGGTGGCCACTAACCAACACAAATGCTACCTAATCGAGTCACCGCAAGCTAAAGTTGGTTCTAAGGGAACAGATGCGTCTGCGACAGTACAAGTTTCTACACCCTCTAATCGGTCAGTCCACATGGACGATTAGCCAGTTCAAAGTAAAATTGCTGAAATTAAGAACTGTATAGAACATTGAGGCGTCGTGGCGCCGGACATAGGCCTACTTATCGTGCAGGTGTAGCTTTGGCGCAACACTAGTCATGATTGTTGAAATATTGTAATTATTTCACAAATTTATTTCTTATTGTCTCCTAAAAGATTTGCGCTGGGCCACAATATCTCACTCGGCATAAAATTCAAGGAAGCCACCAGAGATAACTGTTGAAACATTACAATTCTTTTTCGATTTGTTCACTAGTGCAGTCTCGCCGGACCACTTTGAAAACTGACAAAAAGCACCAAAATGCACTGTATTCGGTTGTACTTTGTTGGATTACATTAAGGTACGTCAGATGACGTTACTTTACGTTAGGGGCATATAAACTGCAGTCCAAAAACTAACCAAGCTGTGCTAGGTGGTCACTAAAAGCACGAATGCTATGTAACCGAGTCAGAGCAGGAGCGTAGCAGGGGGCCCAAGCGGAGCGCGGGGTGCGTCCAAGGAAGCAGACGTGTCATTAATGGTGGGTATACACGTAAGCGAGGTCAGTAACATCTGGGTTTTGGCCGTCATAAAAATTTCAATACCACTTGTCACGGTTTCCTACTTGTAATGCTGCACTGTTAACACATAATACAACTTCTGTACACTGTGCAGAAATACATTCCCGGTCAGTCAGAAGTCATTTACCTTCAAAACTGAGGCTTGTAAACTTTCCCAATTTCAGGGAGAAAATCGTGCACAACAATTTCCTCGGGTTTCTTTTCCTTAAATAAATACTCCGTTAAATAGCCCTCGAAATGCTCTTCCTTCTTCCCCAACGTCATGTCTTTCGTGTTACTATATTATAGAAATGTAAGTCTCCGCGAAATTGACCGTCCGCCTCCAGATACTGTGCCGCTTACAGCAAAAACCAACAACAACTTTCTTCACTTTTACTATTTCTCTTATCTCACTTTCACTCATTCCTCCTCACAAACTGAAATAAATTATTCACTTTACCCGGTAAATTTCCTAAAATTGGTCCGGCGATACGGCACTCAACCCTCGATTTGCGTATAAATACAGTTTCCGGATATGCGGAATAAAAACTAGAGATACAGTATATATGAAGCTGCATCAGTTCCCGAAGTAGCAGGACGATCATACTTTTAGGATTATTCATTGAGTTTGTACGAACTCACAAAGGGGGTAACGAAGCAACTTTTATTTACTTATCGACCGATACGAAAAAAAAAAATAAAATAAAAAAAACGTACCTGTACTTTATATCTGCATGTGTAGTGCCCTTGTACTTTATCTATGACTGTGTGTGGGGGGGGGTTATTTAAGGCATATCGCATATCTTGTGCACATGGACACTTCTTACTATTGCGTTACATAGAAAATTTATGGTATTTCATGCAGAAGTGGTAATAGAACACAGAAGAAACGCAGCTCAGGGGATTCTCATGTATACTATTACCAAAAGTAGTGCAAAAGCACAAATAAACCTGTGCTAGGTGGCCACTAAAAAGCACGAATACTATCTACCCGAGTCAGGGTAGCTTCTGTACACTCTGCACAAATACACCGCCGGCGGAAAATAAGATGTAATAGGGTCATCTTAATATGCACTCACTTATTTTATATAACGTAATGCACTTGTAATGATTTTAAACTAGTAACCCTACACTTGTAAACCTGGAATACAGCTGTATTACTTTGTATAACATTTTATCGCCTGCAGAAATATGTTCCTTATGAATATATCTTTTCAAACACAGTATTCAATTTCACCTGTAAATCTTCAAAACGTGGTACGCCATGGAACTATTACTTTTGGGCAACGTTCTACAACACAGGTCCCTCGTTGGTTAAAAATTAAAAATGTCAACGCTACTATAGTTATCTACCCGGCGGCCATCATGTTTTCCCTTCAACGCTATCTAGCATTATCGTAACATTACCGCACTGCAAAATAAAGGTGGTATGAACAAAGCCGAAATCGCCTGTTCACACACTAAGATTAACATCAATAAATTATTGTTAATACAGTAGTAGTCTGACATTAAATGACAGGATATAAAACCATATACAAAGTAAAATCCCTTCACAAATAAATTTTTCAAAAACTTAAAACGTATCCTTGTATAATAAACTGATTTTAAAACAAATTTTTTCTAACCTTCTTACCACACCGCCATCTTTTCTTCGTTCTCTTCTTTCAATAAAGAAGGCACTGCTGCCAGATGTGAGGATTGAAAAGTAGCAATTATACTACAAAAGAACAGTGGCGTAGAGTGCTATGAGACACTGAGACACTGTCTACCCTTTCAAATTAAAAGAACATAGTTTTAGAATTTCTTAATTAATAAGAATCAATATACATTTCATGTAGAAAAATATAAAAATAATAGGGTCCGTGATAGGTTGGTTAATAGGAATAGTGGTAGAATCTAATTTGTAAATAATTTTAATTTTCAAAACTGGGAGATTAAAGTTCTGTCTCCGTCAAACAGGCCACAGAGAGACATCAGGAAGTCTGTCTCAACGCGGCTGGACAAGTCAGTGGAGCTCCTACTTGAAAGTTGCGCGCGCATGTGGCTGTGTGAGGTTCTCGCTCGCTGAAAGAACCTGGCAATGAGACATGTTTCAGCTACAGTGATACCACACTCAGCGCAATTGTACTATTGAAAATCCAACACACTTTTTCCTCTTCTTTTTAGATTTCAATCATATTTCAGAGAAAATTGCAAGAAATAGAAGAAGAAAAAAAATTAATAACTACCGGAACAATTTGCTGAAAGTTTTATGAATACCAGTAATTCATATAAATCTTCCACGATTTAGCTTCGGCTTCTTTTTAATCGCAATATCAGAGTGTATCAACACTGCGAAAGGCAAAAGCGAACGCAAGATGTTTTATAGTATGCTATTCTGTTGTTGCTTTTAAAATCGTTAGCTAACTTTGTGTGAATTTGGATACGTGTGTTAATTATGTATTATGTGAAAACTAAATGATTAGATATAGATTTATTGCACCAGTTGTTATTAAATAGCATACTAAGTTGTCGTATGAAAATTAGTATCAAGTTTAAAACAGCCAATTTCTAAGCTTACTTTTTGAATCAGAGATCACACTTTACAAAGCCTAAGCAAATAAGAAGATATTACATAGGAAGTAAATTATTAATTCAATTTAACATATCAGTGTATATACTGAGATTCTTCAGAATGAATAAATATCGGTATGCCTGTTTGATTTAATCGTTGAGGGCTTTGTTGATCAAAATTAAGTCTCCATATGTTATATACAGTAGTGCAACCTCGCAAAAATCAGTTTATAACGAAATTTGGTTAGGAGTTTCATATTCCTTTCCATCACCGAAGCTGTATGAGATATGACCCTAAAACTTAATTTTGGTTCCGAACTCGAGAAGAAATAATAATATCTACCAGGCACGCACCCAATTTTTTGTTGGGAGGGCGGAGTTGCCCCCAACTTTTTTACAAAAAATAAAATGTATACCTATATGCTAACTCCACATTTGTGTAGAAAGTGTTCTACAGGTCCGACACTGACCAAAAAGTCTGCCCGAGCAGACAATTCCTAACTCCATTCATGGCGGAGGGGTGCAGGGTTTGGAGGATCCAAGCAGAGCCTCCTAACTTAGAGTTTTTTGGGCGGCAAGCACTAATACGCGTATTTGGGTCCCCTAGAAAAGTTATTTTTCTAATTCTTGGGCCCCTTCTTTCCAACTTTCTCTTACTCTTTATGACCCCTCTGGAGCCTGTGGGCCCTCAAGTACGACAAGGTCTGCGGGACCGTTAGTTACACCTCTGGGCCCGTTCCACACATGACAAATTAATTAAGGGGACAATATTGACAAATCTCAAAGCCATACGAATAAATATTATCTCTAGGACCCCTAATAGCAGACATTTTTTTTTACTAAAATGGGTCCACGACTCTTTTGTTTTATTTCCTTTTGTGTGCTGTTTTATTTATGTAATGTAGTGAATCTGTTTGATGCTTCATTTATAATTTCATGTTCGTATCGTATATAGAGTAAGAAAATTTTGTCTTAAAATGGGTCTCCCTCGAACAGCGGGGAGCTTCTTTGGGAGCTTCTCTGGAACAATTGGTCCCTGCCCCCCACAAGTTACGGCCCTGGATCCAAGTCACTACGTCTATGTAGTATTGAACGGATGTTATTCTGCACTCTACAAGACAAGTAACTGTAAAGTTCTTTCATCTACGTATATTTTCAGAAAAAAAATATGGAACTACATTGTTTTTATAAGAGAAATAGTACATATGATATGTAAGATCAAATTTTCATTCTACATCAATAATTTCTCTACTAAACAAGCATAGTTTTATTAAGAAAATTAATAAAAGTATATTGACTTAAGAAGTTTTGGGGATGTCGGAACCCGGCTGACTCTCCCCCCCTCGTGGGTGCGCCTGTGCTGTCTCCCCTTTGCGAAAGTTAACGCTACGCTACTGCAAAAGAACCATTTGTACTCAAACATAAAAAAATAATTTTCCAAATATTCACTTTTACTAATTTTCAGTAGCGGTTCGAGGTCTGTACAAGCACCGGTTGCAATTTTGCAATATCAAAGATATGTAGGTACGCGCAAGTGTTCTCGTCCTCCAGCATTCTTGAGTCTTATCCAAAAAATATTCAGAAAACATCAAGACGAAAGTCTTTTAAGCTGTATTTGTATATTATCGATTAAAATATTTCTCTAATATTGATTTAATATATAAGCTTTTTCCTTTTTTTTCAAACAACCACTATCAATGTGCGTTTATACCACGGGCGTCTCTGGCGGAAGGTATCGAGGGGGACATTTTGAAGTGCAAACTATTCAATATTTTATTCTAATTTAATTTATTTACTAACGACAGAATATCGTGTAAATAATAATGATTATATTTATTTGGAATACAATATTCAACTGTGAAACGATTGTAATCGAGTTCTTGATATACCTTAGGGGTCCGTGAAGGTAAGCAGAAAGGTAACAAATGGAATCGAAGTTAATAAACAGGTTGGGCTAGGTAGTACCATTTAAATCACTTTCACTTTACGTGCCAGAGATGCCAGTGGTTTATACACTATTTATATTCAAAACTTCTACGCTCATGTTATTGAACAAGAGATAAATCGAGAATAAGCCATGTGCTGTAAGCCATGAATGATGGCGTTAACCCAAAAATAAGAAAAAAAGCAAGAAAATCAGTGGCGGTTGGTGACTTATGGAATGAGGGAAGCAATGGTTAAGGTACCCAATACTACAAACAATTGAAATATTTTATGATGCTACTCACCTGTCACTTAAATCTTTCCATCCTTTCTTGTCGAATTCTTCAATTACCTGATTATATAAAATTCAGTATATAAATTCAATTTTAGGTCTATTCTTTCTTTCTTGAAAAACTCTTGAATCAACCGCTTACAAAATCCACTACCTCACTTAAATTTTAAATCTATTCCCCTCCCTTTCTTGTCAAACTCTTCAATTACTCGATTATAAAACTCATTATCACTTTCAGCTTGTTGCAATTTCACCAGCTTTCTTTCCATAAATGTCATGGATAGGTCAGACAGTCTCTCTTAATGTTGAATATTTCTGCAGAATGTATGAATTCGTCTAAGTGGAGAAAGTTAGCATTCGGATGTAGAACTTGTATCTGGAATTGTGACAATCAGACTACAAAGTTTATAGAGTTCCTTGAAAGCAGATGGACACAATCCGGTCCTTTTCAAATAGATAAGGAGTTTTGGATTACTGGATGTTCTTTCCACCAACAAACTGAAGAAATGTCAATTTTCACAAATTACTGAATCTAAGCTCAATCTGTCAGCATATGTCGTCATATATTTCACAATATAAACGACGACAATGTGTTTTCATATCACTGCCGTCATTTGTGCAACGTTTTTTCCTGGGAGGGCCTACTTTTGCGTCATAATTGTTCCATATTGAATCGAAATTATTTCTTTTGTTTTTCAGAATTTCCTCATTTCCTTTAATTTTTAATGCTGTAATTTATAAGAAGTGGCTTTGTCTGGAGTACATCGTAGAGGGAGCCCGTTAAACAAAATATTTCGCTGAACGTTACTAGCAAGAAGTTCAAGTCAGAAAGCACAGAATCAAATCCCCAGGTATCATGGTACATAAGTAACTTTATCCCATTCTTGTGGATTATCCAAAATTATAAAGAACAGATTCGTCAACTTATCTCTGTGCTCTACAATTGTTTCAATAAGACTTGAATTGTAATTACATCTAGTGGAACACACTTTGCGAAAGTTGCCATTCGTTTTGTAGAATTTGAACAGAAAGAAGCAAAACTACTAAGTATCATGAAAAGATTTTACATTCTTTGATAGCCGACACTGACTGGGACTCGGGAGAGTACTAAATTAAGCCGGTGTGCTAAAACAATGAATAAACAATGCATCAGGATACTTATCCCTAACTTTGTTTCGAAGGCCATTCATTTCGCCGGACATGACTGCAGCAGCGTCATAACACTGAGCGACTAGCTTGGAACCATTATCATAATTCTCGAGGGTTTGGAAAACGTGTTGTGCTAAAGCGTTCGCAGTACGATTTGAGCTTACGTCTGTAAATCCCAGAAATCGTTCAACAACTTCTCCATCGGGCAGAATGTATCTTATAACTATTGATAGTTGAGAATATGATATCAATCGTTTCGTGTAATATCACAGAAATGAAAGATGAATCAGCTATTTCCTTTTTAATTTCATTTATTATGGCAGTAGTAATGCTTTGAATCAGGTCATTTTGTATGTTTTGACAGTCCCGAAAACACTGTAGCTGTTCGAAAATGGTTCGTAATAACTGAAGGTAATTCTATAGTTCCCAATGTTAACCAAGTCTTTATCTTCCAAGTGGCCTCTGAAACTAAGTTCTTGACCTGCCAAGAAAATAACTTCATCAATCATTCGTCGTACAACTTTCCTGTTACTTTTCACCTGCTCGTTATACTTGGAACAGTCTCTTGTTTAAGTTGCTGGTTTAGTTGAAAGTCTGTTCGTACTGAGCCGAAAGTTGTGAGACAGATTTGTGATCGAATATGATTTTGTGATTGCTGATGACGTAGCGTGGCTTTCAACAAATTGTTCATATCATCAAATCTTGATTAATTCGAAGTGTCTCTTTCATTTGAAAATAACAGACAAGGCCAGCAGTACAATGTTGAACTTTTCATATTGTTGCTTTTAAAATGACAATACATCATGTTGTTATTGTTTGTCGTACATGTTGCAGATCGGATGTATATAGTTCTTGTGAAATTATTTCTTTTTTATCTTGAAAACTACAGGAATTAAATGACAGCCCTTTTAAAGTTTCTAACATGCATGTACAATCTTGTGTTTCACCCATCCCGCAATCCTCACTGACTCCCGTTGACGCTGTCATAGGTTAAAGGCGGATTTTCATGCCCGCGTTAGAACGGAAGCATCACATGTAGCGTATTCACCGTAAATTATTTTCGTTTTCATACATCCGTGCGTGTATTGCGCCAAATTACTACTCCCTAGCTAATGCGCATGCGTAAAATAGAAAGTTTGCGACTTCCGCCATGTTAGTCAGTGAATACAATAGTGTACGCGCGCTACTTCCGTCAGAATTGAACAAATTTCTACTCTGACGCGAGTGTAGCGCGCCATCTCCGATGCATGATTTCATTGGCTGTTTAGCACAATCGCTCGCAACTCACGGAGGTAAAGGACAAATGAAAATCCGCCTTATGGCTGATGGAATGCAAACTAGCCAGTCATTCCCTTCCTAGCATAGCCGCCACAACCATTAGGAAAGAGATGTATTGCAAAAACCTGCGAAATAATCCAACTCTTAAACAAACCAAGTATAATCGTGGGCATACAAATTTTAATTCATTAAAATAAATATTAACCCCGCGAAATATTCTATTTCAATTTGCAGTTCAAAACGAAAAAACAAAACATATCGCGCTACACCCCCCAAACATCTTTCAAGGGAATGCTGACAGAAATGCATTCCTACTCGCAACACCACGGCACAGGAAGGCAATGGAGCCGGGTCGTTCCGATTAGGTCGCGCTGCGCAAGATGCATCAAAAGAGCTGCGAGGTGGAATGACTGTATCTACGTTACCTTCTGGCGTATTTAAACTTAGAAATAAGTGACATAAAAAGGTTTCAACATAAATAATTTGCAGTTTGAGTAAACCATTTCAGTACTTCATAATATTATTTCATTCCTATATCACAGGGGAATGACTCATTCCCTTCATTTCATTGAGTGACCGCACATGAAGAAAATTGCATATATTCATGCACGCAGTTAAGCAAAATTATTTGATTATATAAACTATGCATTATTTTAAATTGAAGGTCTTTCTTACGTTAGTTCTTTTCGAGATGCTGCTCGCCAAGTTTTTCTGAATAGAAAGCGTGACTGAGTGAGTAGCGGGATTAATGGGGACGTCAGCAACGAGGTTATATGTCCCCGTCGCGACTAAAAACGTTGCTCAGGACTGTAAGATTAAAAGAATTTAAGGCTAAAACGAATACAGTTCAAATGAACGAAAGTGCTGCTAAATGAAAAGGAAAAAGGAAACAGAAGCAAAAGTAGAAGATAAAAGAATAAATAACTTAAAATATATAACGATAACAATATACAGAAAAAATAGATAAAAGATGAGAGATAATATAAAAATTTAGCAGCAATAAAACAATCACAACAACCTAAACCGCTTAGAGAACGCGAGCAACTCCACAAGCAGAAAAGAACTGAAGTACCCGGCGAACAACTTCACGATCATCCCCACAAAAAACGAGTAAGAGACAAGGCAGTCCGTAACGTTTTCTGAGATCTGAGTATTTAGGACATTTAACAAAGAATGCGCTGAATACTCAGGGGGACTATACACTCCTCACAATACGGACGGTCTAATCCACGCAACAAATATCTATGCGTCAGATGAGAGTGTCCGACACGCAGACGCGCCAGGAGCACTTCATCTCGACGGCAAGACGAACAAGATGTATGCCACGTTCCTAGAATCGGTCTAACTGCGTGAAGTTTATTCCCAAGTGCCTTGTCCCAATGCCCTAGCCAGTGAGAGCGCATCATGCTGGAAAAATCATGAAAAGGATCGGAACAGGGAATGTTATGCTCCAGTACAACCCCGGCCAAGGCGGCGGTCTTGGCAGCTGTGTCAGCAAGTTCGTTTCCCCGGATGCCGATATGAGACGGTACCCAGCAGACAACGACGACACAACCCTATTGCTGCAATTGATTTCATCTCACAAGAATGTCCTGCACGAGAGAGTTCATACTGAAGACATTTTGTAGACTCAAAACCACACTCTGAGAATCGGTGCAAACCAGCACACGACGTAGTGAAAGCGTGAGAGCATGGTCTAAGGCAAGCTTTAGTGTAGTCAATTCAGCAGTGAACACGGAACACAGGCGATGCAAATGGAATTCTGATCTGCCTCGTCGATGACAAAGCCACAGCCTACAGAATCACCATCCTTAGAACCGTCCGTAAAGAACACATTAAAATCTGGGTACTGATCTAACAGTGCGGCAAACTCTTGCAGGTACACCTGGGAACTAGTCTGATGTTTCGAATGCATAGACAAACTTAAATCATGGCGAGATAGTCGAAACACCCATGGTGGAACAGCACAAAAGTGAACCAACGAAAGAAAGGGCCACACGAAATTGTCGGCAAGGAAACTCTCACAAGCACGGATGTACCATGGACGTGTAGAGCGAGGACGTGCAGCATAGCGCTCGTATATCTCACCACGACGGAAACATGGTCTACAAGGGTGGTCTGGAATACAACGCACATGCGCAGAATAATTAAGAAGAAGTCTGCGGCGACGATACGCTAACGAAGGTTCATTGGCATCAACATACAGGCTTTCAAAGGGACTAGTTCGGTAGGCGCCAATAGCAATACGAATACCCAGGTGATGCACTGTATCAAATTGAGGCAACAGAGGCTCACGAGCAGACCCATAGGCAATACAGCCATAGTCTAACTTGGACCGAATTAGACTACGGTACAAACGAAGCAGAACAGTACGATCAGCAACCCATGTGTGGTGGGAAAGGACACGAAGGAGATTCAGAGCTCGAAGACATGAATACTTAAGATTCCGAATATGTGGGGCCCACGACAGGCGACAGTCAAACACCAGACCCAAGAAACGGACTGTATCAACGAATGACAAACGTGTGCCATCGAGGTACAAGTCCGGGTCAACAATGCAGGTACGCTGCCGGCAGAAGTGAACACATTGGGATTTCTCGGTGGAAAAGCGAAACCCCGTCTCATTCGACCAGCGAACAAGACGATTGAGAGTCAATTGAAGCTGTCGAGTAATGACGCGAAGGTGGCGGGAGCGACAGAAAATTACAAGGACGTCAACATAAAGCAAACCAGATACAGGAACCTGGATCTCCGAAACAACGCTGTTGACGGCAACAGCAAACAACGTGACACTAAGGACACTGCCTTGTGGCAGTGCAATTAAGTTTCTTGTTTTAACAATTGAAAGAAAGGAAAACACCAATAAAAGTAATAATAATACCTGACACGAATCCCGATTCGATAGTAAATCATATTTCATTATCTTATTAGAAACTTTGAGAAAATTGAAGCTCTACAGCGAATACAAATTGGATAATAAGCAATGCTTTATAATTACTTAATACATTAGAAATTGAAAACAAAGAGAGTAATACTGTTTAAAAGAAAGATTTGATAAAAACAAGAATTTTAGGAATGATCTAAAAAAAATGGATCAACATATTATAATCTTGGCTAATATTAATTTTTAGATCAGGAACCAGAAAATATTCGAACGGTCTCTAAATCGAGTTTTCTCCAGATACGTAGTTCTCCAGAAATAAGAAGCACAAGAAAAATTTCGATTTAAAGTAATATTTTGGATTTTTATAACGGGTCACAAAATTTTTGACGGTCCCTAAATCTAGTTTTCATATTTTTTTTCTTTTTACGCAATAAGCATATCACGCTGAGTCAAATGATATCTCGGGTTTGATTACACTATATGTAGTTCTCCATATATAAGGCATACAAGAAAATTATTGATTGAATGAAATATATTGGATTTTTTGGAGTAGGGGCTACAAACGTTTGGACGGCCCCTAAATCAAGGTTTTGTATTTTAGTCGTTGAGCCAGAATCCAAAAAATAGGTTTTTGGTTTCATCTCTAAGGACTTGATGATATGTACCTTTTTGTACTCACAGTAGTCCAAGGTGTTCATCAAATGATGATACCCTGAAATTTGTGGTAGCTTAAAGCCGCCATATTGAAAAATGGCTGCCATGACTCTACATTTACAAGGTTTTGCGCATTTATCTCATAAACGGTTCTTCTTATCGAGAAAATGAAGAGGAATGAAATTGAAAAGGATAAAATTTTGCACACTTTATGTTCAGTAATAATTTTTATTAGAACCAATCGATTAGGAGATATTTGCGATTAAAGGAGAAACGGCCTTGTTTTAAATTGTAACATTTATTATTTTCCCTGGAAATATTTTAGCGAGATACATATTTCTGAAGTATTTAATATTTGTACTAATAAGTTCCTTCAATAATTATTCATGCTAGTCTTCATCTTCACTGCTGTCGTCATCAGATGACAGTCCAGCGTCGAAATCAGTGACTTTTTCATAGTTGGAACAGGTCTGTATTTTGCAGATGTCTGTACATCTGAGGCTGTTGGAAAGGCACACACATGATGGCACGGTAGATTTTCTTGGGCAAGAGCATGACATCAGTTCCAAAACAGCTTCAGGGGTAGAAGAACAGTCCATCCATTGTACTCCCAGACAAGATCTTCCTTCACTGTCCGTTGTAGAAATCCAGCCATGGTCCACTGGGGATGGAAGCTCTGGATCAGCTTGTAGACATTTCTTCCAAACGAGAGCTTGGTAGTTTGCTCTTCTTATATGTTGATAGAGCGTGTTCCGACATGGAGGAAGGCTATGAGGTTCAACAGACCCCTTTTTAGCAGAAAATATGATGTAACGCAATTCATTGATGTCAGTGAACTTTTGCTGTCTAGAGCTGGCAAACAAAGAACTCAAGCTGCTTCTTTGTTTCCTCTGGTATTTCAGCTTGAGTTCCAAAATACTTAAAGCGGTTCTGAGTCTAGAATTTTGAGTCATTATGTTGTAGGCTGCAGATTTCTCCTTGCCTGTAAATGCACTTACTGCATCGCACCCAGTAAATGAATGAAGTCCGGGCAATGCTTTACACACTTCATGACCTAGAAAAGCATTCATCTCACTCATGTTGTAGCACTTTACTCTGTCACTAGATCCACATTTTAGAAATATTGATCCCTTGTACTTTTTCAACTGTTCCTCTATAGCAAATAGTGTAATAACAGCAACATCTGTGTCAACGGAGTTAATAATTATCTTTCTAAATCCCGAAAGAAGAGCATGTTGTACGTGAAGAAGAAGTCGGGTATCCGCCTCTTCTTGGAAACATGTCAACTCAGGAGCTTCTTGTGCCAGTTTGCTTGTACTTTTATGGCACTTTTCTTCACAAGTAACATACATAAATCGTGTATTCAGCTGATTGAGATACTGCTCGCCCTACCACTCTTTACAAATGAAACGTATAAGTTCTTTTTTGCTCTCGTTATCAGTAAAACTGCTTCCATTTTCGGACTGAATGGGCAGCAGTTATATGTATTACTTGTATAGAATCACCGACAGCTCGATGTTTTTGTTCGTTACTTTTTATAGACACTTGTCTGTACGTATCAAAGATAACTTGAGTTGTCTGAGAAGATACGGATTCTTGTAATATTCTCGAAAAGAGCTTGTCAGCTTCTTCGCCAAATGTTTGTAGTCCCTGTGGCAGCTTTTGAACAAGGCACATTCCATCAAAGATGTTAAAAGCATTACTAGGAATTTGCCCATCAGTTGCAAAGTCTTTGGTTAGGACTTCCATCAGTTTGGACTTAGCAGTTTTTCGAATCGAACCATCAGGAGTAGACAAAGACCATGGAAGAGGTCCCAGAGGGTACAAGAAAACACTTCTCATGTCCAACTCTCTTCGGCTAGCAATGATTGCCATCTGAGCAAACAGATTTCTTTCCGCCTTGAAAACCAACTCTGTGTTATTCATCTTTACACTCTCTTTCTTCTTCAAATCAGAGAACATCTTTAGCTTCTGCTTCTTGAGAGGTTTGAAAAATTCTTCTGGTTTTGAGTCTTCAGACAGATGATCTTTCTTGAATTTTTCATAAGCTTTTTGGCCAACTTCATGTGCTGTGACCGTGTCTTTGACAATTTCTGGAGTTGGCACAGCTCCAGTAGATAAACTGATCATATCTATTTCTTCAAACGGATTTATCCATTCATTGGTCATCAGGTTTTGTAACGCTGAAACATCACGTTCATCTTTTTGGATCCTAGGCAAAGAAAGATCTGGATGTAGCACAGATTGTCCTGAAGAAGAATTGCAGCTTGTTCTTTCACGAACCATGTGAAGAAATGCTGCTCTCATATCAGAGTTTAAATAGTATCTTTCAACTGCTGCAGGTCTTTTGCTGAACTTCGTTGTACCTTTCGTTCCCTGTGTGTCTTTATTTATGTTTTTTTTTTCAATATTATTTTCAGAACATTTTAAGATCAATAACTTTTGTTAATTTTATTCCGTTAATTTGAGTAACTATCAACAAGGAAAAAGTAAAATAAGTGTAATATTAGCGGTCATTTTCCAATATGGCGGTCATTAGCTACCCTGTAACTGACAGTATCATGGATAAAAGCCATTCTGGTATTGTGTAGCATCAAAAAATGTATAGTGCACCAAGTCCACAGAGATGTAATCATGCAACTCCCTTGTTAACAAATGGTCTCAAAAACTGAAATATTAGCGGTCATTTTCCAATATGGCGGTCATTAGCTACTCTGTAACTGACAGTATCATGGATAAAAGCCATTTTGGTATTGTGTAGCATCAAAGTGTATAGTACACCAAGTCCACAGAGATGTAATCATGCAACTCCCTTGTTAAGAAATGGTCTCAAAGATTGCAATATTAGCTGCCATTTTCCAATATGGTGGACATTAGCTATCCTGTAACTGACAGTATAATGGATAAAAGCCATTCTGGTATTGTGTAACATCAAAAAATTAATATTACAGCAAGTCCACAGAGATGTAAACATGCAACTCCCTTGTTAACAAATGGTCTCAAAAATTGAAATCTTAGCGGACATTTTCCAATATGGTGACCATTAGCTACCATATAACTGACAGTATCAAGGATAAAAGCCATTCTGGTATTGTGTAGCATCAAAAAATGTATAGTACACCAAGTCCACAGAGATGTAATCATGCAATTCCCTTGTTAACAAATGATCTCAAAAATTGAAATATTATCGGCCATTTTCGAATATGGCGGCCAATAGCTACCCTGTAACTGACAGTATCATGGATAAAACTCATTCTGGTATTGTGTTGAATCAGAAAATGTATGGTACACCAAGTCCACAGAGATGAAACCATGAAACCTCCTGGCTCAACGACTATTTCTTTCGGAATAAGCACATCATGCTCAGTTAAGTGATAATTTTGGTTTGGCTACACTATATGCAGTTCCTCATATATAAGACGTACAAGATTTTTTCTATTGAATGAAATATATTAGATTTTTTGGATCAAGGGCAACAGAATTTTTGAATGGCCCCTAAATCGAGTTTTAGTATTTTTCAAGCACTAAGCACATCATACTGAGTTAAGTTATAATTTAGGTTTGGGTACACTATATGCTGTTCTCCAAATATAGATCCTACAACAAATTCATGGCCTGAAATATATTGGATCTTTTGATCCAATAATATTCCTTCATCCTCCATTTATACATTAAGCAAGTAACAGTATAACGTGTACATTACGTGATACACTTTGTATTTTATGGTGTGATGTTTAGTAATAAATTATTAACAGAATACCCGCTCTTCGCACGGGGAGAATACATTTCATTTTGAGCATAAAGGGCAATGGAAGCTGAGTATGGATTTAAACTGCATCGGAAATGTTACTGTTCGTCTCAGTGACCCCAAATACTATGTCATCGACACTAATATCGGTATTCTATTTTATCATTATATATATATATATATATATATATATATATATATATATATATATATATATATATATATATATATATCGGGTGTAACTTAATTAATGTAGTAAACATCTGGAGGTGATTCCTGGTTTCGGAAGAATTTAAATGAAACGAAGTCTTTAGCGTATCACAATTATAACTTCTAGGCTAATGGTAACGGATGATCAATGAACGGCTTCCTTTTCAACTTAAGAGTGTCTAAAAATGGAAAAAATAACATTGATCCAGAGTAGGTTTATAACGACTGTGCATAAGACAGTCAGGGGCAAAAGATCATGTACGATGAACTAGAGTATAAGGGATTCTTCACATAACAACAGTGATTCCCACAAATTATGTGAATATAATCTGAGCAAAAGTAAGCTGCATTAAAAGATTTCCTCCCCGTAATGCGTAAATCCATGGAAGATAATAACTTGGAGTACATAAGGAATAATATTCGACGATACTCAAGGTGTTGCGCGTGTTGCACAAGGAAAGAAAGAAATACAATTTCAAACTATCGATTTATTCTGTTTCGTACAAGGTAGGATAACTGTGAAATACTCAGAGGTAAATTGTACAGTTTTTGTGCAATGCAGTATGTGTACACGAGACAGCTGTGAAGAATAACAGTTCACAGTCTGATATTGTCGACTGTTGACCGCATTGCAAAGATGACATCGGCGAAGCAAATTTTTCCGCGTGTGGTCAAGCACATCTGAAATTTCGTAGATGATTGCCGCAACTATATTAAATCGAGCTACAAGTTCTTCGACTGTCGTGGCCGGAGTTGCACACAAAAGGCGTTTCATACGTGAGAAATAAATCAAGCGTTGTGAGGTAGGATGAACGAGGTTGTCATAACACAAGTTTTTCTCTCCCAATCAAACGATCTGGGAATGTTTCATTTAGGTAAGTCTGCATATTGCTGTCAAAATGTGCAGGTGCACTGTCATGCTGAAATCACATCTGCTGTCTTATGTTCAAGGGCACATGTTCTATCAATTTTGGGAGAAAATTACGTAAAAATAAAATATACGTACTCCTACACAGGCAGGCCGGTAATAAATAAGATACTACCACAAAATTATCCACCATACCACACCAAATTTCTGCTGCTGATTGTTTACTAGAGTTGCATGTGGATTTTTACGCCATACACATGATAGTTTCAATACGGTCTCTGATCATTCGCCATATGCTGTCTTCAAGTTCAGCTGTCCATATGGGGCAATTCCCTCCAATTTCACGTAGGAAAAATTGAAGAGACGCCTCTCTTGTAGTCGAATATAGAGGCGTGGAAAAATACGAGGAAAATTACTCTCTTTTGAGGGCAACGGTTACGATATAAACGCCTTGCCTCTGGGCTATTGCGCCTTGCTTCTCCATAAATGAGGTGCATATCTGCCAGCTCGTGGACAGGGTAATGTCATTGCGCAGGCGTGTACAGGTTAACACAATCAATCAACGTCTACAGTTTTACACGACCGTGAATACCTGGACACAACCCTCTACCGTTGAACGCAACACTTTCCATCCTGTTATACAGCAATTCCACGTGTAACAGTAGAGCATCTGACTATGTATATCACTCACAAGCTGCGTAGATGCTTATTACAACTCAGCCACTCTAATTGATGCCATTCCGCAATAAAACTGCAAGACAACCTTCTGCAAGCCACCCGCATTTGGCACACAAGGAACGATAGTTCCGTAGGTATTCCTCCGTGTAGGTATTTCATACAGCTCCAAGGCACATTAGAACGTCGACAAAAGACCATCCCTTTTTTAAAAAATGTAATTTCAACGAGCTTTCTTTTAGAAAATTTCTCCAGCAATGACAAAATCAAAATGTAAGTGGTCTACAATAGGATACTATTTTGGTATATTCACAATAGCAATGAAGTTTTTCATAGCTCAGGGAAAAGTTGAGGTTTGCCAACTCGAAGGAAGGGGAAAGCGCCATCAAAAGTATTCCTGGGAGAAGATTCACCTAACGGATAAATCAAGTACACTGTTCCAGTTCACTTCTTTGTATCGTTATGCAACGTGTCCCTTGTTTCGTCCACTTTTTTTTTTTTTTTTTGGTTCTGTGCTCAGAAGTACCATATTCCACTTAATTACATATTACAAGGAGGAAACCGTTTAATGCAGCTTACTTTTGCTACATATGTATTCACACAATATTAGGAATCCCTGGGTCATGTGGAGAATTTCTTGTACACTCGTTCATCACATATGATCTTTCCATTTTTCGATGTTATATTTCTTTACATGCCGCCTGACTGTCCTATGCACAGTCGTTTTAAACCTAATCTGGATCAAAGTTATTTTTTCCTTTTTCACACACTCTTGGACAGGAAGCCGTTCATTTATCATTCGTTACCTTAGGCTAGAGATATAAGTGTGATACGTTAAAGACTTCGTTTCATTTAAATTCTTCTTCCGAGACTTTATTCTGTACTGAGACAAAATAGATAAATCACACATGTGTATCTCTCTTTCTTTCGAATTCTGAGTGTTCTTCTAACTTGAACGATGCACTATTATTTTTGAGTGTTGTATTTGATTGTTGTTCATTTCCTCATTCAACGTTTGATAAAATACTCAGAAGAATACTCCAGTTTCTTTGGGAGTCATCCTTGCATCGCCACTGCACTCCATCCCTTTGTACACTAATCGAATCTACGACTAAAAATAATGGACATTGTTTTACCCGACTTCAATCCGACGTTTTGTTCATGAGTTATGGCGGTTTATACAATTTCCCGACAAATTTTCGGGTGTTACACCCAGGTTGTTGTATATTTTTCGTTTTATTTCGGTGTCAGGAATCACCTAACGACGTTTCTTATATTAATTAAGTTACCCTGTCTATATACGGGCGCAATTTTATGTATTAAAACCGCCAAATTTGTTTAGTAACGTAAATAGCTAAACTATGAAAACGTCTTTACTAGAGAAACACTTTTTAGTTCTTGTAATAGTTTTCTCTCAAACAAACTGAAGCTAAATATATACCAATAAATCAATGCAGCTATATTTTAGAAATACAATAGGAACTGATTATTCGAACACTGCTCTAATACATAGGAAAAACCAAATTTGTAAATAAAGTTTTGTTTTTAAAATAAAACAAATTGAATTGCTTAAACTGCGCTATATCGATTGCTTTTAGCATCTGATTTTTTAAAATACAAATGAGTAGCAGCATGAAAAATTCCTATATTATCATACCAAATAGACCTACATGTTAATTGCTTTACTGGCTTTATACATTTTTTTTTTTTTTTTTTTTTGAAAAAGTGATTGTAGGGGAAGGTGGAGCTAGTTGCAACACTTTTCAGGTCTGTTTTTTTTTTTTTTACTCGAAAACTATTATAGATATAAAAACTATATCGAGTGGACTAAAAGGAACATGTCGCAGTGGGGTGGGGTGGAATCCACTCCATCGTTCTTGATTGATTTTAATTCTAACAAAGAACATCACTCAATTGTCCGGCTCTGATTTCAATGATTTTTTTTTTCTGTTAAACGACATGTATGCGACAGAATTGTACGGACATGTATGGACATTATTTGTGATGACAGAAATATTTGCCGTGGTGCATGTTTCTATTTTTTATAATTTTTAAGAGTTGTGATGTGGTTATTAGAGATTCTGCAGAAGTTACTTACTGCCCTTTGTAAACGGAGAATTAATGAAAAAACAACCATGTAGATATATATATAAAGCTTAGGGGGAAGTCGTATGGTAGGTATGACCTTGACAGCATCCATCTTGAAATCCGCCATTTTGAATAAAGGCCAAGTTTTTAAAATAGGAATAGGTAATACGATACATAATTTCGGGCTATGTGAAGTTAGTTTTAAGATATGCCAATTTGGGGATAATTTACAGGCATATTAATTGTTTATTAGCTTAACCTGCGCTCTCTACACAGCACATCATTCACATATGATCATAAATCTCCTTCTCATTCCTCACAACATCTGTACATGTCCCTTTACAGATACAAGAGAAAGACGTATTGATTAAAAAAAGCCAAGGGTTATCATAAATGGGAGACTATTTTCGATTATTTTTTCTCAATATCTCGCACCGTTTGCAAGATTTGAGCCTACTTCCGGTTGGAGTTTCTAATTCATGTATGACGAGTGTTTTCTTTCTTCTTGCATACAGTAAGTAATAAGCAAATACATTACATACACAATTAATTATAATGTCAATTATATATGGTGTTCATTGGGCAAAACACTCCAAAAATAAAGGTTCATCTTAGACTGGAGAAATGGTTATCCTTGCCTTTCCAGTATTATTTTGGCATGAAACAAATGCTTCAGACATATACAACCCCTATATACAACAATGTGGTCTTGGAATGTATAATGCGTAGGATGTGATGCTTTAGTTTTTTTTTAATTTCAACCCTTCCAATGTTCCCGTAAAAATGTAATTAAAAAATAGTGGCCATGTTTTTTTAAATATTCAATTAGAACTGGACAATCTACATGAAATTTGCAATCGATCGGTGAAAACGTCATCTTTCTAGAATCTGTAGTTTCCGGGATCTCATTCTTGAAAGGATTGACTACAAACATATAAACGTCCACAACATATAGTTTAAAAGAACTCGGAAGGTGGCAGCACAATTCACAAGCATTGGTTTTAGAGAAGGCTTATTAAAATACAAAGGCTTTGAATAATAATTTTAAAACATAAACTTTATGAAAATGATGTATTTAACTAATTTATTTAAAGTACGCATACTCAAAATGTTATGTTTGTCTCTGTTAAACGTGAAATCACACATAACCGTAAATGAAAGATTTCAAAGCCAAAGTTATAGGTTGGAGGTCAGTCACTTTAAATCGATATTGTAACGTTTTATGCTATGTACTATGTGCGTAAGTCCCTTACATCCGCTTCTAATCCGCGTATTAATGATAATAAGTGACTAAAAGCCAAGGGCGGATCCAAGGGGGGGCGATCGGGGCGATCGCCCCCCGCAGAAGAGGTTACTTCCTTATTTTATATATATAAATAAAACCCATCCCAAAGTTTGAAGCCCTTAAAAGTAGCAGTATGACAACCCACCGCCCCCCCCCAGAAGTCGGTCCTGGATCCGCCCCTGAAAAGCTTTGGAATACATATTATGCCTAGAGGGAAGTGGTACGGTAAGGGTATCCTCGACGGCAGCCATCTTGAAATACGTCATTTTGAATTAAAGTGTAGTTTTGAAAAATGAAAACCAAACCATAGCATGTGTCACCTCATTTTAATAGCAAATTTTCCCCAAAAGCCAATGGTATGCTTATTTTTGTTCTATAGTTAACCAGTATGAATTTAGGACTGCTTCTAATGCGCACCAAACGTACATTATTCGATCTTTCAAATTGGCAACACTCCGAATTTTCACGGCATGTTTTAAGATTCCAGCTGGCACTTTGTAATTTTTGCTATGGCTCATGTTTTCTAAATTTATGACATTTCTGAGAGACGTGATTTGTCAGTTCATGAATAGTGTTGGGATAAGCATCCCGCAATCTTTCTGAATTTTGAAGACTTGCCATGTAGTTATTTATTTCCTATACCTGCCCTTCAAACACTCGTTTACTCACATGAATCATCACACAACGAAACAACTCCAATTTTGCATATAGGTAATACCGAAGACGTAGTTTCTAATGGATAGTAGATTAGACGAGAAACCAAATGAAAATTCACTACAAAAAGTGAAAAAGAAATATGATACTTGTGTAAATCAATGGTCTTTTGTTTTGTTTTATAACTATTTATTGTATATTTATATTTTTATTTATTTTCTATGGCAATTTTTTAGCTAGTCAGACAATAGAGTTATTCGTTTTCTAGCGATTGTTGTCAAAGGTTCATAACTGTAAGATTTATAATCAGTATTGATCGGGAGCTCAATTTAAGTTACACCTCTTTATAAACAAGTTGCCTGTTTTCATATTATGGTCAATGTACAAACAGCGTGTTGGGAACAGTCATATTATACCTCTTTGATATTTTCTATCATTGCTGCTGTTCCTTCGCTGACGACGTTAAAATATTCTCCAAAATTAATTCGCTTGAAGACTGCAAGTAGAATTATGTAATATTAGGAACTGGTGTGACAATAACAAGTTTAAGTTGAACATAAATAAATGCAAAACTCTTTTCTTTACCCGCAAAGAAAACACCATTAAATATGACTATTCTATTGAAGGAACTATTTTAGAGACACCTACTTTAATTAAAGATCTAGGAGTGCTATTTGATCCTAAATTAAGTTTTACTCATCATATTGAAACAATTGTTAATAATTCATACAGAAATCTTGGCTTTGTTATGAGAATAGGTAAGGAGTTTCAAAACGATGCTACGTTAATGAAACTCTACTTTTGTTTTGTGAGATCGCAACTAGAATATGCGACTCTGTCTTGGTCACCAAAAGCACAAAGACACATAGATATGATTGAAAGAATACAATCAAAATTCTTGAGATTACTTGCTTATAGAAAAACTGGTATGTATCCAAAATACGAGTCATATTCAGAAATAGTACAAAACTTCAATATGAACACGTTGAAACAACGGAGAGAACATACGGATCTTTTATTTTTACACAAATTACTACATGGTAAAATTGACTGTCCCAGTATTACTTCGAAGGTTCAATTGCATGTCCCATCAGGTAAAACCCGCGGAGGATATAGCGGTACATTTTACTGCAGAAAGGCATGAACAAATACCCTCGCTAAGTCTCCTATATGGAGAATGAGTGCTTCCTACAATGCAATTGAAAGGATAACTTCTATAGATGTTTTTGGAATGTCGGAGACAGTATACAAGAATAGCCTTAAAAATATGTGATAATGAAAATATATAAATGTATAACCTTGTTTAAATATATATATAACTAAGGGTAAATGTATTTGTAAGGAACAACACTGTAACTGAGCCTAGATCCTGTTGTGTTGAATAAAATAAAAAAAATTAAAAAAATAAACATGTTTATTGTTTGTCGTTTGCGCAACCTGTATGCTACATTTCTTGATAATTTTGTGTTCGTGTAACGCCAATTTGTTTTAATTTCATTTGTATTTCTTTACGTCACATTTGTTCCATAAGTTCTTCATGTATTCTGGTTTAAAATAAACAATTATATTGCAAGTTTTCAAAATTCAGAAAGATTGCTGGATGCTTATCCCAACACTGTTCACGAACTGACAAATCGCAACTCTTAAAAGATGTAATAAATTTAGAAAACATGAACCATGGCAATAGTTGCAAAGTGCCAGTTGGAATCTTAAAACATACGGTGAAAATTCGTAGTGTTGCCAATTTGAAGTATCGAATAACGGACGTTT
The DNA here is from genome assembly GCF_964235325.1 of Thermobia domestica. Lineage (NCBI taxonomy): Eukaryota > Metazoa > Arthropoda > Insecta > Zygentoma > Lepismatidae > Thermobia > Thermobia domestica. Next base: position 166,782 of record NW_027655954.1, on the reverse strand, counting down.
GGTGCACATTAGAAGCAGTCCTAAATTCATAGTGGTTAACAATAGAACAAAAATAAGCATACCATTGGCTTTTTGGGAAAATTTGCTATTAAACTAAGGTCACATATGCTATGGTTTTGGTTTGTCAAAACTTCACTTTAATTCAAACATGGCGGATTTCAAGATGGCTGCCGTCAAGGATACCCATACCGTACCACTTCCCTCTAGGTATAATATGTAGTACCAAAACTTTTATCCACTTATTATCATTAATACGCGGGTTAGAAGCGGATGTAAGGGACTTAGTACACATAGTAAATAGGTCTATAAACAATTAATATGCCTGTAACTTTTCCCCAAATTGGCATATCTTAACCCTTATCCAGGCAAGACATTTTTGTAACGTAAACGGGCAACCGGGGCCTGTGAGGCCCAGTATATATTTTAAGTGCAGAACACTCAAAATTCAATGTCTGTTGCCGCATACTGTTCCGACTAAAGGTTACAATAGTCACATGTTCAATATATAATTATCTGACAATTTGATCTAATATTTGACAGGAATTTCACTAAAGTTATACGGGGCCTACTAGGCCCCGGTTGCCCGGTTACGTCAGGAAAAGATTTTCAAATTAAAAAAAAAAAAAAAGCTTTACCAACTCGATATGTTCATGATTTTAACTTCGACGAAAAATAGAAGTATTCAGTATTTTATGTCTTCGAAATATGTGTGGTTATTGAGAAATTTTAGAAAAATGAAGCTACTGGGCCTGGGAGGCCCCGGTTGCCCGGATAAGTGTTAAAACTAACTTCACCATTGTCTTCCTAATTAAATTATAGCCCGAAATTATGTATCAAAATGGATGTTCCTATTCCTGTTCAAAAAACTTGACTTTAATTCAAAATGGCGGATTTCAAAATGGATGTCGTCAAGGTCACACCTACCATACGACTTCCCCCTAAGCTTTATATATATATGCATGGTTGTTTTTTCATTAACGCTCCGTTTACAAAGGGTAGTAAGTAACTTCTGCAGTAATCTCTAATAACCACACAACACTTAAAAATTATTAAAAAAATAGAAAACTCGCACCATGGCAAAAATTTGTCATCACAAATAATACATATATGTCCTCTACCAAAAAAAGAAATAATTGAAATCAGAGCTGAACAATTGAGTGATGTCCCTTGTAAGTAGTGATAATGATTGTGAAGTCTCAAAAATTATACACCATTTACACTAAAATCTAATTTTAAAACTGGGATTGGGGAGAGAATACACTTTATCGTTCTCGATTGACTATAAATCCAAGTAGTGAGAATGATTCTGAAGCCTTAAAAACTATATGTCAGATTCCTTGAAAATATAATATTTTTACGAAATTTATCGTGGATCATAGTTTTATATCTCAGAGCGGGAGAAAGTCATCCGTATCATATTAACTAATTAACTATATGACATATGGAACCGGAGGTTCGATGACTCTTTGACAAAAGCTCACCATTGACTTCTGCCCTTAGTCAACTGGATCCAGTTTCTTTTTTGTACCCTTCCCGTGTATGCGTAGGTCTTCCTATTGACCTTTTTCGGACTGAATTTCCAGTTAAAATTTTAAAAGAATTCCTACTTTCTTCCTTTCTGGCTACATGATCTGCCTACTCCAACCTCTTAGACTTTACACACTAACAATTTTCGATAAACAGTAAATTATGCAGATCCTCGTTATGAAGTCTCCACCATTCCCGTCCCTCTTGGGTCCAAATATTCGCCTCAGAATTTTATTCTCAAATAATTTCAGTCTGCGTTCATCGAGTCTGCGAGTAAGCCACCTTGTTCCGCAACCATAATCACAATAGCATAACTATCATTTTATATATTTTAAGATTCAAATTCCCCGATAGAATTCAGGAATACAAAAGATTTTGATCAGGAATAATAACACGAATTCCCTGCTTTCAATCGACATTTAATTTCTTCGTTGATATAATTTTGTTCTTTTAATATTATTCTTAAACATTTCAATATATCTACTTTGTCGATAGTCTTATTCATATTTTAACGTATCCATAATTTCTAGTATTACGATTCTTGCTAATTTCCATGTTTACTTTACTTTGCGTGTATTGCAAAACCCATGCCCCTCCAAACGTTTATTAAAACATCTGCATTTCTTTCTATTGCTCTCCTATCATCAACATACGCCAAGCCTGGGGAATACGATTTTGCTCTAGGCCATGATTTCTATCTTTTATTTTCTTTATAGCGTCCTCCAGAACAAAGTAAAAATAATAATAGCGACATCGCATCTCCTCGTTTTAGCTCATCCTCGTGGACAAGTTTCTTCCTACGCAGACTTTACTTTGGGATTCATTTAAACACATCATAATTAATATTACTAGCTTTTTCGTATACCAAATTCAGTAAGAATGTTGTACAATGTCTCGTTCCTAATGGAGTCGTAGGCTTTTCTAAAATAAATAAATAATTGATATACCGGAACATTGCCAGGCATCCTGAGTGGCACAGTGCTGCCATCTCTGTATAAAGTGGAAGATACATATAGTGTGTGTTTGACTGTTCATGACATTGGTTGATATTATACTGAATTCTGATGGAATGGGGCGATTACGAAAATCGTGTAGCATTAATTGCACTACACAAGGTCGGGAAGACAACAGGTGAGATTTTCAACCTCCTGAAACCCGTACAAATCAGCAAGAGATTTATGTATCGCGCCATACAGCGATATACCGAGACACGAACGGCAGCTGACCGCGCAAGGAGTGGCAGACCACTAGGCACCCCGCAGGTCCAGAAAGCAGTCGCAGCAAAAGTTCGAATAAATTCTGTTCGAACTCAAAGTGTGATGGCTGCTGAGATGACCATTCTATACCAGGAAAATGCACCCCACACTATGACTAATACCCCACCGGCCTCGACTACGCTCTCTTGGCATGTGGGACTCATCGCGTCATGTGATCTGCGCTACACACGGTGCCTCCCATCGGCATGGTACAGTTGATAACGTGACTCGTCATACCATATAACGTTACGCCATTGTTGCAGTGTCCATCCGTGGTGATTGGTGGAAAATGCACGCCGGAGTGTCTGGTGAAGTTGAGTTAGCAGTGGCATACGTGTAGGGCGACGGCTCCCATACCCGAGGACACGCATGTTCCGACGGATTGTACACTGCGAGACGTTTATAGCATGGCCAGTGTCGAATTGGGCAGTGATTTGTTGCACAGTTGATCTCCTGTCTCTGTTGACAACTCGTCCCAGGTGTCGCTGGTCTCGGACTCTGGGCGCCAGGTATGGTGTCTGTTGTGGACTGTCACACCTTTATTCACCCATTCTTGGTGCACCCTCGACACGGTTGAACGTGGAAAGACGAATTCCTGCACCACCTCCAAAATCGAATGTCCCATGCGTCGGGCACCTATCACGATGCCACGTTTGAATGCTGTCAGCTTACGACGACGTAGCATTTTACTGGATCACTTACACAGCGTGTTCCCACAGCGTCTTACACAGAACTGAAGCCATCGCGGAGCCCTGCAGCTGGTGTTGAGCACACGTGATGTCCTTCAGCGAATTATGACCTGCTATTCCATGTGTTTTACTCAGTCAGTGTACGTTCCCATTATTATCATTATTGTTGTAAGCAAAAGCAAAAGTATTGATACCTCACCTCGTTTTAATATGATAATAAAGTCGTTTAATTGATGTGTATGGATAAGAGATTTCTGCAGTTCTTAATTATTTCTTCATCGACAGTCTCAGCACAAGAAAATGATCTGTATCACATAAGTGGGATTTGGTAACAGTAACGTCAGTAAACTCTTCTGTTTCTGTTTCCATATATCTGGCAGAGCACGTTCTAGTTTGATACTTCAAATAAAAATACTATCTAAAATTTTTCCTGTGTGTCCTATCATCAAATACAGGTACTCTTTTATTACAACATATTATTCCAAAACACTTACATTTTGGAACCTATTCTAATCTCCGCACGTAAATATTACATCAAGACTATGAAGTGTGCTACACAAGAACGTACACTATAACGCAAAATAATGAAACTAAAATGAAATAATAATAATAATAATAATAATAATAATAATAATAATAAGAAGAAGAAGAAGAAGAAGAAGAAGAAGAAGACACACTACTTTGCAACGCTCCTCACTAAAAAATGTAACGATCACCCTACATAGAATCAAACATTGCCTAAATGACTAGGCACTGTCTTCTATTCTCCGAGGTGATCGAAATACGGTTCATACCAGTAGCGTAACGCAAAGATGTCGGCCCCCCGCAGGATTATATTGGGGCTCCCTTCCCATGTCCATTAACTTGCCAATATATTATGTCTCTATAGAAGACAATGGTTAATAACTTCACGGAATATAATAAAATTACAATTAAAATTAATAATCACCGAAAAAGGCAAAAATTATTTTCCCTTAACCTTCAAGTGCTAAGATGATTTTTTAAACTGATGTTGCTAGAATGGATGAATTTTCCCCCAGAGCATATTTTTCTTTTCTAAAATTAATAATGTTGTTCAGGGAAATGGATATTCCGTATTCAGCTCACTTTTTGTAGCCTATAGTTCTTGGCATTTGCTTCGCGGTGGGCCCCCAAACCCTGTGGGCCTCCCCGCACTAAAGTGCCTGCGGAACCCTCAGTTACGAAACTGGTTCATACAAACGAGACTTAATAACTAGGGAAACGATTGTCGGTAGTAAAAAATAAATAAACAGGACAAAAATATTAAGAAATTCAATTGTCTTGGAAAATTAAGGAGGTATGATGCTTTTTCTTTATTTTTCCCAAGCTATTTCTAGATTGGCAATGTCTGCTCTGGAAAAATCGTCATGAAAGAGCTGTCTCGACTCGAGAAGTGTATCTATTTCTGTTGAGAGAATTGTCTTTTCTCAAATTTCGCCTCTGTTTTGAGGACAGTAGCAATAGCAGTATATAACAATCTAATGATATATATATATATATATATATATATATATATATATATATATATATATATATATATATATATATATATATATATATATATACCTTACCTTACCAAACTGGCACTACGTACAGCTCAGGGTGAGCTCTGGCCTCCTTCACCACATGTCTCCAAGCTTCTCGATCTTCAACCATTTCTTTCCAGCCTCTTATGTTCATCATTTTTAGATCTTCCTCTACATTTTCTTTTCCATCTTATTTTCGGACGTGCTCTTTTCATGTTGGAGTATATCCTTTCGCAAAACACCTCTTTCGACATTCTGTTATCTTCCGTTCTTTCTAGCTGTCCGAATCTCAGCCTATGCGATTTAACAAATCTTACAATATATTTTCTCTCCATTATTTCCAGTCTATTTCTTTATTATTTCTTAACATCCATTCGTTTCCTCTTCTTACAGGACCAGATATATATATATATATATATATATATATATATATATATATATATATATATATATCGTATGATTTTCCTTTCAAATTTCCTTAATCTATCTTCCTTTTCCTTCCTTAGAATCCAAGTTTCACTTCCATATGTAACAATCGGTCTAATTAGTGTTTTGAATAACTTAATTTTAGTTTTTCTATCTATCCATCTGTTTTTCAGTAACTGTAAGTTTGCGTAATTTGCTCTATTTCCTGCTTGTATACGTTCTTGGATTGCTGTTTTCATGTTATTTTGGTTATTTATCACCATGCCCATATACTTAAAGTTTCTAACTGCTTCGAATTCTTTTCCATTAATTGTGATATTTTTACATTGTTTCTCTTTTCTTGTAATTAACATGAATTTTCTTTTTAGTGTATTAGTGACCAGTCGCATCTTATAAGCTGCATTTTCCGTTTTATTATAAATTTCTTCTAGTTCTTTGATAGTTCTAGCTATTATGATCACACCGTCGGCAAATGCAAGGATTTGGCTTAATTTTTGAAATATTTTTCCTCTCTTGTCAATCTCTTTAATGACCTTATGCAATGCGATATTAAAAAGTGTCGCTGACAATCCGTTTCCTTGCCTTACTTCTTGGTTATATACAAAATCTTCTGTTGTTATATCACCAACTTTAACTTTGGATCTGGTTTCTTTAAATGACATTGTCAAATTGATCAGTTTACTTGCTATTTCCATGTCTACCATTCCTGTATACGCTATAAAATGCGCTTTTAAAGTCCGCAAATAGTACGTACAGGTCTAATCATGATCATAATGTTTTTCAATTATTTGCCGGTAAACAGATAGCCTGCTGTGCTCTTTCCTGATCTGAAGCCACACTGATATTCTCCTATGTTCTTATCTACAATCTTTTGGATTCTTAATTGTAATATTAGTGTCAATATTTTGTATGTTGTGTTTAATAATGTTATCCCTCTGTAGTTTTCGCAGTTAGATTTATCTCCCTTTTTGTGTACTGGGCATAATATTCCTATTTTCCATTTCTCTGGTATCTTTTCTTCTTTCCATATTTTCACTATTAACTTACATATTTCTTCCTTAATTTCTGATCCAGCATATTTTGACATTTCGTTCGTGATATTATCATCTCCTGGTGCCTTATTATTTTTAATTTTTCTTAGAATAGTATTAAATTTTTCTCTTGTGGGTTTTAATTCCATCTCTCTTTCTTCAGTCTGTATGTTTCTTCCTATGTCTTCAAGTTCACCTTCCTCATCCTCACCATCAAGTTGGTCTTTAAAATACTCTTTCCATCTTTTTAATATGTCTTCCGTATTTCCTATTAGTCTTCCGTCCTTATTCTTGCACCTGATCTCTTTTGGTAAATATTCCTTACTCATCTTCTTTCAAGCAAAATAAAATTTTCTTGTTTCACTTATTCTATCTAATTGTTCAATTTGCTCTATTTGTTCTTTTATAAATGTTCTTTTCTTTTATCTGTATATTTTATTTGCTTCTCTTCTCAATTCCTTATATCTTTCACTATTACTTCGGGTCTCTTTTTGGATCATTTTCTTCCTCGCAGCATTCTTTTCTTTAATTATATTTCTACATTCTTGATCAAACCTTTTCGTTCTACTTTAGGGATAGTATCGAGACGAGACGAGACGAGACTTGGTACAGTCTCGGTCTCGTCTCGGTTGATAAGTAGCGGTCTCGGTCTCGATCTTGTCTCGAGTCAAAAATCGCCGTCTCGGTCTCGGTCTCGTCTCGGTCAACAGATGCTTCTCTCGATCTCGGTCTCGGTGTCGAAGGCCAAGTCTCGGTCTCGTCTCGGGTCTCGTCTCAAAAGTCAAGAAATAAATAGTATGAAATTAAAATTATGAAAGTATTATTATCGTACAGTCTGTCGTTTCCGGTTCTTACTTTTTGCCTTCATTCTTGACAGATTATGGCATGATGTACTTCTTCGTAGCTAATTTGTTAGCGCTAATGCTTTCCATGCGTGTGTTCCGGGTTCAATCATCACTGGGTATAACATACCTGGGATAAACCCTATTAGTAACCCATATTTCACTTTCAACAATAGACTTTGTCTCAAATAGCCTGAGTACTGCCTTTACAATTAAACTCTATAAAATTAACTCCAGTACTATACAGTAGTTTAATTACTTCCTTTGAATCAGAATTCTTCAATACCTCCTAATGGATAACGGAACACATACCAGCACGAATGTATTTAATCGTACCGAAATTGAAATTTTACAATTTTTCAGTTATTATCCAAAACACTCTGCTTTGATTGTCATTTTAAAAACAGAATATAACGTTCATCATCTTAACAAATAGAGTAAATTATTACTACAATATATTTTGTTTCAAATTGATCAATTGATTTACTACCGTTTCACATCTCAATGTTTAATTGACACTTCAAAACAGGAACTTCCTTAACCTTATGGTGGGAGCTACGGCACTCATCTTTGCTATCTGTGTTCTCGGGTTGGATCACCAAACAAATTAGATTCAAAGTCTTATGTTTCGTATAGTACGCGTCTCACTTTAAGTACATTCTGTTTCTTATACAAGTTTATAAGGTCGTAATGTATTATATAAGCATATATCCAGTGCCATAACATAGATTAAGCTTATTCCTGAGTTCTCAGCGGTGCATGGGGCCGCGGTGGCTCAGTGGTAGAGCGTTCACCTCTGGTGCTTGGGGTCCCTGGTTCGATCTCAATCCCCGCCAAGTAAACTTTGTGGTGGACAAACACCGTGCTCGTGGGTTTCCTCGGGGTTCTCCTGTTTCCTTCCACTTTCTTCATTCCACCATTTCATTCATTACTCATCATCACCGTCTCCTTTAGCCCAACCGGCATAATCGTGGGACGTAAAACTCAAAGATTTCATTTCATATTTCTCAGCGGTACATTGATCTTTATTCGAGAAAACTAATCATGCATTCATTACGCTGAAATTTTATATTGGTTAAAAATTACTTGCTAAACATGGACATACATATTATGTAAGTAAATAGGTAATTCGAGCTATATGTATCTATTTTCTCTGTCCCGGCAAAACAAGTGATTCTTAACTTTCTAGTTTTCTTTTGTATTAATTGTCGTAGTTTTGCCGCAATATGAAGGATCAAATTTGTTTTTTGCTGTACGAATTTCGTTAAATTTTGGATCTGTTTTTACCCTACCTTACCTAATAAAAGTTATATACAGTATGGCGCTAAATTCGTTGTGCCAAAGCAGAGGGGTGATTCCTGAGAGTAAAACAAACAAAAAAGTTCTAATAAACACAGGGCGAAAACTGCGTCATTTACGTGTTATAGGCTGCCGAAAGCGTGGGAAAACGAACTTTAGACTAAAATATTTCACTAACTACTAAGCGTAGACGTGAAGCGGCATGATATCGTCAAAGGATCCTAACTTGCTCTATCCAAATTTGCAGTTTTCAGATTTGTGCAGTGGCGGCGTAAGGGATTCCCCAAAGGACGTTAGGGATTCCCGGACATTTTATAACGTAAATTGAGTAGACAAGAGCATGTAAAAGACGCCCCGTTGACTAGAAATAATACTACGTGGCAGATCAGTATTCATACACGCAGATTAAAAGGTGGCGGATGAGGTACTAATCACTATGCGTGGTTGCATACCTCCTCAAAAAGTACTAGTAAAAACGTTGTACAAGAATTCACTGGAAACGTCACGTGGCTCCAATGTGAAAAATACGTACAACACAAGCTGATAGGTAACAGAAGATAAAGAAGTTCCGATTGCTGATGTGCTCATATTAATGATATCGCAACGCTTTTGAAAACGCTTCCAATTTTACTACTATAGGAACTGAACAAGAACTACTATTAAAATACAACTAAAGAACTCGTAATAATAATAATAATAATAATAATAATAATAATAATAATAATAATAATAATAATAATAATACACATAACTGTGTGAGCACATTTGTTTTGATCAATATATCACGTAAATGCGACTACCATACATTCTTTTTCTTTTTTCAATTAATGTTCTAAACTGACTGACGTGAAACAAAACATTCATTCCACTTGCGATATTTGTAACAGAGGCTGATGTTTCTTGTCCCAAATCGTATAATGGGACTGCATACCGAAGAGAATTGTAGGGAACAAGGTACAGAGAAGAGTCTTTGTTAAAATTAAAAGAGGATGGTTGTCAGAACTGTCACTACAAAACGTATTCAACGTTTCGACCCGCCACTTCAATGCAAGGGTTACAGCAGCGGTGAAGGGACCGGCGGGCGCGTTGATACACTCCTGGCGTTTCCCTAATGCTCCAGGCAGCACCAAAAATTCGAGAAAGCAAATCATACTCTGATTGTACAGGCGTCGTATAGACTAGTTGTTTCATATGGCCCCAGAAAAAGAAATCAAAGGGGTTAAGATCTAGTGAGCGAGTGACCAAGACACTGGTCGTTCTAGGTCGATCCATTTGTTCGGAAAGAATGCGTTGAGAAAATTTCGCATCTCCGCAGCGAAATGTGCTTTCACACCGTCGTGCATAAAAAAGCATGTTTCGTCGAACAGCCAGTGGCACAATCTCTCATAGTTCACGCAGAACCTCTTTCAAAAATATGCGATACTCCCACCTGGTCAAGCCTTGTGGTAGTAGGTACGGTCCGATGAGATAATTATCAACGATTCCTTCCCAAACATTCAGAGAACACCGTTTCTGATGGGCAAGAGTTGACGTTCCGTGTGGGTTTGTCTGAGATCACAAATGTTGATTGTGAGTATTGAACACTCCATCACGGGAAACGTAGCTTCATCTGTGAAGTGAACACGAGACATGAAGCGAGGTGTATTAGCATGCCGTTCGATAAGCTACTGGACAAACTGATCAACGTGGAATCTGAATCATATGACCTCCGACCGGGAATCGAATCCGGATCTTTCATGCAAAAGTCGCATATGTTAACGTCGCTTAGACACGAAGGGGTTGGAAAAGATACTGGGGAGAATTACAGACGAGTATGTACATTACAAAACATAAATAAACTAAACGACATTAGCATTAGTAACAGATCGTCATTAAAAGTGATGTGATGTCATTAATATGAGCACATCAGCAATCGGGATTTCTTTATCTTCTGTTACCTATCAGTTTGTGTTGTACGTATTTTTCACATTGGAGCCACGTGACGTTTCCAGTAAATTCTTGTACAACGTTTTTACTAGTACTTTTTGAGGAGGTATGCAACCACGCACAGTGATTATTACCTCATCCGCCATCTTTTAATCTGCGTGTACGAATACTGATCTGCCACGTAGTATTATTTCTAGTCAATGGGACGTCTTTTACATGCTCTTGTCCACTCAATTTACGTTATAAAATGTCCGGGAATCCCTAACGTCCTTTGGGGAATCCCTTACGCCGCCACTGCACAAATCTGAAAACTGCAAATTTGGATAGAGCAAGTTAGGATCCTTTGACGATATCATGCCGCTTCACGTCTACGCTTAGTAGTTAGTGAAATATTTAAGTCTAAGTTTCGTTTTCCCACGCTTTTGGCAGCCTATAACACGTAAATGACGCAGTTTTCGCCCTGTGTTTATTAGAACTTTTTTTGTTTGTTTTACTTTCAGGAATCACCCCTCTGCTTTTGTACAACGAATTTAGCGCCATACTGTATATACATGAACTTTAGAGGTAGACTATGCTAAGTCATTTTTTGGTCGAAATTGAGTTAAGAATACTTTTTAATAGTCTATGTTCTTTCTAATGGTGTAACAATGTAAGTCTAAAAGCATCCTATTACTTTGTAACAACTGAGTATAACTTGAAAACAGTACTATAGGTCTTACTTAAGAAACTTGTTTTTCGCTTCTCTTGTAAAATTACGAAATTATGACTTGGTTTAGTTTACCTCTAAGGTCCAGATATAATAAAATCATAGCCATAATCATAATCAACCATTGTCAATCCACTGCTGAGGTCTTTCCATGTCTTCTCTACAACTATCTATCCTGAGCAATTCTTTTTCAGGTTACTCCCTAGCTGTTCTTGATTTCGTCAAACCTTCTTCTATAAGGACGTTTTCTAGGCTGTTTTTATCTCGTGGTGTCCTGTCTAGAATTGTTTATTTTCATCCATCATTATTTTTTACAATATGTCCAGCACATTTTCCATCCCATGTTAAAAATTATTCAATTAGTACCAGTCATTAGTTGGCAAATAATTCATAGTTAATTTGGTAAAAGATTTTTTCATATCAGTTACCGTATTCAAAATGGGCGACAAGACATGGTGCCTGTATTAGATAAAACGTCCAGTACTACTAATATGAAAACAGTTGGAGATAAATGAACCGGATAAAATTCGTATAGGAAATCACAGAAGGTATTTATTATTCCACGCCTCGAGAATAATCCAACGGAGAAAAAGAGTGTTAAAGTATAAGTGAGATAATGCTAAAGATGAAATCTAAATCTTGGAAAATTATCTTTCCGATCTCCCTCCGTAAGTGGATGAAGCGGAAGTGAATGGTAAAATCTCAAATGAGAACCCCACTTTTATTTGCAATAGGTATGGTTTGTCTGAAACACATGGGTGTACAAGTGACTGGTACTGTAATGAAGTAATGAACCAATATTGTGCAGACGACTTTTGACCAAAACCAACATTTGTACAAGTTGTTCTAAAATTGCATTGTTCAACAAATTGGTTTCGCATTTCAGTTGATTCATTTTTGCACAAATCGTTGCCTGCAATCAAAACGGAAAGTAATATATAACAAGAAATTTACCTACTTTTTTCTATTACAGACACCTATCTGTTATAAAATCACATTTCAGATAATTTTGTTGTGTAGATACATTTTGCAAAAACTAAGGTTTTCATTTGCAATTTTACCGTTTCTTTCTGTCCCGCTTCACCCACTTACGGAGGACGTTGGAACGATGATTTTCTAGGAACTAGATTTCCTCCTTTGCATTATGGCACATTTACTCTAAGCATCTTCTCCTTTGTTGCAACATTTTCGAGTCCTGGAATGATAAATACCCTCTGTGATTTCCTATAGGAGTTTTATTCTGTTCATCCTTATTATCTTCAACCGTTTCCATATTGGTACTGGACGTTTTATCTGATACAGGCACCATGTCTTGGCGGCCATTTTGAAAACAGGGACACATATGAACAATCTTTTGGCACAAGGCTGTTTAGTGTATAAAGATCTATCGAACTAGGTATCACTTGACCCATATTTTCGTTTAAAATTTCTAATTTGGGCCTGGGCCTCATGAAAGCCGGCCCTGGGGGGCACCGCGACAACATCATTCGATTTGTCCCGTGGATTTAATATTTGAATTTTTGTATGGTTCATTTATGTTCAACCGTTTTCATATTAGTGCTACCGGACGTTCATCTGATGCAGGTAATATATCTTGTGGGCTATTTTGAATACGGTGACCGATATGAAAAATCTTTTGTCACACCGCTTTTTAGTTTTTAAAGACCTATCGAACGAGGTGTCACCCGACCCATGTTTCCATTTAAGATTTTAAAGTTGGGCCCGGGGATCCCTTGAAGAGCGGCCCTGGGGCACCATGACATCGACATTTGATCTGCCCCATGGTATTTCTTATTTTAGTTTTTGTTCAGTTCATTTATGTTCAACCGTTTTCGAAATATTTCCGTGGAAAGATTAAAATGGGCCACCCTATAGATAGATAGATAGATAGGTAGATAGTAATCTGCAAGCGGTCTAGTTGCGGAAATTTGTCAGCAAAAAGACCACTTTCCATTATCTACTTGTATGAAAGAGGCCTATTTGCTGATTGGGGTGGTCTATTGGCGGAATCTTGGTGGTATATTTGCTGACTTGATAAATTTGTGGTCTAAATGCGTAATAAGGCTTGCCAACCTCTGCATTTTTTTACAATAAAACTATGCTCAGTAGATAGCCTCATTGCTTGACAATCATGCGATTTAAGGTTTACCGCTAGTCGGCAATATTTGCTTAGGTTTATCTGGGTAAGTCCCACTTCAGGGGTAGAGGTAACATATCATTTCCATCAGAATATATACTTCTTCTCTAAAAATTTCCACCTTACTAGTTCATCACATTTTATTTTTCTCACGCTAGTGACTACGCCTTCTTCTACTCATTTGACATAGTTCTTATCAGCTTAAACCGCTAGGCGGTAAGAGTTAAATTCTTTTCAGGGGTACACATTTTATAAATAAAACCAAAAATGTTATATCGCTTTTTCACCCACCACCTTCTAACATCAATATGTCACCTAAGACGTACCTCGAAGATCAAAAATGAACCCCAAAAACATCGACGAGCTTGCCAACGTTTCGGATGACCATGGATTCCATCACCGTGAAGCAAAAAAGGTATTAATTGCATTTTGCAGCTCTACTAGGAATTCGAACTGGTGTCCTCTAAGGTGATTGCCCAAGGAATGTAACAGGTAATAATCTGAGGTGCAATGTCCGGGGAGTGTGGCGGATGCAATAGGGTTTCCAATCCAAGGCGTAGAATGGTGTCCCGGATCAGCCTAGCCGCGTGGGGCTGAGCGTTGTCCTCTTGTTTCTTTGCGATTCAGAAGTGCTGACTCCAGAGTTTTGAGTTTTTCTTGAACACGGTTCAACTGCTTGTAACAGATCTCGATGCATGATTCCGCGAGCAGTCCATCAAACACACAGGAAGACGTTCTTCGGTGCAGTGCTGGTTTCGGCTGTTTTGGAACTGGTTCATGGGATGCTAACCAATGATGAAGGTACCGTGGAGCTTCGTACAGGACCCACTTCTCATCACATGTCAACATCCTGTCCAAAAATGGCCCCTTCCTCAGACGAGAAAACAAACAAACACATATGTCTGCTCGTTTTGCCTTCTTTTCCCGAGTCAATTCATGTGGAACCCATCTCCCCGACTCGTAGTGCTTCCCAAGTTGATGGAGGTGCTGCCGAATGGTTTATCCACTTACACTGAATTGCAGTTCCAGTACCTCGTATGTCTAGAAACCATTCGTCTGAATTGCTGGTTGACGATCTTCATTTTGTACATGTCTTCTGGCACGTGGTGCGTCTTCGAGTGTTTCGTCACCGTCCTTAAACTTGTTAAACCATAGCTGCACTGTCCGCGTAGTCACGACAATCTCACCAAAGGTCTGGTATATCTACCGCCCCGCTGCAGCGGCGTTTGATCAGAGTTTAAACTCGTACACCATACACGTACTTGTGACGTTCTGTGGAGGTCCCATGCTCACTCTGTCCTTAAGCAAGTTCACGGTGTAAGTGAACTGCCACAACCAGATAGTATGTTAGATATACCTACAACAACAACTGACCTTGGCATTATCTCCATCTGCGTTCAACTCGCGGTGTGAGAGCCAATTGAGCACAGATCTCCACAGAATTTTCTTGGTTACCTTTATAATAAGTTGTCGTGGAAGCCCGTTAATACAGTTTTGTTAATATAGTCATCTTTTAATAATCTCAAAGTTATAAGACACTGATATTCTTGGATTAGGATTTCTAAATGACGACAGTTTATGTTAGTGAAACTTGTTTGCTTATTGACAATATGAATTAAATATGCACTGATTTTTTTAAAATTGAGATAAGAATTAACAGTGATGCTTATATAATTAGAAAATTCAAGTGCACTGCAACGTGCTACAATCACTCTCAAAAAATATGCATAATTCAAGTGCATTTCACACCATGATGTTCATTTTAAACGTGTGACTATAAGAAATACAGTATTCAGAAATTTTGCTATATTTTTTTAATGTAACGTATTTATAAACATACATATTCTATGTTATATAGTTTCAGTGTAAAATGGCTGCCTTGCTGTATCTGGAACTTTGGCAAATAAATAAATAAATAAATAAATAAATATTTAAGTTATGTAGAATTTATTACTTTTATAGAAAACATAAATTCAGATTTCTAATACAGTACTTTAATTCATTTTTCGTTAAATAGGTAAAGAACTCAACTATAGATGCTCAATGGTAAAGCGCTTATCTATGGTGCGTAAGGTCCCCGGTTCGATCCCGGTTTTCATTAAGCTGTTTTTGTGATGGCAAACCGTGTGTGCATCGAAATTTCAAGGGGTTCTCCTGTTCTCTCTCGCCTTCATTCCACAATTTCGTTCATTATCATAATCACCGTCTCCCTTAATTTAGATGCATAACGTGAGACGTTAACTAAAGAAATCATTGTGTTCGTGGGTTCTCCCTTTCCTCCCATATTCTCCCTCTACACCCCTACGAGTAAGTCTATAATCTCGAACAAAATACACACTATGTTTTATAAAAATAGGAGACCCATGAAATTGCTATGGAAATATTTTATTTACAATCAGGAGGGATTCACTCCCTCATTATTGACATGTCAAAATAGAACAATGTTACGTATGTAATTGCAAACATTTATTTGAACACCAGGGAAATGAGATAATTTCAATGTCTAGTTCTAGTTTGATTTTAAATTCACGTAGTAGGGATTGTGAAGCCTCAAAAAAAAATATATGCACCATATTGAGTCAAATTTATTATTATTATTACGAAAGTTATAGTGTAGCTTATCCTGCAAAATTGTTTTGAAAGTTTAGAACATGGGGTTGCTTTGATCCACCTTTCACTCCTTTAGGGGGAATTTATCCTATACTAGGGGTAAAGCCATCGATTTATTCCTGACTGATCTCAAGCACTAAAGACTGTGAAGAATCCTAAAAGAAAATAGTAACTAAAGAACTTTTATCAAAACAGATTAACATTTATCTGATATCTTAGATTTTTTAAAAATATTTGGATGGGGTGTAATCAATATCTCTATACTTCACTGATTTCAGCTCCTCCCAGAGACGTTCAAAGAAAATATGTGCCATATTGCGTCAACATTTTTTTTTAACGAAAGTTATCCTAGAATATATTTATTTAAGTGTATAAATTCACCCTTCCATTCTTGGCAAATTTTAGTGGCGAACTGGGATATCATTGGAATTCCCTAAAAAAAAAAAAAAAAAAAAAAAAAAAAAAAAAAAAAAAACCGGTGTGTTTTCTCAAAATCGAATAATTATTAATAATATTAATATCATATATATACATTTATAACTAATGTAATGTACTGAACAAAAAGGAGAATGTCGTACAATAAGCTACTAAATGTTTTACAAAATGAGGTACGTTACATTGTGTTTTTGCAGGGAAGAATTTGCTATTAATATTATTCCTAACATGAAGATTTTGTTCTATGAACTAGCTTTCGTTCCTGTATACACTGAAACTGATGGAAGGATGTAACAACAGAAATTTTACAGTAATTTATTCCTGTAATAATCTACTTCTACACTTAAGGTTTATAAGATGTTCGTATTAATATACTTCTAAAACAACTACGTATATTATCTCTTTAAATTCTACAATAGATTATTGTATCCTCGTCGCCAAAAGTGCCTTTACATCGCAGTGACGGGTATGTGACCCCGCAGTACTCCGAGGAAGGGATGGTTGCATAAGAAATTGTGATTAATTTTGAAGAGTTTTTATTTTGACTAGGAAAATAACGTAGGTATAGGAACTAAAGGCATAGATTAGAAGCATCACCGCACTGTCCTCTCTGAAAATATTCGTATTCTCAGTTTTTCAATTTACTGTCTTATATGTTAAGCTAATAACTGCTAACAACTGCTACTAGAGCTTTTCACTCTTCAGGACTTTACTACGACATGTTCGCAGGGCACTTTTCTAAGTCCTAAATGTGTGCGTGAATTATTTCATTCCTCTCACTGTAACTATTTGAGAATGGAAACTGATTACGCTGAACGTGAATATTTTTCGCTATCGTAAAGCAAGGACCGTAATAAATGTAGATAAGGTTCTTATTATTATACAAAACACATAAGTATTTATTCCGTATATAGAACAATATAATACAATAACTAGGAAACATCATAATCACTAACGCCCGCAGGATTTTTCCAACAAGGGGGGGGGAATACCGATATAAAGTTTTTCATTGTATTGCCCTATATATGTTAAGTTAAAATCCATAACATTAATATTGATAGCGTATATCGTCTTTCGCCGCTGTAGCCCATTAGTCAGAACATTCATCTCTAGACATGATGTTGAGAGAATAGAAAGAAAGAGATGTGAACAGTGCTGTAATTAATTTTATTGCGTCCTGGATCGATCGATCATTGATTTACTCATACTCCACCAGGCCCCCTGTCCCAGGTATTTCAGCTGCTGCCTTATATATAGGGTTCCATGTCAGAAGGGCAGACAAAAGGGCAAACACAGAAAGCCCGAGTCAAAACGGCCCGCGAAAAAGAGACCCGTTACAAAAGGACCAGACCAAAAAGGCCCCGCGTCAAAAGTGCCCGGGTGAAAAGGTCTCCGCAACAAAATGGCCTGAGTCAAAAGGACCCAAATTAAAACGTCCCTCATAAAAAGGGCCCTGGCCAAAAGGATCACACAAAAAAAACCGAGTCAAAAAGCACTGCGTCAAAAGGGCCCGTGTCAAAAAGGGGCCCGCTACAAAAGGGTCCGAGTGAGCCACGCATCAAAAGGGACCGAGTTAAAAGGTCACCGCAACAAAAGGGCCCGAGTCAAAAGGGGTCGAATCAAAACGACCCATATCTAAAGGGCCGGGTCAAAAGGGTCCCAAAACAAAAGAGTCCTAGTAAAAAAGAAACTGCCTCAAACAAGCCCTGGTAAAGGGGTCACGCTACAAAATGGCCCGAGTCACAACGGTCCCGAGTCAAAAGTGCGCGGGTGAAAAGGCCTCTGCAACAAAAGGGCCCGAAACAAAATGCCCCTTATAAAAAGGGCTCTGGCCAAAAGGGTCCCACAACAAATGGACCCGAGTCAAAAGACTCTGCGTCAAAGAGGCCCGTGTCAAAAAGGGGTCCCGCTACAAAAGGGCAAGAGTCAAACGGATCTGCGTCAAATGCGCCGATTACATGTCCTCGCATCAAAAGGGCCTTAGTCAAAAGGCCCGAATCAAAACGCCCCTCATCAAAAGAGCCCGGGTCAAAAGAGTCCCATGACAAAAGGTCTCGAATCGCAAAGGCTCAGCGTAAAACGGGCCCAGGTGAAATGGGGCTCCACTACAAAAAGCCCAAGTCAAACGGCCCGGTGTCAAAAGAGCCTGGGCCAAATGTCTACGCAACAAAAGGGTCCGAGTCAGAAGAGGCCGAATCAAAACACCCCTCATCAAAAGAGCCTCGGTCAAAAAAGTCCCACGACAAAAGGGTCCAAGTCAAAAAGGCCCTGCGTCAAACGAACCCGGGTCAAAAGTGGTCCCGCTGCAAAATGTCTGAGTCAAAACAACCCCACGTCGAAAGGCCCAGGTAAAAGGTCTCCGCGAAAAAAGGACCCAAGTCATAAGGGCACTGCGTCAGAAGAGCCTGGGTCAAAAGGGTTCTGCGACAAAATGGCCCGAGTCAACAGGGAACTACGTCAAACGGGCCCTGGTCAAAGGGGCACCGCTACAAAAGGGCACGGGTTAAAACGGCCTGGCGTCAGCCGGGCCTGAGTCAAAAGGGCGTCGCGTCAAAGTGGCACAAGTCAGAAAGGCCTCGCGTCAAAAGGGCCCGGTAAATACTGTTTCAAAAAGCTTTAGATCAAAGCAAGATTGGAGATCAAGCATGAACAAGGGGTTTGTGTCCTCTTAGTAAATTGAAGTGTTTGTGCAAAGAAGGAAGTATATCTGTGGGTATTAGTAACAAAAAGGAAATTTGAATGGTGATATTAGTTTTGTTTGCTTGTTGATTGGTTTGCAACAATCGCTTCATGAAAGTTAAGTCGTTCTCCATGAAAGTTTGCTTGCACTCCCGTCATAGGCGGACTGGTGTATTAGGGCCTAGGCCGCGGTTACCATGGAGGGCTCTCAGACTATAATATCAATTTCTAAAATATCATACAATCAGTGGCGCAACCAGCTATGAGCTCGGGGGCTCATGCCTCCCCGAAACAAACCTGGTCTATCTTATACAGCCGCGCTACAGACAAATTTCCGTGAAATTTCAAAATAGATCAATGCATAAATGAATATTGAATTAAGTCAAAGCACTGTCGAAAGAGAAATACAGAGAGAAAACGGGGTGTCTAAAAAGTCCCCTTGACTTAGGATAACTGTTATTATCAGAGTTACAACAAAATGTAAGAGGAGATACCGTCTTCAAATAAAGTTTTTAATAGACAGTAACTTCATTCATTTGTGTTCTGGGTCCAGGTAAATGGTAACGTTATGCGCATATAGAGCGTACAGCCCAAACGGCTTGTCCGATTTGAAAAATTCTTGCACTTTAGATTGAAAACATTATATTTGGAGACGGTTTGCCCTCCTACATTTTGTTGTAACTCTGATAATAAGAGATTTACCGTATGTCATGGGACTTTTTAGACACACTCTGTATAGTAGCCGAAACACTAAACAAATAGTAGCCAATAGCTTTTTACTATGGAAAAAACAGAACAGCGTACTGAAGATTGTAACAAACAACTAATAATAACTTTCGACTTTGGAATGAACACGACGTTTTACTAAAAATGAAAAACACTGTTGAACAACTAAAAAAACTAATAATTTTATAACGTTAAGATTCTTTTCAGTTCAGATTATGAATGGCAGAGTACCTGAATAACTTCGTTCACAGACACTAAATTTAATATACCTCTTTCCATTTTCATTAGTAAAATGTGTCCAAAATGTTTTCACACAAATTAGCTCTGAGATTTGTTTACTCTCTAACTTTAACTTTGAGAAGCACCTTTCACATGTCACTTGTGTGCATGGTAGAGACAACGCATGTTAATGTGCAATGTATAAATTATTAAAAGAACTAGACTGACAGAAATTGGTACAAAATTTTCCCTGCACATGACAAAAAATTTTTACACAAGGTGTTTGCAGCATCATTATAACTCTTGCCGTGAATCCCATCCAAAATGTTCCATCTCCCATAGCATGCTCAGATGCATAATCATCATCTTCCACGGATTCACGAGCATCATTCTCTTCAGGATCATCAAAAACCAGAACGTTTTGTGACATAATACACGACAAAGAACTGCTGGAGCTTTTTGTATATTTTCTCCTATTTTATATTTAGTTTTCTCGCAAGAACTCTAAAAGCTCCTGCAGACACACCATTCTTCCCGATTTCCGAAAAGTGCTTGAATCCAGCATTTAGAGTTCATTTGGCTGCTGAAATCTATCACTGACACATGTAACAGCTGTATTCAAAATTTTCGTTGAAGTTTTTTATTCTGAATAAATCATTTTCACTTATATTTAAGTTCTTTCCCAGTTCAACTGCCGCAAGCTCTCCTGACATTTTCTTCTTCTTTAAGATTCTTCTGGGCGGAAAGTCTTTTTCCATTGCTATCTCTACACCAGATTGCACAAGCTGTTGTTTTTTCACACAAAATATTTTTGTATTTTCGTAAAGCTTAACAGACATTTTGCCTCTATTTTCTTCTGAAGCTACTGCAGCAAGTTGTCTACAAGTCTCTAGATTGTACGATAGTCCAATCCGTGAGACTGCAGGTATTTTGAAACATGCTTCGTTTCTGTAAACAAGTCCTAAAACACAGAGCACATCATGCAGTGTTAAATTCTGTCGATTTATTCAGCAAAGTTTAGCTTGAAATGTTGATTTCACATTAAAACTCCTGTCCTGTACATCATCATTGAGGAACAATAAAAATGAAAGAAATCTTTATGATGATAGACAGTCGTCTCGTCTTGGCTTCATGTTTCGTAGCAAAACTCGTTAGTGTCGACTACCGCATTCAGTGCCTTGTTTTTGCTCCACAATCGTGTTGCATTAACTTGTTGAACTTTTCGTAGTTTGTCATGTTCCTCGTGGCTTGCATCAATCATTTTCTTCCAAACATTCTTTCTTTTGTAGTATTCAGACAGAACACGGTACTGGTTTCAACCACACAAAATATGTTTGCAGTTTCAGGGATCTACTCAGTCAAATTTGTCATAGCCAAATTAAGAGCATGAGCCATGCATTGGGTGTAAATGATTTCAGGATTATCCTTCTCCAGTAATGCTTTAACTCCTTTATAGCATCCACTCAAGTTAGCAGCTCTATCAAAAGAGCAACTTACAATATCAGAGATCAAAACATTGTTGGCACAAAGTACTCTTTTGTTTTCATTTTAAGTTACTTGTCTTATAGTGTCACTCTTTACGACAACTGTTAACAGCCGCCCAAATACTTGACCGCTTATAACACAGAGAATTGCTATAGTAAGCTGATTCAGCACTGAAACATCTTAAATAGAATCAACCATTATGCTAAAAATGCCCGCTTTCTTGCCGTCTTCCACTGTTTTCTCCTGCAATTTTGTAAACTTTTTTGATAAAAAATAATTTTTTTTAAATGCGCCGTTTTTCCATTTTTGAGTTATCAAATATAGACCTACAAGATGTATTAACATCCATAAAGGACCAATCAGCCTGTGGGTAAATATGGACCCCGCTACAAACCAGACCCCAGTCTTCAACGGTGAAAGGGCCCCATCTGCCCAACATAATGAATAAAGTTCCAGGTCCCAACAGCTCAACATGATGAAGGAAGTGCCTAGGAGCCCAACTGCTCAATGAAATGAAAGAAAGTCCCCAACTGTCCAATATATTAAAAGAAGGGTCCAAGGCCCCAGGTAAAACTAAATCACAGTTTCTGATAATAAAAGACAATAGTGAAAGATGGACCTAGCCACGAATCCAGTAACAAAAGGACCTTATTGAAAAAGATAACTTACTGATTGATGAAAGGATGGAAGAGGAGTGTGTGTTGGCAGCATAATAAGAGTGATCTACCGAATTATTTAGCTTTCTTCTGTTTTAGCTTTTCTCTCTTTCTCTTTCTTTCTTTATTGTTTCATAATTTTTTTTCTGAGAGAGCCTAGGCCGCGATTGCAGCCTAACGGCTCTGGCCAGTCTGCCCCTGACTCCTGTCTGTCTGAGTTTGTATTCTCGTGACATAGCCCAATCAAACTTTAACTATTGCTGATTTTCTCCTTACTTGTAAAATTCCATTTCTACCCCTGGATCAAAGTATAGTATGAAAAATATTCTGTGGAAAAGTTTAGTTTAATTTTACTGTGAGAATACATATGTGGATCTGCATACAGGGTTAGCAAAAATTATTGGGACAGAACAATAATAACGACATGCGCGGACGGAGGAAAAATAAATGTTACAAATGGTATTATTGCAAAACCTGCATTGATTTGGAGTGTGGTCACCACGGAAGGCATCTTGAATTCCGCCATATTGCATATCACACAATATTGTTTTAAATGTAAAAGGTTATGATTTTACATTTCAACTTAGGCTTGAATATTCCCACAAATGAGAATGTGAACTCATTTATTACACATCATTTGTTTGAGACAGAGTGTGCTATGTTTGACATATGTATCTAATAGAAAAACGTATCATGATAGGGCAGTAACAAAGAGATGCATAGACGGAGGAAAAGCAAATGTTACAATTTGGCATTGGTGTAGAAACTGCGTTAAATGATTTAGTATACATCATAGTAGCCATCTTGAATTACGCATATTGTATACCACACAATATTTTTAAATAAAAAGAGGTATGTGTTGAGTTTTGATTTTGAGTTTAACGCAGTGGCAAGGCCTGAGGGGAGACAGGGTAGACAGCGTCTACCCTTTAGAATGTTATATGTATTAAGCCATTAAGCCTAAATTACTAACTTAAAATTTTGCAATTTAGATTCTGAACTTAAAATTTCCTATAATTTATTCTGAGCTTTTTTTAATGCTTGCGTATGAAAGACAGAAAGCAGTGGATCTCGCGAAACCTTGAACATTTTTCCTATAGAAGCGTAGGAGAAACAAACAACCACGTGTGAAGTCCAAAGACTCGTGCTATGTAGTACAGTGAAACCTCTCTAAAGCGGACACCCATGGGGAATCAAAAATTGCCCGCTATAGAGAGGTGTCCGCCTTAGAGAGGTTTCAAAATTTTATGACGTAAATTAGTAAACAAGGTAATACACAATTAGAAAACAAATATTTTTGCAAGAATCCCGTATTTACGAATATTACAAAAATACCTGAATTATCCTTCGCCACCCAATACTCTATGTTCGAGGCACAACATGGAAATAAGATGATATAGTTCTCTGCTCTTTGCACTTGCTACTACTTACTACATTTTCGGTATATTGGTTTAATTTGTGAGATAATTGCAGTCCAGTAGTGTATTTTTTCTGACAATATGTTTACCCGCGGGCCAAAAATACCAAACTTGTCTTCTGCTTGCTTACAGATTCTAGCGGAACAGTACTATAACGTGTCATCCCAAATTGTGGGTCATTGTCAAACACTTTTCTGTCTAAAATAGTTTGGGTGGGAGTGGATGTGAGCAAAGGACATGAGAGTGTTGTTAAACAGAGCCTTCGTCTGGGTTACTGAGCAGCCAGTTGAGGAGGCAAAATGTCACAATGCTTCCTTGACGACACAAGTATGAATTACTAAAAATGTATTTTTACTGCACTTTCCAACTTGTTTCTAGAGAAAGTGTGAGTAATACGGAGGTAAATAATACCTATAAAAGACAGGAAAGACTGTCCGTGTCCGTACTAGAAAGTGTCCGCTTTAGAGAGGTTTATTAATATGTTTTTTTCATATTACAGTGTTTGGAGATTACAAAATATATCCGTTACGGGAAATGTCCGTTGATAGAGGTTTCACTGTAGTACTTGCGAAAAGACAGTTGCTATTCTGTCTACGTTTACAGGGCTACCTATCTTCATTTTAAGCTAGATTTGTAAGTGACAGAAACAGACCGCTATTTCTTCTTATTTGTTTTTATTTTAAACCATCTTTCGAGCTCCTCTATAAAATGTTAACTTGTTGTAACGTACCCTTGAAGAACATTAGTATATATATATTGTCCCTATATGTCTCCAACATCAGAATAAAAAAAAGAAGACTCTCTAACGAAAAGTTTAGATGTATTGGCAATTCTATCACTTTTATGTTTTTCGCGAGAGTGACAAGTACTTTTACATATCCCGGTAAATGCCCCCCCGGTTCGAATTTTGAAAAAGAGAAACCTTTTTGTCTTGTCTGGGGCCTGGATCAAGGTACCCGTGACCAAATTTTGGTAACTCGGTCCACTCGTCTGCTCCGCTGGCGCACACAGACACAAAGATATTTAGATAGACACACAAACAAACTCTACTTTATTAGATTCTTCGCTCAATAATTGTGCAAGATGAAAGATTCGAAAAATACAAAAGTCTGGTCATTAAAGAACTAATAAATTATAGAATATTTAGTATGCATCAACAAAGTATTGCATACGGCAAACTGAATGACTTGATATCCACCTTTCCTAATACTTTTTACTCCGATCAGCTTCAGAATGAACTTATCAACGTATGTTCCGATACAACATACACATTTTTTTTATTGAATACTTGAGATATATTCTCAGTAATGAACCTCAAAGCATATATCAGGAAATAACGAAGCTGCTAAATATGGTATTGAGCATTCCATCAACTCCAGTTTTTTGTAAACATTCAATGAATGCCCTGAAAAGAGTTTAACTTACTTAACAAAGAGCATGACAAAATTTCTGAATTACGGACACTTACAATAAAGAACTTGGTATGGAAGCTTTGTAGGATATTTGAATTCAAAGAAAGAGCTATTAATATTTTCGCCGAAATGAAGGATAAGGTATGGAGCTCATTTACAAGAGTGTAAGGTATTAATTAGGTAAGGTATTTGGTATTAGGTATTAAGTTAGGTGTTGTAAGGTGTTGGGTTTTTTACTTCTATCTTTTTTTTTACTTTACAGTTCATTTCGAAGGTATTTAGAAATGACTATCCCTAAGGAAGGTATGGGGAAGTAATGCCCCCATTTCTTGCAAATGAGGTACCATTCAGAAATCTATGCTTCGAAAAAAAAAACTATTCACCAAATTTCACTAATTATAAAATTTTATACTTAAATGAAGAGAGTAAACATATGCCTTACAAATACTATATATATATGTACAGCGAAACCTGTCTATACTGGCCAACATTGGTTCCATTGAAAAGTGGCCAACTTACAGAAAATAAGTGTGATTCGTGTATTTTTAGAATAGGATTTCTAGTATTACTTGGTTGTTAACAAGCAATGGCACGGCAGCTACCTTAAAATAATGTATATAGATTAATCATTTAACTACTTTTTGTTAATGAGCTACAAGTGTTTTCTTCGGAGCAAAAGATGTTTTGAGAAATGTTAAGGGAATTCATATTTCAAAACCTCCACTACCTTTTGACAAGAAGTCATGTGCCAATAGTTGAGAATTGAGATAGTTAGCTTTAGCCTTGATAATTTTCCAAAATTACTAAAACTTCCCACTGATGAACGGAGCTGATAGGCTACAGCTAATGATTTTACCAAAACAGATAGGGTAAACATATACGTGCAATCATTTCAGGAATTCCTGTACGTGCTTTTTCTTATTCAAGTCTTCCTTCTCCAACCCTTTATCACGGTAGTATTGTGTCCTTTGACTTCCAAGAACAAATCGTGGGAATGTATGCTTCTTTGTCTCCACTTACAAATATAGAACATCTACTTCGCGTATGGGAATACGAAACAGTTAAGAAAAACAACAAAATGGTACTTTGCGTGGCCAAGATATGCAGGTAAATTTATCATTATCATCATAGGGTAAACATTGTTTCAATGTGGCCAACTTCCAAGATAGACAGGTGGCCAAGTTGACAGGTTTTACTATATATATATATATATATATATATATATATATATATATATATATATACATTGTGGCCCATTTTAATCTTTCCACGGAAATATCTCAAGAACGGTTAAACATAAATAAACTGGACAAAAACTCAAATAAGAAACACCATGGGGCAAATCGAATGATGATATCGGGGTGCCCCCAGGGCCGCTCTTCAAGTGGGCCCGAGGCCAACTTAAAAATTTTAAATGGAAACATGGGGCGAGTGACACTTCATTCGATAGATCTTTAAAAACTAAAAAACGATGTGGCAAACAGTTTTTCATATAGGTCACCGTTTCAAAATGACCACCAAAATATGTTACCTATATTAGATAAACGTCCAGTATCACTAATATGAAAACGGTTGAAAATAATAGCGGATGAACAGAATAGAACTCCTATAGGAAATCACAGAAGGTATTATTCATTCCACGCCTCGAGAATGATCCTATGGAGAAAAAGATTATTAAAGTATAAGTGATAATGCTAAAGAGGAACTCTAATTCTTAGAAATTTATATTTCCGATCTCCTTCCGTAAGGGGTGAAGCGGAAATGAATGGTAAAATTTCAAAAGAGAACCCCCACATTTACTTGCAATAGGTATGGTTTATCTGGAACACTTGGTTGAGTTGATTTTGGGTTTAATGTCTCATTCAGCAGCGAGGCTATATGAGATGTGGACCTACTGATTAACGTGTAATCCGAACTACACTTACTCCCGTCGGGAATCGAACCCGGGTCTCCCACGCCAAAGGCACGTACGCTAACCGCTTAGCCAGGGAGGAGCTCCTGAAACACTTGGGGTGTACAAGTGACTGGTACTGTAATGAACCAATATTCTGCAGACGACTCTTGAGGAAACCAACGTTTCTTCACATTGTTCTAAAATTACATTGTTCGACAAATTGGTTTCGCATTTCAGTTGATTCATTTTGCACAAATTATTTCCTGCAATCAAAATGGAAGGTACCGTTTAACAAGAATTTTACCTACTTTTTTCCATTACAGACATATATCTCATAAAAAACATGTATCAGATAATTTTGGAATTTCACCGTTTTTTCCCGTCCCCTTCACCCACTTATCGTTGGACCGTTTTCTAGGAATTAGATTTCCTCCTTTGCATTATGGCACCTTTACTCTAATAATCTTCTCCTCCGTTGCAACATTTTCGAGCTGTGGAATGATAAATACCCTCTGTGATTTCCTATAGGAGTTTTGTTCTGTTCTTTCGTCATTATCTTCAACCGTTTTCATATTAGTGGTACTGGCCGTTTTATCTGATACAGGCAAGATGTCTTGGCGGCCATTATGAAAACGGTGGCCCATATGAACAATCTTTTGTCACAACGTTGTTTAGTGTATGAAGACCTATCGAACGAGGTATCACGTGACCCATATTTTCACATAAAATTTTTAAGTTGGGCCTGGGCTAAGATGAAAGGCGGCCCTGGGGGCACCTTGAAAACATTATTCGATTTGCCCCACGACTTTCCTATTTGAGTTTTTGTTTGGTTGATTTATGTTCAACCGTTTCCATATTAATGCTACTGGACGTTTATGTGATACAGGCAACATATTTTGGCGGCCATTTTGAACACGGTGACCGATATGAAAAATCTTTTGCCACATCGCTTCTTAGTTTTTAAAGATCTCTCGAATGAAGTGTCACTCGCCACATGTTTCCATTTAATATTTTTAATTTAGCCCCGGGCCCGCTTGAAAAGCGGCTTTGGGGGCATCTCGACATCGTCGTTCGATTTGCCTCATGGTATTTCCTATTTGAGTTTTTGTTCAGTTTATTTATGCTCAAACATTTTTGAGATATTTCCGTGGAAAGATTAAAATGGGCCACCCTGTATATATAATGTGTGTGTCTACTCTGTCACTGGTTTAACGTCCCGTTCAGCAGCGAGGCTATATGAGAAAAGGCATGTGTCACAAATTGATGATAGAATCGTCCTACAAACTACGTTCATCGTCCGTTTCAAAAGCATCGTAGTCTAGATTATTTATTATTTCCGTAATTTCTCGGGGCGAAACTACGCCACTACCATAAGAACCACGACTTGTCGCCGTGGTATTCATAGCCAAAAGCTCAACTAAAAAGAAGAAGGAATAGTAAGCAAACTACAAGAGGGATGTGAAACAACCATACACACTTCCACTGGCTAATAGAAAAGGAGAAAGCAAAAATAGCTACATGTTTTTGCCTTTTGAGTACTCATATCTTTTTGGGAATATATACTTGACACATGTTATTTAGTCTACGCAACACGTGACCTGTTCGCATGAAGGTGAAAAATATTCGTGAAAAGTAAACAGAAGGGACTAGTTGTTGCTGCTGGAACTGACCTTGATAAGTACTGACTAAATGTCTTGTAACAAATGACCTTGATAAGTACTAACTTGTTTCCATTTAATTACCCATGGGTCTCTTGCAGCTATACTGCGATCTGTGTGCGTTGTGAGTCACTACCTGTGTTTGCGAAAATATTGTTTGCTTTTCTTGCCTTGGGGCAAGGATTAAGAAGGCACCCTTGCTCACCTTGGGGAGTGGGACGGAGTACATAAAATGATCGAAAGACGACCGATGTTAATATAAAGTTAATAGTTTCAAGCAGTGGCGTATACTGGTTTGAAGGCATGGGCTACCACTGACCTTGTATATTATTATTATTATTATTATTATTATTATTATTATTATTATTATTATTAATGATGATAATAGAAAAAGTAATAATAATAATAATAATAATAATAATAATAATAATAATCATTAAATTTGCACAACAATGAACAAAAAGTGGTTGTGTTTTTTTCTTTTTTTGAACGTTTGTTTTGAGACCATTAATGTTTTCCACCGTAAATGAAATTCCACCATACATTTGCGCAGTTCTCGTGGATTACATTCGTAAAACGTTAATTTTTAAAATTGTTCAGAAGTCGCCTCTGTTACTGACGTTGGTTGTCATTCCTTAACAGTCTTGGCAAAAATTCTGAGTATAGTAACGTAATGCAAAAATGCAGTCATTATAATTGTTATGTTTATTATCGCTACATAAATCACAAATTTTTGCGTTAACAAACTATTCTCGGGCCCTTTTGTTGCGGAGATTTTTTGACTGGGACCCTTTTAATGAGAGGCGTTTTATTCGGGACTTTTGACTCGGGCCCTCTTGTTGTGGAGACATTTTTACGCGGGGCCGTTTGACTTGGTCCCTTTTATAGCGGGCCCATTTTCGACAAAGGGCCGTTTGACGCAGGTCCTTTTCATTGGGGTCATTTAGTCGTGAGACCCCTTCGACCGGGCTCTATTTATGAGGGGCGCTTTGATTCGGCTCCTTTTGATTCGGGCCCTATTAATCCGGGGCTGTTTGACTCGGGCCCTTTTGCAGCGGGCCCTTTTTTCTCCTGGGACCGTTTGACGCAGGGCCTTTTGACTCATCATTTTATCGAGTGACCCTTCGACCGGGCTTTTTTTATGAGTGGCATTTTGATTCGGCTGCTTTTGACCAGGGCCCGTTTGATGAGGGGCGTTTTGATTCGGGCTTCACTCGCGCCCTTTTGTTGCGGAGACCATTTGTCCCGGGCTCTTTGACGCGGTGCCGTTTGACTCATGGGCCGCGGTGGCTCAGTGGTAGAGCGTTGACCTCTGCTGTTTGGTTTCCGGGGTTCGATCCCAGCCCACGCCAATTGAACTTTGTGGTGGACAAACACCGTTGCGTGGGTTTTCACCCAAGCTCATTTGACGCAGGGCCTTTTGACTTGTGTTATTTTGTCGTGGAACCCTTTTGATCCGGGCTCTTTTTATGAGGGGCCTTTCGACTCGGGCCCGTTTGACTCGAGATCTTTTGTAGCGGGACCCATTTATCCTGGCACGTTTAACTTGGGTCATTTTGTCGTGGGACCCGTTTGACCGGGCTCTATTTATGAGGGGCGTTTTGATTCGGTTCCTTTCGATTCGGGATCTTTTAGTCCGGGGTCGTGTGACTCGGGCTCTTTTGCTGCGGGCCCCTCTTCTTCTAGGTCCGTTTGACGCAGGACCTTTTGACTTGGGTCACTCTATTGAGGGACCCTTTAACCCGGGCTGTTTTTATGAGGGGCATTTTGATTCGGCTCCTTTTGAACAGGGCCCGTTTGATGAGGGGCGTTTTGATTCGGGACCTCACCCTCGCCCTTTTGTTGCGGAGACCATTTGACCCGGCTCTTTGACGCGGTGCCATTTGACTCAAGAGCCGCGGTGGATCAGTGGTAGAGCGTTCACCTCTGCTGCTTGGGATCCCGGGTTCGATCCCAGCCCACGCCAATTGAACTTCGTGGTGGACAAACATCGTTGCGTGGGTTTTCACCCGGGCTCGTTTGACGCAGGGCCTTTTGACTTGGGTCATTTTGTCGTGGAACCCTTTTGACCCGGGCTCTATTTATGAGGGGCATTTTGATTCGTTTCCTTTCGATTCGGGCCCTTTTAATCCGGTGCCGTTTGACTCGGTCCCTTTTGTAGCAGGCTCCTTTTTCCCTGGGCCCGTTTGACGCATGGCCTTTTGACTTGGGTCATTTTATCGAGGGACCCTTTAACCCGGGCTCTTTTTATGAAAGGCATTTTGATTCGGCTCCTTTTGTCAGGCCCCGTTTGATGAGGGGCGTTTTGATTCGGGACTTCACTCGCGCTCTTTTATTGCGGAGACCATTTGACCCGGGCTCATTGACGCGGTGCCGTTTGACTTAGGGGCCGCGCTGGCTCAGTGGTAGAGCTTTCACCTGTGCTGCTTGGGATCCCGGGTTCGATCCAGGCCACGGCAATTGAACTTTGTGGGGTAGAAACACCGTTGCGTGGGTTTTCACCCGGGCTCGTTTGACGCAGGGCCTTTTGGCTTGGGCTATTTTGTCGTGGGACCCATTTGACCGGGCGCTATTTATAAGAGGCGTTTGATTCGGCTCCTTTCTGTTCGGGCTCTTTTAATCGGGGACCGTTTGACTCGGGCCCTTTTGCAGCGGGCTCATTTTCTTCTAGGCCCGTTTGACGCAGGGCCTTTTGACTTGGGTCATTTTATCGACGGACCCTTTAACCCGGGCTCTTTTTATGAAAGGCATTTTGATTCGGCTCCTTTTGACCAGGGCCGGCTTGATGAGAGGCGTTTTGATTCGGGACTTCACTCGCGCCCTTTTGTGGCGGACACCATTTGATCCGGCTCTTTGACGCGGTGCCATTTGACTCAGGGGCCGCTGTTGCTCAGTGGTAGAGCGTTCACCTCTGCTGCTTGGGATCCCGGGTTCGATCCCAGCCCACGCCAATTGAACTTCGTGGTGGACAAACACCGTTGCGTGGGTTTTCACTCGGGCTCGTTTGACGCAGGGCCTTTTGACTTGGGTCATTTTGTCGTGGAACCCTTTTGACCCGGGCTCTATTTATGAGGGGCATTTTGATTCGTTTCCTTTCGATTCGGGCCCTTTTAATCCGGTGCCGTTTGACTCGGTCCCTTTCGTAGCAGGCTCCTCTTTTCCCTGGGCCCGTTTGACGGATAGCCTTTTGACCTGGGTCATTTTATCGAAGGACCCTTTAACCCGGGCTCTTTCTATGAAAGGCATTTTGATTCGGCTTCTTTTGACCAGGGCCCGTTTGATGAGGGGCGTTTTGATTCGTGACTTCACTCGCGCCCTTTTATTGCGGAGACCATTTGACCCGGGCTCATTGACGCGGTGCCGTTTGACTCAGTGACCGCGGTGGCTCAGTGGTAGAGCGTTCACCTCTGCTGCTTGGGATCCCGGGTTCGATCACAGGCCACGGCAATTGAACTTCGTGGTGGACAAACACCGTTGCGTGGGTTTTCACCCGGGCTCGTTTGACGCAGGGCCTTTTGAATTGGGTCATTTTGTCGTGGGACACGTTTGACCCGGGCTCGTTTATTGAGGGGCGTTTTGATTTGTCTCCTATCGACTCGGACCCTTTTAACCCGGGAAAGCCCGGTGTCCCTTACAGGGGACAGCAGTTTAAATGCCTCCTATTTTCCACCTGAAGGAAGGATTCCGGTTATGTTTGGAATTTTGGAAAGTATCTAGTCTGAAGATCTAGCACTACTGTGCGATTTTAGGTCCACCTAGCGGTGGAGATATGAAGACCAGAATTACGCATTCTGCGGCCTGAGTGACTGTTTGCATACTTCACTGCATAAAAATGGCTGCCAAGAAAGGAAACAAGTGACTATATGTTTTTAAACTCATGATTTATTATCTTGAAATATTCATGTTCACATATAAAATGTAAGGTTTGGTCACAAATGAATAAAATTACTTACAATTTTGCAAAAAGAAGGCGTCCCCTGTAGGGGACACTGGGCACTGTACGTACATAATCTCTTTCTTTGTATAATTTCCGATTTTGAGAATATAGTTTGAATATATTATGTCGTAGATTTCTGACACTGTATACAAAATAAATACGCAATACTTTGCTTATTATATACTAAGTTTGATTTATGTCCAGTTTTCCTCAAAGGCGAAAAAGGCCTTCGAGAACGGTTCTTGTCTACAGAAAGGTTTTCAAGATGAATTTATCTAACTACTACATAACAATGATAATGATTGTTGTAAGTAAGGTAAAAAATTAAAAAAAAAAAGAATTATAAAAGTTGCATTGTATTGTTGAAGTTTACATAACCAAACCAAAGCTAATCAAAGCTCCCTAGTCCAATCTGTTTGATTACGTTTTCTATGTGTAAGTATGTTGTGCTTTGTGTGATAATTTACGCGAAGCCAATTTTCTTTTCAGCCTCAAGCTCCATGAAATTGCATAAATCCACTAAGATTTGACTATAAACTGTGGTCGCTGCCACCCGAACAGGTTATTTGATTGCTTTTGAACTCTATCAGGGAGCTCAGTATAGCAAGCTACCGTATCAAGAGATCTTGGTCTAGGTCCAGGTGTTGATATGGATATGGAGTCTAGGTTACCGCAAAACCTTGGACCTTACAATTTTTATTTTGATAACTTTTTACAACATTGCCACTTATTGAAACTTTGTCAGCGCATGGGAATGGAGGCACTGGTACAGTACGAGAGAACCGTATCCAGAAATAACCGTTGCAAGAGACAGAGGCACTGAACAACAAGAACAGAAGTTCGTTCTCTTTCGGAGCAAAAAGTTATAGGCACGATAATAGTATTGTGAGTAACAAAAATCTCTGTGGACAGCCCATCTCTTATTCAAAAATACAATAAATATATAGGGGGAGTCGATAGATTTGATAAAAATGTAAACTCAATGCGAATTGCTTTCCAAGGGAAAAAATGGTGGTTCCCTCTCTTCGCGTTTGGTATGGATTCCATTCTCATAATGCATGGCTAATGCTAAAACAATGCGGCCAAGGTTAAAAACTCACTTATTGTCAATTTCGTAGAATGATTGTTCAAATTTACTGCGGTATTTATGGGAAACCACCTCTGAAGAGTGTCACTTGTAGTGCACCATTAGATCAACGAGTTCCGAATGGCGTTCGCCTCAACTCTGACCCTAAGGACCACTTACAACAGAAGTGCGCATAAAGAGGTGTGGTTTGTGCCGCAAACACACAAGAATCATGTGCGAAAACTGTGAGATTGGGTTACATATTCGTTGTTGGTATGACTTTCACAGCCAAAAGTAAACATTGAAGGGTCCCTATTGTAATTTGCGTTCTGTAATGCTATTGTTTTACTTTGCTTTGAGCAGCATATTGAAATGTTATAACCAGAATATCCGTATTTAATATTTTGCATTTTGTATAGTTATTCTATGTATACGTGATATTTGTGTTCATTTATATTTCATTTACAATAAAACCAGTATCTTTTAAGTCAATAGTCGTTTCAATATATGCCCATTGTATTCCTAATGCCCAGTGTCCCCTACAGGGGACACCCCTATTTCTCCGCATTAGGTACACGTATGGAAATGTTTTCCCGATAATCTCGATTTAGTGTCTATAAAGGACGCAAAAAACAAGAAAATTATTCAATACCCACTTTGTAGTAATTATGGGCTTTCCCGGGTTAACCGGGAAACATTTGATACAGGGCCGTTTGACTCGGGTCCTTTTGTAACGGACCCCTTTCCCCCGGGCCCGTTTTACGCATGGCCTTTTGACTTGGGTCATTTTGTCGTGGACCCTTTTGACCCGGGCTCTATTTACAAGGGGCGTTTTGATTCGGCCCCTTTCGACCCGGGCCCTTTTGGTGAGTTGCATTTCGATTCGGGACTTTTCTCGCATCCTTTTGTTGCGGTGACCTTTTGAATCGGGCCCTTTAGACGCGGGGCCGTTTGAGTCAGGGGAGGTAATGGCTCATTGGTACAGCGTTCACTTCTGCTGTTTGGGGTCCCGGGTTCGACCCCAGCCCACGCCAATTAAACTTGTGTTAGACAAACACCGTGTGCGTGGGATTTCTCGGGGTTGTCCCGTTTCCTCCCACTTTCTTCATTCCACCATTTCATTCATTACTCATCATCACCGTCTCCCTTAGGTTAACCGGCATAATCGTGGGACGTAAAACTCAAAGATTTTTCTATATGGGTCTTTTGCCCCCCCCCCGTTGGAAAAAAATTCTGCGGGCGTTAGTGATTATGATGTTGTTTAGTTACTGTATTATAGTGTTTTATACACGGAATAAATACTTTTGTGTTTTATATAATAATGAGAGCCTTATTTACATTTATTACGGTCCTTGTTTTACGACAGCGAAACATATTCACGTTCAGCGGTAATCAGTTTCCATTTCCAAATAATTACAGTGAGGCGAATGATATAATTCATACACAGATTTAGGACTTAGGAAACATGTCGTAGTAAATTTCTGAAGAGTGAAAAGCGATAGTAGCAGTAATTAGCTCAGCCAGTCCCTATAGTTCCTTAGTAAATTACATAAATCTTACTGATGTTGTATCTCTTTCTTTCTCTTCTCTCTACATCATGTCTGGAGATTAGTGTTTGGACAAATAAGCTAAAGTGGCAATTTTGAAAAGTAAGATGATCTACGCTATAAGTGACAGATGTTGTGGTGTTTAACTTAACATATAAGGCAATAAATTGAAAAACAGAGATGACAGCGCACTGATGCTTGAAATCTGTTCCTTTACTCTCTATACCTACGTTATTTCCCTAGTCAAAATAAAAACTCTTCAAAATTAATCACAAATGCTTATGCAACCATCCCTTCCTTAGAGTACTGCGCAGTCACATACCTGTCACGGCGATGTAAAGGCACTTTTGGCGACGAGGATACAATAATTGCCCAAAGATGAGATATGCATATCAATCGATAAAGCTAGTTGAACCTAAGAAACTGACATGCGGGAGGATAAAACCTTATGTGTATTTTTCGAGAAACTGCAAAAATAAATATTTATGGTGCTAAAAAAATGTTATTAGTGGCCAAAAATAGTAGACTCAGTAACATTACATCTATCAAAGGGAAATTCATATAAAAAAAACTTCATAAATCATTTCATTATGACAACAGCAAGAAGTCAATACAATCTTTGGTTAAAAATATAATAACTTAAAATTATCATTAACTTTAATTTTAATAGAATATATCAAAAATCCAGGATTGTAATTGTAATAGTTTATCCCCTTTAACTAGGACCATATGAGTCTTTCCGCCCAGGACAAGGCGCTAATAACAACTATAACAAATATATGAAAGACGTTTGTGAATTGCCCACCCGCCACTTTCTAATTTTGATTCGGAATTGAAGCCATACATTCAGGCCAGTATTTACGTAAGTGCTATTCTGTGCTCAAGCACAGGGCGGTGGAATTTAGTGAACTGCAAAATTTTGGACTTGTTTACGATTCACAATAAAGTAACATTTAAAACTAGCAACTCGCAGAATCCTGCGTAAGCGCGAGAAAATATCTTAATGTGTTTAATTCGCTCTAATTACAATAGTTACTAATAAGCTAGGTTATCTGATTATTTTAAAGAAGTCATTTTCTCCCACCCTTACCCCAAGGGGTGAGGATGAACTTCAACATAATGAAAACTGATACCATTAAACTCAGCGACCTCGAAAACTATGAATTTAACACTAATATTTGTCCCTTTCTATTACCTTTAAAATCTTGCTCCCTCCCTGGGGAGTGAAGTAAGACCTTAAAGTTGAATTGGACTAAAACTGTCACTATTCATCTCATTGATCTCAAAAACTATGAATCAACTCTAATATTGGTCGTTTTCGATTATTTTTATAATGCTCCATGTTATTCTTATGGGTACTTTGCACCCCCATATTTCAGCTTAAATGTGACCTAAGAACCTGGAACAGTCATTTGGATCATTTCTCTTAGAGCTTTAAAACATATTAAAATTTCATTTTTCTATATATTATGGTTCTCGAGTTGAAAAGCGCTACAGACAGACAGCCAGACAAACAGCTTATTGTATCATTAATATGGATGTTATTAAACCATTGCTGATGGTGAATAATGCAAACAGTTAGTTTTCTTATAAGTTATCACCAATAATTATTGGTGTCTCAGTGATGGATGTCAGCCAATCCCAGCTTCAAAATCACGCCTCCAAAAATCTCAAGTAGGCTACTCTCTGTAACTAGAAATTAATAAAATGTATTTTCTCCGGACAGTAAATTAAAACATAAATGAATAAATTACATGCCAGTATTGAGAGAATGTGTCCCCAATGAATGAGCGGTTAAGCTCATTGCCTTGTAATCAAAGGGTTCTGGGTTAGATTCCCTGTGGGAACACAAGAGGTTCGGATCCCAAGTTAAGCTGTAGGTCCCGTAATTGGTACGTCATCATCATCTCATGGAAGGCATTGGCACTATCCATGGGTTCAGCTTGCCCAGGAACCTTCGGGTCAAACACCTACCTTTGGAAAGAATACCACATCGTAGTCATCATTGAGAGAATTAGGCTATTTAAAATTACGTTGTAACGTCTGTAACTTGTAATACCTAAACTGCTACGTACCAAGAGCTGGCATGTTTGCAAAATCAAAGCTTGTTTCCTTGTTTGAGACATAAGTTTGTTTGGAGCTCCTTCGTGGCTAAGCGGTTAGCGTACGCGCCTATGGTGTGGGACACTCGTGTTTTATTCCCGGAGGGAGCTCGTATGGTTCGGATTTCACGTTACTCAGTAGGTCCACGTCTCATATAGCCTCGCTGCTGAACGGGACGTTAAACTCAATATCGTAATCATCAATCATAAGGTTGTATGGGGGGGGGCGGCAAATTATGTAGAACACAGGGGCGCATAATTAATAGATACGGAGCTGCAAAACTTTGCTTTTCGTTTGTTATTGATTATTTTGAATAATAAATCGTTTGTTTCTAAAACATAGAGATATATACAAAATTAAGTTAGTGTGAAGTGGCCCTCTATCAAATTTCGATTGAAAACCAAAATCAATAGCATGTTCTTTTGTTGGTTATAGATTCTTTTGAAGAAAAATATTTTGTTTCAAAAACCTTCAAGAGATATTTATAAAATAATGTTGGGGGCAATTTCACACCGTCCCCCCACTTTCAAATATTGTTTTAAAACCGATCTCAACCGTTTGTTTCTCGTTTGTTATTGATTGTTTTGAAGAAAAAATCGTTTGTTTCGATAAACGTACTGAGATATTTACAAACTGGACTGTAGTTAACTTTCGGATTGGGGTGTAACTAACTTTACTTTCGATTCTCACATTTCAATTTTAATTCAAAATCCAAGCCAATCGTTTGTTTTTCGTTTGTTATTTATTCTTTTGAAGAAGAAATAGTTACCTTCATAAATTATGAAGAGATATTTGCTCTTTCACTGTAATTCCCCTACTTTTATATTTTGATCCAAACCCAGAGCCAAACGTTTATATTTGATTGTTTTGAAGAAAAAAATATTTATTTCGAAAATCATAAAGAGATATTTACAAAACAAATTTTGTATATGGACAGATTTGCCCTGGTCCCTCTACTTACAAATTTCGATTGAAAACTAAATCAGTCGTTTGATATGGGTTTGTTGTTGATTACTTTGAAGACAGGTAGTTAGTTTGTTTCGATAAACATAAGAATATATTTACAATGTGGTTTGGATGAAAGTGGTTTGTTTATCGATCGTTGTTGATAGTTTTGAAGAAAAAAAAACAACTAGAGATATTTACAAAATACATTTGATGGGCCACTTCACACCGCTTATTCTACTTTTAAATTTCGATTCAAAGCTCAAGTCAAGTTTGTTTTTTTGTTTCTTATTGATTAGTTTAAGAGAAAAATACCGTAGTTTGTTTCGAAAAATATTAAGAGCCATTTACGAAATAAAGTTGGGATGAGTCAACTTCATACTAGTCGTTTAAATTTCAAATTTTAGTTTTAAGAAACTCAATCATTTTTTTTTTTTTTTTTTTTGCATATTATTGATTGTTTTGAAGAAAAATTGGAAAGCATTAAAACATTTTGATAATAAAGTTGGTTGTCATCTTCACGGTTGCCCTGCACTTCCAAATTGCATTCAAAGCAGAAAGTAGTAAAAAATGTGAAGAGGAACACAATCAGTAGCGTACGCAGAAATTCATCAGGGGGAGTCCAGACTTCGAAGTTCATATAATTTCAAGTGTTTATATATATGACAGAATAATTAATATCAATTGAAAGTAGAACATATTTTATGATAAACTTTAAAAAGAAAAAGGCCAAATAATAATACCCGATACGATACAGATTCCATAAGAAACCAGTACGGCATTTCATTACTTTCTTTTATACTTTGATAGTAAGAAGTGAAACACAACGAATACAGATTAGATAATAACGCTTTAAAATTGCTTTATTTATTACAAATTGAAAAGAAAGAAAGTAATACTGTTTGATGGAACAAAGACTGAATAAAAATAGTGCTTCATTCTCCCTTTATACAAACAAGTGTCACATATACACCACATGATGGTGTTAAGTTTTAATGGAATCATATTTTTTCAATTATTATTGCAATCATAAGTGGTTAAAATTTATATCACTTCTAGTTTTAGTAGAGATATTAGAGTGGAGACCAAATATATTCTCGGGATGCTTAATTGATTACAGATGACCGCGTCTTGCTATATAATACGGTTTTCACTTTATGACGGTCGACGTTGGAAGCGGACTCATATTGTTTTTGTTATATGTAGAGAAATACTTAATAGTTTTCGAAAGGAACTATTTCTTTCAATAGAATCAGTAGCAACTGAAAAACAAACGATTGGCTTCGGTTTCGAATCAAAATTTGAAAGTGGGTTCAGTGTGAAGTTAGTCCCAGCTTTATTTTTAAATATCTCTTAAAGTTTTCGAAATAAATTATTTTTTCTTTATTCAAAACAATCAATAAAAAATGAAAAGAAAATGATTGATTTTGGTTTCGAGTCGGATTTTGAAACTGAAGGACAATGTAAAGAAGCCCGAAACTTTATTTTGCAAATATCTTCTGAAGTTTTTTGAAACGAACTATTTTTTTCTTCAAAACAATTAAAAACAAAAGATTGATTTTGGTTTTGAATCGAAATTTGAAAGTGAGGGAGTTAGTGTGAATTTGCCCCAACTTTGTTTTGTATATATCTCTTAATGTTTATCGAAGCAAACGATTGTTTCTTCCAAAGAGTCAACAACACACAAAAAACAAACGTTTGATTTTAGTTTCAAGTCGAAATTTGAAAGTCCAGGGAGAGGAGGGGGCAAGGCAACTTTATAGATGTATGTGAAAGTAGTCTCACAAATATCAAGTATGACTAACTTGTAAGATAAGAAAACTTGTCTCTGCCTGTGTAATTTTCTGCATCTCCTCCCTAATGTTCGTAAATAATTTTTGCTTTCTTGGCAATATAATTGTATTTTTCCATGTTTAAACGATTGAAATCTAGTTTTAATTTCGTGAAAAAAAAAACATTGTATGGCAAGTAAAATTCATTTTCGACATTAGAAAATTGTATCTATTGTGTAACGTTATATTGTAGTTTATCTACTGTGCAAGGTTGGCAGCCTTATTCCGCATTTAGACCACAAAAACACAATGTTGCAAACTAAGTAGCACGTAATAAAACATTAATTGGGCTAGAAAATTAATCATGTGACGATTGAAAGGAACCGCATGGTGTATTTTCTATTGTCAATTAGGAATTCATGTTCATAAATTGAATGTCGCCATTAACTTACACTCGATTTTAAGTATTTGATTTAAAACACCGGTCAAATGACATTGAAGTTATCAGATAGGAGATGGTGACACTGAATTCTGCAAATAGACCACAAGCAGCTTTAATTATTGTATGTGCATTATTAAGCATTTTAATGAAAATATTGAAGTAAAAATTGTCATGTACAATCTCACCCTAAAGGGAAATATGTTTCAAGCCTTATTTTCCTTAAACGTTTACAGAAAATTAGATTATTCCGGTTTTTCGCGAAATCTGGTCCTTTTTTCTGCATATAGACCACTTTTTTCGGTTTATAATAAATATTTGCAAATTAAACGCTCAATCAAGATGGAAAACCTATTTTAATGGCTAATAATACCACATTAAACAATTACAGATACTCACAATAGTTAATATCAGAAATTTTTAAAATTCAATTTT
Organism: Thermobia domestica; assembly: GCF_964235325.1. Lineage (NCBI taxonomy): Eukaryota > Metazoa > Arthropoda > Insecta > Zygentoma > Lepismatidae > Thermobia > Thermobia domestica. The sequence continues at coordinate 125,960 of NW_027655954.1, read as the reverse complement.
TTTCACTTTTCCCTCTGATGACCGAACATCATTCTTGACTAACACATTGACTTTTTTGTCTCAAAAATGCAAACTTTTTTATTTGAAGGTTGATAATATAGTTGATAAAGATTAAATTGTTCCTTTCTGCTCTCTAATGTCTATCAAACATCAATATTCTAAAAATAAAACACTTTTCTTTGTAATTTTCATAGTCGGCAAATAGACCACTTTGGGACATGTTTTTCTCAGTTGATAGCACAATTTTGCAATGAAACACTAGTCGGATTTTACTTTTTTGGTTAATTCTACGCCATTCACTGTACCTACTATAATTTATTATGCCGTACTACTATTTTTAGACCTATAAATCACGAGTCCGCAAATAAGCCACTTTCAAGCAGCTGTAGATAGATAGATAGATAGATAGAGAGACAGAGAAGATTATATACAACAGCAGAGGATTTTGTTTCGGGAGAGGCTTGAGGAACGGGTAACAAACATTTATGTTGTACGTGCAATGCGAAAAAATGATTACAAATTTATTTCGGAAGGGGCTTGAGCCCGATACCTACCCCCTAAATATGCCACTGTACATCAGTCAACCGTTCCCATATTATCTCATGCAGCAACGAAACAAATTTTTAGTAAAGGCAAAATAACTATCAATATTCGAGACGAGACCGAGACTTTGGAGACTGACCATGGTCTCGTCTCGGTCTCGTCTCTATTTATAGAGGTCTGTCTCGGTCTCGTCTCGGTATGTAAAAATCTGTCTCGGTCTCGTCTCGGTATATAAAAGTCCGTCTCGGTCTCGGTACCATCCCTATTCTACTTGTTCTTTTTTCCTTTCCCTATTACTTCTTCTGCCGAACTTACGAGAAAGATTCTAATTTTTCCCATTTACTATCTATTGTTCCGTTATCCTCTTTCGCAGATATATCATCCAGTTCTTTATTTATTTCTTGTCTATATCTCTCCTTCGTTGTCGGTGTGTTGAGCTTTCACATTTAAGTGGGAAAGTGTTGAACTTTCCCTTGTGGTATTTGTTTTGCAATTCTTGGTCTTAATTTCGTTTTAACCAGGAAATGATCTGAATCATAGTTGGGTCCTCTGTGGCTTCTGACATCTAGGGATGCACACGAGACAAGATTGGTGAGTGTCTCGTCTCATAAATGTGCTGTAAAAGTGATGTCTCGACTCGAATAATGTATATTTCTCTATTGGAAGGGCCGTGTGTCTCGACTCGAATTTTGTCAGAAAAATCATGTTTCGACTCGTCTCGTGCGCATCCCTAGACATCTATTATTGTTGACGAGTGTGTTCTGTCTATTAGGACGTGATCAAATTGATTCACTGTTCTACCATCCGCTGACTTCCAGGTATCCAAATGTATGCTTTTATGTGGGAAACAAGTAATTTTGATTATCATTCTATTTCTCGTTGCAAATTGACTCAGTATTGTGCCATTCTGATTCGTTTACTCATGAATTGTATATTTTCTGCTACTTCTTGATTAAATTCCTCTATTCCTATTTTAGCATTTAGATCTCCCAATATTATTTTGACATCATATTTAGGTATTTTCTCGTATTCTCTTCCTAGAAACTCATAGAATTCTCCTTTTTCCCTTTCCTCTTTTTCTTGAATTGGAGCATGAGCTATTATAAGGGTAATATTTTGAAATCTGCCTTTTATTCTTAATTTGCTCATCCTTCCATTTATCGGTTCAAAGGCTATTATGCTGTCCTTTATCCTTTTTGTTACAATAAATCCTGTACCGTAATTTCCTGGGTCTTCGTAGCCTCCGTATAGACATATATAGTTCTTCTTATCAATTCTCCCCTGTACTTTCCATCTAATTTCCTATAGCGCAACTATGTCGATGTTAAGTTCTTCTATTGCTTCTGCAACTTCTTGCATTTTTCCAGTCGCTTTCATTGTTCGGACATTCCACGTTGCGATTTTCAAACCCTCACTCCTATTCCCTTTCTTTTTGCCTATTTCGTCATATTTATATCAATTTCAATTCCAAGGCTGGGTGTAGTTTTTTGAACAGTTGCTTTTTATAAGAAAACGTCGGTAGCCTTTTGCTTAACCCACAACCTAGAAATCCAGGATTTTTCTGTCAGGATTTTCTTCCCTTAGCCTTTGCAGATTTACCCGGTACCCACCATATCTGGAGGGCGTTGCCCTATCCGCCACCTGGGGAGGCGCCTGGTGGGAGACCAGCTTCTCCCTCAGGATATATATATATATATATATATATATATATATATATATATATATATATATATATATATATATATATATATATATATATATGTGTGTGTGTGTGTGTGTGTGTGTGAGTGTGTGTAATAATATACATTAATAATACATATAACAATGGACAATATATCGCCCCCAGAAAGGAGAAAGGTTCTAAGCGCCATTTTCCTTGATTTCAAACTAAGTACATATCTTGACTACCCATTTCATGTTTAATGAGCAGAAAGGAGACAAGTGGCAGGAGGTAATATGAAAGGTCTGCAGTGAAAACTGAATTCTAGAAAGAAAGAAAGAATCGGAATTAATCAGTGTTTCATTCGTTTTTATTGCTCTCCAGAGAAAATTGGCATTTTTGCGCTTGGAACCTTTCTGCTTTCTGGAAGCGATATATCCTCCCAAATGAATAGTCTACCACCGTCACTGCTAATTAGGAAACAACTTGTATCCAGTACTTGTTTACAGAGCTAGAGGGGAGTAAGAATCCTCAAAACCATGATTATAATTAAATAGTAACGATATACAGTAGAAGTGGATATTATACGAAAATTTCATGTTTCTGCGATGTCCAATCCAAATATGTAGTGGACAATTTATTCTTGATTATCTTACAAGGAAGTAAAGAAGTTTTGGATCTTCTATCCTAATTTCGTATCAGGGATTCTTTGTTCATAAATCTCTGAATATAATGAATCACATTTTATTATTATTATTATTATTATTATTATTATTATTATTATTATTATTATTATTATTATTATTAATAATAATAATAATTCAACTACTACCACTATTACTACTATTACTACTAATAATAAATATATTAATAGATCCAATTGTTTCTTGAATGTCCTTACAAATATTAACGTTTTTCTGTATTGTAGACAGTAGAAAATGATAAAAATTACCTCTGATTTACACTGTTTCATGGAAGGTTATGTACTACACTCATATGTCGTACATTCAACAGAGTCATGTGTGGTCGGCACACTGGCTTTTACGCAATGTTAATTCTCACATTGCAGGACGCAATCTGCAATATACAGGGTGGCTCATTTTAGTCTTTCCACTGAAATATCTCGAAAATGGTTGAACATAATTAAACCGAACGAAAACTCAAATAGGAAATTCTATGGGGCACAACGAATGGTGTTGTCGCAGTGTCCCCAGGGTCGCCCTTCATGGAGGCCTAGAGTCCAACTTTAAAATTTTAAATGGAAACATGGGAGGAGTGATACCCCGTTCGATAGATTTTTAAAAACTAAAACGCGTTGTGGGAAAAGATTTGTCATATATCGGTCACCGTATTCAAAATTACCGCCAAGAAATGATGCCTGTATCACTATAAAACGTGTAGTACCACTATATGAAAACGATTGGAAGTAGATGAACATGAATAAATCATCCTTTGTATGAAAGAGAATAAATCGGTTCTCCTTTGTATGAAAGACAATAAATCGGTAGTTCTGTATTTCTTTGTATCATTGTGCAACACGCGCAACAGCTTGTGTTTCGTCGTGTTTCTTTCCTTCTGTACTCGGAATTATCTTCCACGGAATTACGTATTACGAAGAGGAACCCTTTTAATGAAGCTCACTTTTGTTCAAATTGTCTTCATATAATTTGTTGAAATCACTGTTATCATGTCAAGAATCACTTCTACTCTCGTTCATCATACATGATCTTTGCTGCTTGACTGTTGTTCAAAGTTATTTTTTTTTAATTTTCACACACTCGTAACTTGGACAGAAAGCCGTTCATTTACCATCCGTTACCATTAGTCTATAAGATATAACTGTGATACGTTAAAGGCTTCATTCCGTTTAAATTCTTCTTCCAAGAGTTTATTCCGTGCTGAGACGAAATAGATCAATCACACATGTGTATCTCTCTTTCTTTCGAATTCTAAGCGTTCTGGGGGCCGCGGTGGCTCAGTGGTAGAGCGTTCACCTCTGGTGCTTGGGGTCCCGGGTTCGATCCCAGCCCCCGCCAAGTGAACTTTGTTGTGGACAAACACCGTGTGCGTGGGTTTTCTCGGGGTTCTCCCGTTTCCTCCCACTTTCTTCATTCCACCATTTCATTCATTACTCATCATCACCGTCTCCTTTAGCCTAACCGGCATAACCGTGGGACGTAAAACTTAAAGATTTCATTTTTTTTCTAAGTGTTCTAATTTGAACGATGCACTATTACTTTTGATTGTTGAAATCTTGTAGGTATACTTGATTGTTGTTCGTTTTCCACATTCAACGTTTGATAAAATACTCCAAGGAATGCTCCAGTTTCTTTGGGAGTCACCCTTGCGTCGCCACTGCACTACATCCGATTGTACAGTAATGGAATCTACGACTAAAAATAATGGACATTCTCTTTTTGCACGATTTACATCCGACATTTTGTTCTCCAGTATGGCTGCTGTTGCATTTTCTCGAAACTTTTTCGATGGTTATAGCTCAGAGGCATTTCTACACACAGGTTGGTCTATACTTTTCGTTTATTTCCAGGTCAGGAATCACCTCCCGACGTTTAGTATATTAATTAAGTTACGCACATACACAAATGATATATATATATATATATATATATATATGGAGTGCATGTCTGATGAAGACATAGTTACTGTGTTGAAACTTTACGTGATAGTGTTGATACTGTTTTTTTACATATTATCACATAGCCTTGCTCGGTGTGTTATTATATATATATATATATATATATATATATATATATATATATATATATATATATATATAGATAGATAGATAGATAGATAGATAGATAGATAGATATTAACATTTGTATGGGCGGCCTTTTGGTAGAATTGTCCAGCGCCCTCGTTAGTGACCCAGCACGGGCCTGAAGAGCACTTTGGCAAAACATTGTTCATATGGGTCACCGTTTTCAAAATGACCAAAAAGACATGGTATCTGTATCAGATAAAACGTCCAGTGCCCATAGAATGAAAACGGTTAATGATAAATGAACAGAACAAAAATTCGAATAGAAAATGACAGAGGGTATTTACCATCAACGGCTTGAGAATGATGTAACAGATGAAAAGATGATTAGAGTAGAAGTGCCATAATGTAAAGGAGGAAATCTAATTCTTAGAAAATTATCGCTCCAACCTCCCTCCGTGAGTGGTGAAGCGGGAAGGAACAGTGAAATTTCAAATGAGAACCTTGGGTTTTGCAAATTGAATCTACTCAACAAAAGTATCTGAAATATGTTTTTATAAGAAATAGATGTCTCTGTAATGAGAATTCTCTGTAATGAGATAAATAGGTAAATTTCGTGTTAAATGGTATCTTTCATTTTTATTGCAGGCAATGATTTGATACAAAAATGAATCAACCGAAATGCAAAACAAAATTTTTGAACAATGCAGTTCTTAAATAGAACAATGTGTACAAACGTTGGTTTTGTTCAACCGTCGTCTGCGTGATATTGGTTCGATTCCTTTTCTTCTGTGTCTTCTTGCATGTCATGGCCAGGGCCCCTCACCTCTTACGTCCGGGGTGTTTTTTCTGCTTTTCCCCTCGCCTCTCACTTCCGGCTTTTTTCCTTCGCGATTCACCTCGCCTCCCACGTTTGAGGTGTTTTTTCTTCATGTTGTGAGTCTCCTCGCCTCTCACGTATCAACAAAATGGAGACTCTATCTCACAGTTTATTCAATGAGATCTCCATTTTCCTGTATACATAAATTAATCCTTCGAAAATGCATGACAGTTTGTAATAAAACGTTATTTAGGAATTGAGTAAAGCCATTGGAATTCGCTCCATCATATCTTCCCTAGTTTTTGGTTCGCGTTTATATACAACATTCTTCAAATATTCCCAGAAATAAAGATCTGGTGAGGATAAATCTGGGGATCGTGCGGGCCATAGTATTGGTCCATTTCTTCCATTCCATTTTTCATTATAATACTTTTACTCTAATCATCCTTTTCTCTATTGTATCATTCTCGAGCCGTGGAATGATAAATACCTTCTGCGATTTCCTATACGAGTTTTATTCTGTTCATTTATCTTTAACCTTTTTATTCTGTGGGCACTGGACGTTTTATCTGATACAGGTACCATGTCTTTGTGGTCATTTTGAAAACGATGATCCACATGAACAATGTTTTGCCACAGTGCTATTTAGGGCTTTTAAAGATCAACAAGGTATCACTCACCCCATGTTTCCACTTAAAATTTTAAAATTGGGCCTTGGGGGTTACCGCGACATCATTCGACGTGCGTTTGCCTGTTTCCCTTTTTGTTCTGTTCATTTATCCCCAACCATTTTCATATTATGGTACTGCACGTTTTATCTGATACAGGCATCATGTCTTGGTGGCAACTTTGAATACGGTGACTCATATAACAAATCTTTTGCAACAATACTTTTTTAGCTTTTAAAGATCTATCGAACGAGGTGTCACTCACCCATGTTTCTATTTAATATTTTAAAGTTGGGACCTGGGCTCCCATAAAGAGCGGCCCTGGGGGGAACCTCAACAACAGCATTCGTTGTGGCCCATGGCATTTCCTATTTGAGGTTTTGTTCGGTTCATTTATATTCAACCGTTTTCGAGATATTTCTGTGGAAATATTAAAATGGGCCACTCTGTATACATGGGCGTCAACTGACTAGAAGTTAAATTATTTTCATTGTTGGCCCAGGGACTGCCAGCGTTAGAGAACGTAGGTGGAACGAGGAATCGGTAATGATAGATAAATTTCTTACAAAGTACAGCAATTAAAAGGTCTAGTCTTAGGTGTGTTTGATGTTACAAGGAGGGAAAATAAACATCATAGACATTGACCAAGTTGCTTATACAGGAGGCGGCAACATGCTCTATAATGATGTATTAAACATATTGCACGTATTTTTCTATATATTCAGGAAGTGACAACGCAAGTATACACTTGTAACATCCAGAATACATAGTTAACACATCCTATCAGGGGCAAACTGTTAATATAATAATAATGCAATTAGTTAATACCAATCATTATCTCAATAGGGACATTACAGCAACTGTCACTAAAAGTATTGTGACAAAACTTGAAGAGATAATCGCAAAACATCTCCTAACAAATCTTTAAAAAAATCAGTAATACCAGACACCTGCCAAATGTTCAGGAATTTCTTTGGAGAACCCTTTAATCTGCAGTCGTCAGAGACGGCCGTCAGATAATTAAAGTGAAACCGGTTAAAACAGAGATCAGCAATAATAATAATAATAATAATAATAATAATAATAATAATAATAATAATAATAATAATAATAATAATAATAATAATAATAATAATAATAATAATAGTAAATACAAGTATTCCATACATATGGAAATGCTTTTGACCAAGTACACAAGAAATTACATTCTTCCGTTTAGCACTATCATTATTTTGTCACTCACAATTATTAATATTCATATAGTAAATATCATATAATTCTTATATTTTAAAATCAATTGACAGGGCTCTGATTGCTTTCTTGAGAAATAAATCTTTGGTTTTATAGATCCTACGCAGTGGCGATGATCGTGCGTCATTTCGATCGTATTCCGTTTCGGTCCTATGCCGTGTCGATTCTGTGCCGTTTCGGTTCTATGCCGTGCCGATCATGTGCCGTTTCGGTCCTATGACGTTTCGATCGTACGAATTCTATGCATATAACTTGCACAGGCATAGAATCGACAGTAGTTTATAATTTGTAAGAGCAAAGATTAAACAGATAATAAAAAATAGTATTTTTTAAGGCACATGATTAAAAGTTTAATTATTTCAGAGCAGCGGCGTAAGAGCAAAACGGCACAGGACCGAAACGGCATAGAATCGAGATGGTATAGGACCGAAACGGCACAGGATCGACACGGCACAGGACCGAAACCGGTTTCTGAGCTGAATTGTCGGTCGTATGCCGTGTCGATCCTGTGAAGTTTCGGTCCTGTGCCGCATCCCTGCATACATTTGTAAAATTCACAGAAATGTTACTTGATTTCGTATAGGATGTACAGTAAAAGTAGTCAAAATATATTGGGAATCTCCCTCTTACAATTTGCTTTAAGGGAAATCAAAATCGACTGATTAGTTCTTGAGGTATGGACATAAGAACAATTCAATAAAATACTTTGTAAATGCTCGACACAACCCAGTCGCAGATGTCATGAAGAAGACTCCATTGAAAATGGTCACATCATTAGGATAACGAAAAGAAACATATACGTACGTGCTGATACCATAACATTACTACTAATTTGGTTACCTACAGTAGGTACTGCTTCTATAAAGCCGTGGATGAGGCAACCCGCTTGCGTCATTTCGCTCTTCCACAACGTGATCCAGATCTTAAGTTCCGGCTTCTGTCTCAAGAAAATTCTTTCTCACAAAACCCCCCAAAGAGCGACCATCTCAAACTTGATCACCCGACCGTAACCGGAAAGTAGAATTGAAAAGCTACCGTAATTTAAAGCCGGTGCCGCTGGCGATAAGGCCGAACCTTTCCAGTACACCATCAAATGCGATATACGTATTGTGTCCATTCAATATATCGTGAAAGATACGAATTGCTGAAATTTGATAAAAAATTTTAAAAGATCTGTTGAAAAAATCAATAATAAATAAACTGTAAGTAAACTTATACTTATTTTCGTTTCAACCCTCTCTACAAGCAATCAGATTCACAACGGTGGAGCTTTCAGTTATACTTTTTTCATATATCTTGCATATAAAGAAAATATGCAATACAGAAATAACTTTTATTCTTCACCTCTACTAATGCGGCACCTTTCTATTTTTGAAGAAATACTACCACTCAAAAGTGAAACCACTACACACATTGCACATGGTTAACCTAAGGTACCACTCTTTATTTATTGATCACACTCATCATCTAGATATAAGAATTCACTCTTAAATTTATTATAACACAATAATTCATTTGCACTGCACTCACACATTTCAGTACAGGGAAATTTATTTGGTGAACTTTTCCATGGAAGATTGCACTCATTTCTAGTTTATGAGCAACGTACAAACTTTAAAACAGAATATGGCGCACAAGGTAGTTCACAGTACACAGACGTAATATCTTCATTGTCTTTACACCAACCATGGCTAGCTGGCGAAGGTATACAAGCTCAACTTTATCATCTTGATTTCATAGCATTTGGTAGTTTACTCTCTGAAGAGCAGGAATGAATCAGTTTCGAGTTGGAGGTTTTTTTCTTCCAATTTGTCTGCATTTTGCTGAACATAAGGTCTATTCCAACAAAGTTCTACAAGAGAAGTAATTTTTGTTGTTGATTGAAAAATTTAACAGGTGAATGCTTGAAGCTGGTCGATCATATTAGTGTAGCAGAAAGTTCTTCTTGGCTTCCAAGATTCTGTAATGCAAAGAATATCTCTTCATTAGAGTTTCCTAATGCCTTCCAATAATGTGCTTTTCCTTTGCTGAATAAACGTCGAGTACTGTCACAGTCAGAGAGGACATGTAACTCTGGAAGTGCAGGCGCCTTTGTAGCATTTAGGATATGGTAAATATCTGACAAAGTTACCCAATTCTGTGGAGACGGTCTAAAGTAGTAGTTCGTGGAAAGTCCTGGGTAACCCCTTAATGATAAAACTAAAATATCGGTATCTTGAGCAAATATATAAAGCGTTGTAGCGCCTTTTGTGCTGCATCTATAGAGTGAAGAATTATCTTGAAATTTGCTTCTTCCTGAGCTGCTTAGGTATTCCAAAATACAATGAGTTGCAACTACATTTGTGCACCATGAAGCTACAAGGTTTTTTTGAGAGCATTTAACATATGAAATTATTTTCTGTGATAAATAGCATATTAACTCATCTTTAGTGTTTATGAGCGAAGGTAGCTTCTTCATGGGGATGTTTGCTATCATCATACTGTCTACAATCCTATATTAAACTGGTGTCATGCCTTGAAGTATTTATATCTCACTTGATTCTTAATAGATTTATGTTAATACTTATCAAATATCAAATGAATTTTGTGGGAACCTCAGTACATTTTAACAATTAATTTTGTGAACTCTTCTGCTAAATCTTGATATGTCTTAACGTTATGCCTTTTACTTAGAGCCTGTAGCTCCGCCATTCCAGCAACTAAAACAACAAATGCATCGCTCCGTCTAACTTAAAAAGAAAACATGGCGCAACTGAAAACTCATAACGTTCCAGCATATCCCGCAAATCCATCTGGCGTTGTTATGTTAGTTGCAATCTTATGGTATCGTCATAATCATCTACATATATCTTCCTTTTGGTCATCCTAATGATGTGACCATTTTCAATGGAGTCTTCTTCATGACATCTGCAACTCGGTAGCGACGAGCATTTACAAAGTATTTTATTGACTCACTATATTCATACCTCGAGAACCAATTGGCCGATTTTGGTTTTCTTTACAGTAAATTAAAGGTCTTAAATTACACTAAAATGTATGTCCGGTAACATGTTTTCGTAAACATTACAGTTTCTTTGTAATTTGGCAAGAACATATTTTGATATCGGAAAATATTTAAAATCCCTTGTGCATTTTAAATTATCGCTTGTATGAAAAAAAGTCACTGAACATAATTTTTAGCTTTAAAGTAAAGTTTTCATTTGACACAACAAAATAGAAAATTGGTTAAGTGGTTCTCAAGATAATGCATGTTCCGTAGTTTGAAGTAGCGACCATATTGATGACGTCACCACACGTGTTCTAAGGGAGAAAAAAGTGACATCATATCAATTATTTATTAGGAACACGAGAATAATCAAATGTAACAAACGGCATGTTTCTATCGTTAACTTGCATGCAAACTCACACTGCGCCCCTACTAATTGACTTATTCTTATGTCCATACCTCGAGAATTAATACGCCGATTTTTATTTTCCTTATAGCGAATTAAAGGCCTTAAATTACACTAAAATTTATGGCCTGTAACATGTTTGCGTAAACTTGACAGTTTCTTCATAATTTGCGAAAAAACAATTTTGATTTTGGAAAATATATAAAGTCCTTCGTACATTTTTAATTATCGCTTATATGAAAAAATATTACCGAGTATAATTTTTACCTTGAAATTAAAGTTTTCATTTGACGCAAACAATAAAAATAGGTTGAGCGGTTCTCAAGATAATACGTATTAAGTAGTTTGAAATGGCGGCCATATTGATGACGTCACCACACGGGCCTAAGGGCTGGAATAAGTGACACCATGATAATTGCTCATCAGGAATGTGAACATAATCGAATGTCGGAAACGGCATGTTTGTGTCATCAACTTGCATACGAACTTACAACTGCGCACCTACTAAAATGTATTTGAACTGGTATAATTCCACTAGATGGTATTATTCCTGTAATATTGAACATTTCCATTCCTTTTCTCATAGTGAGCCACTGGAGGGAAGCGGTATTTTACACATTGTATCTCGGAAACGAAGCAGCATCGGACCCATCTTTATCGGAACATTTTTACTTATTTGGATGTCTACAATTACCTCGGCACTCTTGGTCATGCATTTATATTACACCCTGTATAGGGTGCAACAAAATATAATTTTCCAAATATAGATTTTCAGTTTCCTTTCTGGGCAAATGAAGAAAATACAAGATTCGTCTTAAGATTTGTTCAGATTTGTTCACGGGGTTCCATTCGAGACCATATGTGAATGTGCAAACAGCTTTTCAGGGTAGGTTCGTGTTCCTGGTGATGTCAAATATGATTCTTTAATAAAGAAATATCATGGAATCGAATCGTCCATTTTAAGTGAAAACAATTAGAAAGCTTTAATATTTGTTACAATTTCAGACTTACCGATAATGGTAGAGTATTTATACATACAATAAAGACAAGGTGTTTCTTTTCAAATTGAGTTTTATTTCGTCAAAATATCTCGATAGGTATTATAGATATAGAGGTAGATCAAGTCTGTATCATATTAATGCCTTACAAATTCTCGCGTGTTGAATTGGCTAATAATATTGCTGTATAGTTGCCAAGTAACGTTTCTACATAACATAAAAATATTTACGAAATGAAAGGGTTTGTATGATAAATAAACCAACACGGACGGTAGGAAGCCACCACATGATCCCTTTGGCTGGGCAAGGGTGGAAGTAATACTTGATCTAAAATAGGTCACTTTTTTCATTCTTTTTGTACTTTTTGTGTTAATCTTAGCATTTTGTATAATTTATAGCGTCTAGAAGTTCCAAGTATGACTACATTTTGTTTTCTTTGTGATAACAATGTATAAGGAGTGCAAGAAAATATGATTTTTAAATATAGGTTCTCGTTTGTCTTTCTCGGTAAACAAAGAAAATACAAGTTTTGTCGTATGTTCTGCTCGTATTTCTTGTAGAACAACCTTTTTTTCTACGGGGTTCTAATGTAGACCACATGGAAATCTGGACACAGCTTTTCAGGATAGGTTCGTGTCCCTGGTGATGGCAAATATTATACTTTAATAGAGAAATATCATGGAATCGAATCGGCCATGTTAAATAAAAACAATTATAAAGGCATAATATTCGTCACAATTTGAGACTTTCCGCCAAAGGTAGAGTTTTGAGTTTATACATAGTATAAAGATGAGGTGCTTCTCTTCAATTTGAGCTGTGTTTCGCCAAAATATCTCGAAAAATTTTAAAGAAATAGAGAAAGATCAAGTCTGCAGAATATCAGTGCCTTACAATTTCTGAAGTATGTAATCAGCTATTATGTATTGTTGTATAATTGCCAAGTAACATTTTTGCATAAGATAAAAATAATTATGAAATGCAAAAGTTAGTGTGGATGAATACACCAAGATTGAAGGAATGAAACGACCACATGATCTATTTGGATTTGGAAGGTTTAAAGTAATACTTGATCACCAATAGGTAAACATTTAATTCTTTTGGTAGTTTTTTGTATTATTATTAGCATTTTGTGTTACTTATGGTGTGTAGGAGTTCAAAGTATGATTACATTTTGTTTTCTTTGTGATAATAATATATATAGGGCGCAACAAATTATGATTTTTCGCAAATAGATTGTCATTTGTCTTTCTGAGTAAATGCAGAAAATATAAGTTGTGTCGGAAGTTTTGTTCATATTGCTCGTAGAATCAGAACCTTTTTCTACGGGGTTCTATTCGAGACCATATAGGAATGTACACAGAGCTGTTCTGGGTAGGTCGTGTCCCTAGTAATGGCAAATATGATATCTTAATGGAGAAATTTCACGTAATCGAATCGGCGGTATTGTATAAAAGCAATTATAAAGCCTTAATGCTCGATACAATTTCAGACTTCGCGCTAACTGCAGTGTGTTCGGTTTATGTATAGTAGAATCAGAATGTTCTTCCCTTCAATTTGATATTTTTTCGTCAACATATCTCGATAAGTTTCGAAAATGTAAAGGAAAATCGATTCTTAGCATAACAATAACTAACAATTTCTCAGGTGCATAATGGGCTATTATATATTATTGTATAATTGACAAGTAACATTTTTGCATGAGATAAAAAATATTTATTATATCAGAAAGCTAGTTTGATGACTTTACCAGCATGGACGGAAGAAAGCAACCGTATGACTTCTTTGGCTATGAAAGGGTTAAACTGATACTTGATCAACACAAATGAAATTAAATCTTTCAGTTTTACGTCCCATGGTTATGCAGGTTAGGCTAAAAGAGACGGTAATTATGAGAAATGAATGAAATGCTGGAATGAAGAAAGTAGGAGGAAACGGGAAAACACCGAGAAAACCTACGAGCACGGTGTTTGACTTGATCAACAATCAGTAAGCATTTCATTTCATTTGGTAGATTTTTCTGTTAATCTTAGCATTTTGTATCATTTATGAAGTGTATATCTTCAAAAAAAGATTACGTTTCGTATTGTTTACATTAATAATGTGTATGAATTATAGGTCTCCAAACTCGCTAGCCCGACGCTCGTGAGCTCGGCACTCGCACTCAACTGGGCTCGGGCTCAATCATTGAGCGCGAGTCTGAGTGAGCCTGAGCCCCAATTAAATAAGTGAGTGAGAGCCCAAGTGAGTGAGAGCGCAGTTCGGAGAAGTGAGCGGGAGTCCGAGTGAGCGCGAGCCCGAGCGAGTGCGTGCTCAGTTGATAGAAGTGAGTGCGTATCCTAGTGAGCAAGGGCCCAGTTGATTGAAATGAGCGCAAGCCCGATTGAGTGCAAACACAGTGTAGAGAAATGAACCTGAGCCCGAGCGAGCTCAATTGAGTGCGAGCCTGTGCTCACTTCGCACTCACGTGGACACATTAATACGGAAATACGGAAATGAATTAAAGATAAACAGGGTCCTTTAGCAAGAAAGCTCGCCTCCTCTAGTGATGCACCAACCTATATCTACGTGCACCTCCTACATGCAGATAGAAATCTAAAGCAGCATGTCGAATGTTGTGTCGCGCCGTGGTTTTTATCCTAAGACATTTTTGTTAGAGTGTGTGTTAGAGAAGGAAAGAAGGGTAAAAAAACAAGATATGAAAGAATTTTTCACCTCACCATTGGCTTGGGTAGTAGGAGGGAAAATCCCGGACACACATGGAGCCCAGGGAAACCCCGTTTATCGGTCATGAACATGCTCAAGTTATTTACATGGTAAACCACACTAGAAAGGGGTGGAGAAAACCCATGTAAAATTATTATTTTACTGTCTGTATTTATTCCAACTTTAAAAGTTGGGTGTGAGTTAATCTAACTTGTTAATTGTCTGTAGTTTGGTGGGTAAGATTGGTTAGTGGGTCATTGTGTTATTTTTAAGCATGCAAGTCGGTCCTTGGTCTCGTTTGGTCGTCTACGGTTTTCGGTTGTCGCAGCTTATTAACGTCACTCCTTCCCCGCTGGGAGTTTCGACTTGGCGCTGCTTCCCCCGTTCTGGCTGCTTCTAATGGTTATCTGAGGTTTGCTGACATACAGTTGGCCGGTTGTTGTTGACATGGTGTTTATTGTCAAGTGGAAAATCTTTTTTTGCTGTAGCTATTGTATCCGTGAGTCTGGGTCTGTTTGCTGGTACTGTTGTCATCGTTAGTATTGAAGTTACCAAAGCTACTATTTGTTGTGTTGCTCTATTTATAGCTTCGTCTATTGCTTCAGACGATATGTAGTTGTGGATATCGTCTTGTTTCTCTGGTACATCTTTCTCTGCTTGATGGTTTGTGGTTCTCGTCTGTTCCTGATAAGGGCCTGTTTTTGTAAAGTTCTCTTCTGTGATAAGTTTTGGCTTCGTGATTTGAGTTGAAGCCTTCGGTCTTATGGGACATTCACCACTTCTTGTTCTGTGGCCCGTCTCCTTTAGTCTAACCGACATAATCGTGGGACGTAAAACTCAAAGATTTCGTTTCATTTCATTTTCCTGATTTGTGGCCAGTTATTTTGCATGTTGCACAGAAGTTCCTGTTTACTGCTAACTTGCATGGCTCTGTATGTGTTTGGCCACACCGGTGGCACACTCTCTCTCTGGTACACTGAAACTTCCGGTGTCCATATGCATAAGAGTTTCAGGAGGGTGACGGCGACGTTGATTTCTCGATTGTTCTACTTTGTAAGTCTTTGATTCTGTTTGTAGGCCTTGTGTAATCAGCTTGTTGACGTATTCTGGATGTGTTGTGAATATCCTCACTAGTAGAGTTCGGTCATCTTTTGATTGAATCCTGGTCAGGCTTTTAAACTGTATTTTTTTTCTGTATCTCTTCTTCTAGGTTTTTCAGATCCTTGTTTTTGGGGAAGCTTTTAATTACACACGTGAACATGTGTCTTTCTTCTGCCTCTGGTTGGTTTTTGGTGACTGTTTCCTTCCTCTACATTGACTGGCTTTTGGTTGGGTGCTAGTTGTGGTCTTCTGATTGGTGGTTGAAGTTTTCTTTTAGTCCTAGGAAGGGCTTGATTTTTGGCTTTTGCTTGTGGCTCGTTTTCCACCTTATTTTGATTGGTTTTCACCAGTGTGTATCTCGTTTTAAACCTTGTGTGTTTGGTTTTCTCTTCTGAGAGTTTGGTTCCCTCCTGTGAGATTTTGTGCTGCGCTTCTGTTGCCTTTTCTTCCTGACTCTTCTTTTTCCTCTCTTTGCGTTGAACTAATTGGAAGTGGTCATATTCTTTATCGGCTTTCTCATATCTTTGTGATCTCTTCTTGGGTAGGTTTATCATTGTCTGCGTTCAGTCCTTCTTCTTTAGATAGCTCTGGGGCTGTGGGATGGTGGTCCTCATAAGGCCCGGAATCCTGGACCTTCCCTTGTGTGTGGCGATGCTGGTTTGGTGTGATAAGCGTCTGTGACACCACTCCGTCTTGGCCTCTCTTTCCTTGTTCATAGAAGATAGCACGGGAAACACATTCAGTTGCTCTGAAGAATTTGAGAAAGATTTCTCTTGCTGCTGCTGACTTGAAGTATACTCCGAAGTAGTCCTTCTCGTCTACTGCACTGAACTCCCTGGGGTCCATCCTCTCTTCAATTATGTCTTTACGTCTTGTCCGGAGAATCTGGTGCTAACATTTTGGATGAGCACCGGTGGAACTGACAACGACAGCAACGCATCTGAGTATAACGGTACGGCTACGGTGTGCACCTGGAACTCCATCGCTTCACTTCTGGTGTCGTCTTCATCGGCATATGTTTGCCTTCTGGGTTCGTAGTGTCCTCTCTTGATGTGCCTGTTAGCTGCTCCCTCCTTGACTGCTTGCTTCCTGGCAGGCGTCTTCTTCTCTGCACGTAGCATGGCTCTAAAAAGGGCCGAAATTCCAGGTTTTAAATGTGGTAGCTGGGTTTGGTCCTGATACGGGCCAGAAGTACCAAAGGATAAGTATCTTTAAATGTGTGTATATTCTTTGCTAATGCTATCCCAAAGAGGTAGTATTGCGTTCCCGTCAGCCGACTGTCACCAAGGGCTGTACAACTTATATGGTCAGTGATAATCTTGATCCACAATAGCATGTCAAGCCGACGGAAAACAATGCCTATTTCCTCGGGAAGCGTGAGTGTTTAGTGTTATGTAATCAATTTTGATTATTCACAAACTCTCTCTTGAAAGACACACAGAAATATCCCAAAATACTATTCTGTGTTTTATCACTTAAGTCTGGTGTCTTCTACTGCAACTGTCGGCTTTAGTCTATGATCCCTTGGTTTAACACCGCTGAGTATCCACAATCATGACGAGCTTCTCCCTGGTTGTGCATCTTACTGCTTCTCTGCGGCCTCTCTACTGTTTCGCTCATTACCTCCCCCTCCTCGACCACGTGGACTTATTTATTTCACAGTCTAAAAGATAGGAAACGCATTCCATGTGCAGAATTGAAAAGGTAGATTGAAACAGCTTTACAAAAATAAAAAGCACATTCTTGAGGTCTGAGCTGTCATATTGTCGAAAGGACTTCAAACACCTTTCGATAGAAAACCATCTTTTTCATGGTTATTATGAGGGGATGGTATTTGTTTGAGGCAGGCATTTGTTTTTGTTGTTTTAGTAGCAACTTCCATGACCCAAACTTTTTATTATTATCAAGATCATAAAGTAGGGTAACTACTTGACCTTGCAAAGTAGGAAATTTATGTACTAGCAACTAATAAAGTTGTGCATTCATAGAAAAGTCGTGCCAAATATATATTATTTATTGGAAATTCTTTAAGTACCAATAAACAAGAGTAGCTCTTAAGAATATTGAATACCTGCAGTAGTAAGGGCCTGACGAGATCGCGTTTTGGACTTTGACCCCAACCTTTGTGACGTCATAGGTCAAAGGTAAATGACCTTGACCCGGGGTCAATGACCGATGGGTATTTAGGACCACCCCCTCTAAATTCTGGCAGGGGTACCTTGGCCTACCCCCTAAATTTTGGCAGGGGTACGTAGGACCACCTTCCTTAAAGTTTGGAAATTGCCAAATCTAAAAATTTGGAGTGGTAGCCTAGGACCATAGTATGTACCTCTATCAGTATTGGGAGTCATTGTCGTTCCCTTTCATGGGTAAAAAATTACCAAAAGTCAAATTCTGGAGGTTTTTGACCTAATTTATCCCCTTTGATGAGGTGTTATTACCCTATATAGTTATATGAACGTATACAGGGATCTATTACCTTTTATAAGATATGGGTATAATGATGCACCCCATGAACATTTTCGGAGGGGTACCTTGGCCCACCCCTTAAATTTTGGAAATTGCCCAATTTAAACATTTGGTATAATAGTACTAGACCCTAATATGTATTATGATAAATTTGGGTGCTCCACCTCGTTCCCTTTCATGGATACAAAATTGCCAGATTTTAGTACAACCACGTATTTGGTTTTTGGCTTATTTTATTCCCTTGGATGAGGTGCTATTATCTCATATAGTTATATGAACGTATACAGGTGCCGATTCCCTTTGATAAGACATGGGTATATTGGTGTACCCCTTTAAAAATTTGGGAGAGGTACCTTGGCCCACCCCTTAAATTTTGGAAAATGTCAAATTTAAACATTTCGTATTAGAGTATAGGACCCTAATATGTAATATGATAAATTTGGGTGCTCCACATCGTTCCCTTTTAGGGGTACAAAATTGCCAAAATATAAACGTAAGCAATACGTTGTACCACGTGTTTGGTTTTTGGTCGATTTTATCCCCTTTGATGAGATCCTTTTACCTTATATGGCTATATGGTCATGTATAGGGGTCCATTACCTACCATAAAACATGGGTATATTGATGCAACCCTTTAAAATATTGGGAGGTGTACCTTGCCCCACCCCCTAAATTTTGGAAATTGCTCAATTTCAACATTCGGTATCATTGTACAGGACCCTAATATGTATCATGATAAATTTGGATGGTCCACTTCGTTCCCTTTTAGGGGTACAAAATTGCCAAAATATAAATGTAAGCAATACGTTGTACCACGTGTTTGGTTTTTGGTTCATTTTATCCCCTTTGATGAGGTCCCATTACCATATATGGTTATATAGTTATGTATATTGGGTCATTTCCTATTATAAGACATAGGTATCCTCGTCGCCAAAAGTGCCTTTACATCGCCGTGACGGGTATGTGACCGCGCAGTACCCTAAGGAAGGGATGGTTGCATAAGAAATTGTGATTAATTTTTAACAGTTTTTATTTTGACTAGGGAAATAACGTATATATAGGGAGCAAAGAAAAAGATTTGAAGCATCAGTACACTATCATCTCTGAAAAGATTCGTATTCTCAGTTTTTCATTTTATTCTCTTACATGTTAAGTTAATAACTGCTGACAACTGCTACTAGCGCTTTTCACTCTTCAGGAATTTAACACGACATGTTCGCAGGACACTTTTCTAAGTCCTAAATGTATGCATGAATTATTTCATTCGTCTCACTGTCCTTATTTCAGAATGGAAACTGAATATGCTGAACGTGAGTATGTTTCGCTGTCGTCAAGCAAGGGTTGTAATAAATGTAAATAAGGTTCTTATTATTAAATAAAACACAGAAGTATCTATTCCATGTATAGCACAATATAATACAGTAATTAACCAACACGATAATCACTAACGCCCGCAGGATTTTTTCGAACGGGGGGGGGAGGGAACAAAAGACCGATATAGAGTTTTTTATTTATTGTCCTATATATATTAAAAGTCATAGTTTATCATTGATAGCGTATATCCTCTTACTTTTTAAAATCGCCAGTGTAACCTATTAGTCAGAACATACATCTCCAGATATAATGTAGAGGGAAAAGAAGGAAAGAGATATGAAAAGTGGCGTAAGTAATTTTACTGCACCCTGGATAATCCATTACTCATACCCCCCTGTCCCACGCATTTCAACTGCTGCGTTATATATATATATATATATATATATATATATATATATATATATATATATATATATATATATATATATATATATGGTTCCATGTCAGAAGGGCCCGAAATAGGGCTAGGATAGAAAGGCCCGAGTCAAAACGGGGCTCGGTTTTAAAAGGCCTCGCGTCAAAAAGCAAGACCAAAAGTGGCCCCGCGACAAAAATGCCCGAGTCGAAAATGCACAGCGTGAAAAAATTCCCCTCGTCAAAGGGGCCCGAGTCAAAGATCATCGCGAGAAGAGAGTCCGAGACAAAAGGGCCCTATGTAAAAAAAACGGACAAAGTGGACACCGCCTCAAAAGGACACGGGTCAAAAGATCCTTGCGAGTAAAGAGGCCGAGTCAAAAGAGCCTTATGTCAAAAAAGCAGGGTCAAAAAGGACCCCGTTTCATAAGGGTACAGGTCAAGACGGTCCCGCGTCAAAATGACCCCGCGGCAAAAGGCCCCGAGTCAAAGAGGCCCCGCGTCAAAAGGAGCCAAGTCAAAAGAGCCCCGCGTCAAAGGGTTCGGCAAATACAATTCCACGGCTAAAAAACCTGAGATCAGGAGTGAAAATCAGGAGAAAGATACATATCACCAGTAGCGTAACTAATTTTATTGTGCCCTGATCGTTCATCCAACTCATACCTTCCCCCTGCCGCCCGCACTTCAGCTGGTATATATATATTTCTATGTCAGAAAAGCACGGACAAAGGACAAGAATAGAAATGCCCGAATAAAAAGGGTCGAAAGGGCCCTGCGACAAAAGGATCCGAATCAAAACAGCTCCGCTGTCAAGAGGGCCGGAATCAAAAGGACGTCGCGACAAAAAGCCCCTATCAAAAATGTCCGAGTCAAAAGGGACCTCGCCTCAAAAAGGACACGGGTCAAAACGGTCCCGGGTGAAAAGGGTTACAGGCGAAAGGGCACCGCGAAAGGAAGCCCGAGTCAAAAAGGCCTCCGTTAAAACGGGACGAGTCAAAAGACCCGTGCGTCAAAAAGGACCGACTCAAAAGGCTCCGCGTCAAAAGGGCCCGGCAAATATAATTTCACGGCGAAAAAGCCTGAGATCAGGACTGGAAATCAGGAGAAAGAAAGAGATATGATCAGTGCTGTAACAAATTTTACTGCGCCCTGGTCATTGATCATGTATTTAATCATACCTGCCCCTGCCCTGCCCCACAAAGAGGTGATGTATATATATAGTTCTGTCAGAAGGACACGGACAAAAAGGCGAAGACAGAAATGCCCAAGTAGACTGGACCCCGGTCAAAAGGGACCGGCGACAAAAGGGTCCAAGTCAAAAGGGCCCCGCTGTCAAAGGTGCCTAAGTCAAAAGGTCGTCGCGACAAAAGGGTCCTATCTAAAAATGCCCGGTGAAAAAGGACACCGCATCAAATGGGCACGGGTGAAGACTGTCCCGTGTCAAAAGTTCCCGAGTCGAAAGGGCCACGCTACAAAATGCCCCGAGTCAAAAGAGGATCCGCGTTAAAAGAGGCCGTGTCAAAGAAGCCCCGCGTCAAAAAGGCCCCGGGATAAAAGGTCCGGTAAATACAATTCCACGACTAAAGAACCTGAGATCAAGAGTGAAAATCAGGAGAAAGAAAGATATATGACCACTTACGTAAGTATTTTTACTGTGCCCTGGATCGTTGATAATCTATTTACTCATAACTTTCCCCTGCTCAACGCATTTCAGCTGGTGAATATATATTCTATGCCAGAAGGGCGAGGACCGAAATGCCCGAGTCAAAAGAGCCCCGGGCGAAAGGGCCCCATGACAAAACTGCCCTAGTCAAAAACGGTCCCGCGTCTAAAGGGCTCGGCGACCAAAGGGGCCGAGTCAAAAGGGTCCAAGTCAAAACGGCCCCGAGTAGAAAGAGCCCGGGTAAGGAGTCGGCGACATATGAGACCGCTCAAAAGGGCGCTGTTTCAAAAGTGCCCTGGTCAAAAGGTCCGGAGTCAAAACGGCCCCGCACCAATACCGTTCGAGTCGAAAGTGCCACGCGTGAAATAGTCCCGACTGAAAAAGGCCCCGCGTCAAAAGGGCCCGGTTCCACGGCTAAAAAGCCTGAGATCAAAGCACGAGAGGAAATCGAGCATGCACAAGTGTATATTGTCCCTTTGGTAAGTTGATGGTTTTGTGCAAAAGAAGGAAAAATATCTGTAGTTATTAGTAGCAAATGGGAAATTTGAATGGTGATATAAGTTTTGTTTCGTTGTTGATTGTTTTGCAACAAATGCTATTACTTAAGTCATTCTCCATTAAAGTAAGGTTGCACTCCCGACTTTCGGAGTTTGTATTCTCGTTACTTTATATATTATTCATTTTCCCCTTAGTTCTAAAATTCGATTTCTAGCCCTGGATCAAAGTATAGTATGAAAAATATTCTGTGAAAGCGATTACTTTAATTTTGCAGTCAGAAGACACATGTGGAGCTGTATACAGGGTTAGTCAAAAGTATTGGGACAGAACAATAATAACGACGTGCGTGGATGGAGGCAAAAATGTTACAATTGGCATTATTGCATTGACTTGGAGTGGGGTCACCTTCGAACCAATCTTGAATTCCGCCATATTGCATCTCACACAATATTATTAAATATAAAAGGTTATGTTTTAGACTAACTTATACCCTAATATTCCTACAAATGAGAATGTGAACTCGTTTGTGACACATCATCTGTTTGGGACAGAATATGCTCTGTTTTACAGGGTGTCCGATGTTTAAAAGTAAATTACAGACATTCAGTAAAGCGAAATCAGCATCATCCCTATTTATCGTATGATAATACTTCAGGTCTCGTTTAATCACAATACAGCAGCCTTTTAAATGGTAAACTCCGCATCAAAAAATTGCGACAGCTAACGCCGTGCAGTTAGGCCACCAAATATACATCTTCTTATCACATAGTCGTGTCAGGTAAAGAGACCCCTCTCTCGCCTCCTTTCTTCTCTTCCATATTAAAATTAGCTAACAACATGAGCGCAATTCTTATTTCAAACCATACATGTATTAGTATAGATAAAAAGAAATAACAAAAAAGAGACGAAACAAGATTCATAGGTTGATGTAGGGAGAAACTGAAACACCCACAATGAAAAATTGAAACCAATGAATGTCTATTACACAGAGATTCAGAAATGAGCAGAGAGAGAGAGAGAGAGAGAGAGAGAGGGAAAGAAGAGGAAAGGAGAGAAGAAGAAGAAACAGTAACGGCAGAGCAGATACAACTATGGAATTCAAACGTAGTAAGAAAATAACCTAACATTATAAAGTTCCGTTTCCAGAAATCCAACAGTAATATAGAAATAATGTTTCTTTTTACATAGTTTTTCAGAACTATTCGAATATATAGACGATCCTTTAAATATTTATTATGTTACTTTCATAATGGATAGCATACTCAGTTTCAAGTAGAACTGTAGATCTCCGAGACGCATCTAGGATAATGTCAAAGGTTTAACACACATGCTTTGTTTCCGCGTGATTCGATTGCAAATTCGGTAGTGTTCGTTGGACGTAATGATCCAAAATACATTCTAATATACCCAGTAGATAGCGTTGGTCATATCTTCCATTTCAGACTACTAATGCAAACTGAACGTAAAAAATGAAACGAAAAGAAAAGAGAAAGAAAGAAAAAAGAGAAAATTGAAGAGTCCTATTTTATTGCTAAATATCTATCAGATAATAACCTATATTAAAAGTCCAAACTGTATCGTAATCGAAAGCTATAAATGTTGGAAAGGAAAAGTTCATGTTTCTCATAGATGTAGCATCTTTCAAATTTCAACGTGAATGAAACACATTGAACTATAGGACGGGAACAAAGATTGTGTCGAACAAGTAAAATAAAATTTTGTTTTCAAATAACCAGAGAGGTACCATTTTCTAGTCTTTTCCGAAGAGTTATCTGTTCCGAACATCCAGCATTGATTTCATCTCTTCCGAATATAACGTAATTTGCACAGAGAGAAAGAACACGCTAAGAGCTCATACGCATCATCGTGTCAGTCGTATGATGTTGGTTAGGTTATAGACCACAACTGGATCGAGGAATTTAAATCCGTAGTGAACCGGTAATTCGATTGAGATTCGGTAACCCAGAGGATAAAAAAGAGATTTTACTTATTTCCTTGCGTTTAAACAGTATTTCTGTCAGAGATGACTAGGGCTGTCGATGTTATCCCCAGAGCACGAAAAACACGACGCCGAAGTTAACAGTTAATTAGATTCCCCGGACCAGGCTTCTGCTCCGTTTTAACTTTGGAATATGACCTGCATGTATGTGTGAGAAGGAGAGAGCTTGAGAAGTTAAAGATGCAAAGAAAGATAGGGAAACGTAAATAAAGAAAAAGAGTGGGATGGACGAATATAAATATGAAGCGTACTTACTATTGCAGTGTATGATATAGAACGCACACACTATTTACTCGAAGTATCGCTAGTGATGCCTTGTACGTTCTCCATCAGAAGATGAGTCTCTGTTTGCAGCCATTATTTTATGCGAAAAAATCATACTACCTGATGGAGTATCGAACCAAGATTTTCCAATTGGAAGTCTGACACGTTACCACTACACCACCGATTGCTTTAGCCAAACTTTCTTTAACAAATGGTGTAGTGTTTCTTTCTGAGAACGATAACACGAAAATTGCATACTGCAGATCAATGATGTCTTTGCAATGTCCTGGTAATTCCTGTCCTCTTTACCATGCAACATTCGTAAACCGTCTCTATCATGATGCAGGTATTTGCTCTCACATTGTTGTCCAGTATGATAAGTCGATTCTTCACAATCACTATGCTACGAGGGTCATCCGGAAATTGGTACCCGTTTGTGCAATAAAGACACAGCAGTACTTATTAACAAATATACACATTTTTATTGGAAAGAGCATACTTTACACTACTTCTCCACATAATCACCAAGCAAATTTAGGCATTTGTCATACCGTGTGACGAGTTTTTGTATTCCAGCGTCATAGTCCTCCGCCAGCAGCGTATTGAGATACGTAGTCACGCCTCGTTTAAGTTCGTCATCACTGTCAAATCTTTTTCCCGCCAGAAAGTCGAGACACATTAGGAAAATGTTCACAGAGTTCATCAATTGTGACGCGCCGATCGTTCCTCACTCATTCGTCTACTGACCTCAGCAGTTCGTCTGTAATGACAGATGGTCTCCCTGAACGCTCCTCGTCGTGTGAACTCCCCCTCCCCAGGTTGAAGTTGCGACACCAGCGCCGAACAGACGACTCGTCCATCGCATTGTCTCCATACACCTCCTTTAATTGGGGATGAATTTCACAAGGTCGAACGTTTCGTTCATTAAAAAATTTAATCACGGCCCTCACTTCACAACTGGCGGGGTTCTCAATTCGTTTAATCATTATAAATGAGCACAGACACAACACAGGCACTGCTAGCATCACGCAACCTCGCACAGAGCAGTCAGACTAGCCACTGACTCGTTATGACCTTGCCCAGCGGCTTTCCGAGTCGTCAGCGCTTCAAGCGGCGTAAACGGGTATCACTTTCTGGATGGCTCTCGTAGATTGCAATATTATTCATAAGGCCATTGCGTTACCCCTACACTATCATGCCATCTAAAATTTCAAGCCGAATATTACTTTCTTTAGCCCTGATCTTTGGAACGAATCGGCTTCTGCCTGTAACGTTATTTGCAACAAAGTGCACAACAAAATTGATTTGTTCGACGGCCTAGAGAGAAATAAGTGCCCACTGATAAAAAAAACTTACAATCGAGGAAAGAATGTGAAATTAAAACATATTTTGCAGTAATTTCTCCGTGCAAGTTCAAAAGTAAGCAAATAATAATAATAATAATAATAATAATAATAATAATAATAATAATAATAATAATAATAATAATAATAATAATAATAATAATAACCTATATTATAAAATTGAAAGTAACTATGTGTGTAGCTCCTAATCTCTTGAACCATCCAACTGATCTCTATAAAGCTTTCAACATAGATAAGGTTCGGATCTGGGACTACTTTTGTCATTTCAGTTTGACGGTGCAACGTAGGGGCCGGTGAGAGGGAGGTACATGTAAAAAAAAAACTGAAAATGAAAGTGGCTGTCTTTGTGACTTTATCACTCTTGAACCACCCGACCGATCTCAATTAAATTTTCAACACAGATCAGGTTCGGGCCTAAGATAGCATTTATCTATTTACTTTGACGATATAGCTTAGGGATGAGGAGAGGGAGAAGTTAAAAAGTGTAAATAAAAGTTGATAACTCGCGAAACAAATGATCCATCACGATCAAATTTTCAACCTAGATGAAGTTCGAACCTGAGATGGTTTCTGTCATATCACTTGGACGTTGGAACTAAAGAGACGAAGAGGAGGAGCGACATTTAACAAAGAACGAAAAATTACTGGTATAAGTGGTGTATCTGTAATTTTTGGATTCACTGAGATTAATAGTGACACATCTGATGCTGTTTAAATCCAAATTCAGTCCCTCTAGTGGGAGGAGGGAGAGACATATAAAAATGATCGAAATAACCAATATCAGTGTCGAATTCACAGTTTTCCGGCTCGCTGAGATCAACAATGACACTGCAGATGCCGTGCCCCACAACATAGGGATGGGAGAGGATATAAAAAACACAACGAAAATGACCGATATCAAAGACGGCTTTAGTAACACGAAACAGTGACTGAGTAACGGACCATATTCATGTTTTTTCTCAATTTAACCCAATGAAGCGGGTAATTGACGCTAATAATAATAATAATAATAATAATAATAATAATAATAATAATAATAATAATAATAATAATAATAATAATAATAATAATAATAATAGACTACTATAGTGTGAATGTACACATTTATTATTATTATTATTATTATTATTATTATTATTATTATTATTATTATTATTATTATTCCCGTATTTTTGAACTTGCACGACGAAATTACTGAAAACATGTTTTATTTCTATATTTCTTTCTTTCTTTTGTATTTCTCCCGGTCAAGGTTGTGTAAGTGAGGCTGGCACAGAGGATTTATACCAGTAGGGTGACCTCTTGTATAAGCTCAGACCTATTCACATTTTTCTTCCACAACAATGAATCATTTTCTTGACATTGAAGAAAATACACATTAGGAAAATTCAAATCAAAATTATACTTAACCTAATCCCTATCCTAACTATCTAAAACTAACTTAGCCTAACACATAGAAAATTCACTTTGTCAAACATATTCGTAGAATAGTATGCACAGCCGGTTCCAAGGACGTACAGAACATTTTCATTCAGCTTTCAAATTCTTTTAAATAATAATAAAAAAAATCTGCATATGTTTTCAAATCTGAACTTTTGTTTTGCTAATTGAGGGAATTTCAAAATACAAATCGGATATTTCACTGCTGAAGAACATCTCCCATCATCAATAGTCGTACTAGCACCCTTGTCATTAATGTGAACCGAAACTTTAGTAAACATTTGTCTCATCGTATCCAACCTAAAGTGAAGGTGAGCACAAAACCAGAGAATGGATTTAATTCTGTAACATTTAGCAGTACGTAAAATTTTGATGTTCACTTTTCAAAATAGATATACATACTGGGAAGAATGTGTGAACTCGAAAGTACACACATTTCTTGGACTGTTTATGACAATCGTTCACACTGAAACTCAAAGAAAGAAATTATATATCCCCATTGAACGAGCATTTCCTATCACATCTCGGATTTGTGTACTGTGTAACTCATGGGAAAACGACGCAAAATTAGCACATTATGTTAGACATCACCACGCCAATAACATAACACATTTTTCCAATCCGAAAGAGGTTAGAATTTTTGTAGGTTCAAGCTTGGCCAAAAAGAGAAATTTTTGAATGAATAATATAGTTACTTACTTGTTCATTTCCCTGACATACGACTATACCTTAGGAGTTTGGGATGGTCCTGAGGCTATCGTCATTAATTTCACTTCGCTCCCTTACCTTCCTGGTAAGTATTGGGGCGGCAAAAAAAAACAATTAAGGCTAAAAAGCATCCATCATGTCTTCGGGTTTCTGCGGCAACGTGCAAACCTGACGCCAGCAGCTTGCTCTCCTTCACCCTTACACAATGAGCAAGTCAAAACTAATTTGAATTTGCGCCGCAGTCCTCAGGAGTTCGTACTCCAAAATGGTCCACTAGCAGCTAACCACACTGAATTAAATTGTAGATTTTCTGTAGACCAGACGCACTACACATCTGATCATGGCGGCTTCATCAACCAAAAAAAGGCAACAAGAAGAAGATTCCCAATTGGAAGATCATTGTGACGTAACTATATGATGATAGGTTTATCTCTCAAGATCAAAGAAAGCCGAAAATCTCAACCACAACTGTGATTGCGGAAGATCCAATCACAGATAATTTAGACTAAACAAAGAGATGCTTCAGGAAGCTATTATGCCTGACTTTACAAATGTGAAATTTTAGAGAAGATTTTTGAAATAAAAATTTTGATTTCTTTTGAAGATCTCCTAAGCCAAAAATATTCATGAAAATAAACTGGAAAGCATTCAAAACCACCAGATATAACCTTAATTCCTAAAATAGCATTAGATTTTAGCTAAATATATGAATATTGTTCAATATAGATATATATATTACCATATTTCCCTCTAAATATACTAAAATCATCATTTCAAGGAACTTAACGCAAATTTTGCGATCTACCTAAAATTGAGTAAACAACTAATTATATATTTTACAAAAGTTCAATAAATATTAAATTCATATATATATATATATATATATATATATATATATATATATATATATATATATATATACTGGTTGCCCAAAACTTCCGGGCCATGTTACATTATACCATGTATAAGGTAACAGTTTTCATTAAGGTGAGTCTAAAAACATTTTTAAAAAGGTAAAAGAAAGTGTCCTGAGCTATGCGCGAACCACCAACCTTAGAGATACTAGTTGCGTGTACTTCCGAATTCGCCACGGAGGCAATTTTGAAGACACAGCTTGTAGAGTGATAAATCGTTGACGTCTTTTTAATATTTCTAATCAGAGTGCTCATTTAACCGTGTATATTTGACGATAACTGTTTGGAATCAGATCTAATGCTCTCGCCATGTAATTTTATAAGAAAATAGCCAGCGTCTATTTACTTTTTTCATATTTTTTTCCATATTCACTTTCTAGTGATCGGCAACAGTTGCCATCTAAATCCATACAATTATACGCACCCATCCCAAGATTTTTCACTTCATGATGTAAAGGCAGGAGTTACTCTTAACCCCCGGAGCTCAAGTATTGTCCTTATAATAAAAATTCGTCAGGGAAAAATAATTTATAATAATAACTGCATGCACATGACTGGCGATAGCTCGTGTTGGTCCCTTTGCGATTCTACGTGACAAATCAAAGGAGCGCGAATCAAAATGAAGTACTCGCTCTTACGCGGTGGTAACTCAATACCTTCCGATTCTAGATATCTACTTCGACTCGAGGAATCACTGCCACTTGTGGCACACTAGCGACAATCTTTTGACGCGTCGCTATATCGACGATCGCCATTTACCGGCAAGTGGGCCACTAGGTGTTGGCGACGTTTACGGCATGGGGAAGCTAATAAACAAACAAATCAATAAATAAATCTAAAGCCTTATAAAAGAGTTTTCCCAAAATTTACATCTAGCAAAATCAATTGTTGGTATTCTAGAACTGTAAATTCACCTTTTATTCACAATTTACTTCTATCGTAGTTTTGATATGAGAATGATATGTCTGAAATTGTAACACGGGTCATTAATACTTTTTTTGCTTTTGTCAAATTTAGCAGTTTTACTTAACAGTCAGTCAATTTGGATCTGTGGTTTCAGGGTTTTAGATATTTACTTAAATTTTCATTTCTACAACAGTTTGCAACTAACACCATTAACATATCTCTTTTGATATTTCCGTAGGTAATGGCTTGGTCACTCTCAGTATATTTCAAACAATAGACTACGGTGTCTCACTCCATTAATCCGAACTACATTAAATATCCAACAACTTTGTGCATTTTCCCTTAAATCTGCAAACTTTCTACTAGGTTAAAACAACTGAGCAGTTTCTATTTTCTTCCTTTCTTACTAAAACAAAAGTATTCTTTAGACAACCTCGAAATGATGACTCTATACTACATTATGTTGAATAGGGCATTTTATGTAGCATATCATTTGGCAGTTGGACGCTTTCTTCGTATATTGAAAGCAACAGGGATTAAGTTCTTCTAAACTTACATGAGAAGTAAACAAATTCCTTTTAATTCGTGGAATTTTGCCAATGCACTAGGTCCAGAGAGTTTTTAATTTAAGATTATTATTATTATTATTATTATTATTATTATTATTATTATTATTATTATTATTATTTTATTATTATTATTATTATTATTATTATTATTATTATTATTATTATTATTATTATTATTATTATTAAGTTTTCCTGAATATCAAGCAATATTTCACAAAAAGCTGGTATTTTTAAACAAATGTGTTCGATATCAGGTTTTCATAAAGTAGCCACTTTCTGCTATAAATAATTTCAGAGGGGCCGCGTTGGCTCAGTGATAAAGTGTTCACCTTTGGTGCATGGGATCCTTGGTTCCATCCCAGCTCGCACCGAGTGAAATTTGTGATGGACAAAGACCATGTGCATGGGTTTTCTCGGGGTTCTCCCATTTTCTCCCACTTTCTTCATTCCACCATTTCATTCATTTGTCGTCATCACCGTCTCCTTTAGCCTAGCTGGTATAACCGTGGGTCGTAAAACTTAAAGATTTGATTTCAAATAATTCCAACCCAAACAGTTGCAGGAAGTATGTCATTTCAAATAAAACAAACTACTCAATAAAATTCTGAGTATTATTATTTTTTATATATACAATTCTAGCGGACCTTATTGCTAAATCGAAGGGTAAGAAGACTAAATTCACTCTTTTATTATTATAGATTCATTTCAATTGAAGCTGTTATGCCCCACAATTATTCTTATTTGTATCTTTTGCTTTTCTTGTTTCTATTCGTGTTTATCTATTATCTAGATTTTATTTGTTATATGTTTTGTTTTATGTCAACCTACTTCTTGGTCGATATCCGAAATTAATCTTTGAAAACTAAATTTAATTTATTAAATATCAGAGGAAGAAGACATATTTTGAAAAAAAAAAAAAGAAGAATTGTAATTATTAGTATCAAGTTGGCTTCACCACTTTTGGACGGAGAAAAATAAATAATGCTATTCACTTGTGCTACGTTAGTGCTGGTTAGTGCCCAAATTTCAGCGTTTGTGCAATTAAAAGAACAAAGTTATGAACAATTTAAATTTCGGGGCCAACTTGACGTCAATTTGGCCCCGCTTTTTTCCCTAATTGAGATAGAATGGATTTTCTAACGTGAAATGTTTGTGCTACGTTAGTGCTGCTTAGTGCCCCAATTTCACCGTTAGTGCTATTCAAATAACGCCGTTATAACGAATTATTTAAAGTCAAGTTGGCCCCGCCTTTTTCCCTAATTGAGATAGAATGGATTTTCTAACGCCAAACGTTAGTGCTGGTTAGTGTCCAAATTTCATCGTTAGTGCTGTTCAAATAACGCCGTTATAACGAATTAATTAGCGTCAACTTAGCCCAGCCTTTTTCCCTAATTGAGATAGAATGGATTTTCCAACGTCAAACGTAAGTGCTACGTTAGTGCTGGTTACTACCCAAATTTCATCGTTAGTGCTGTTCAAATAACGCCGTTATAACGAATTAATTAGCGTCAAGTTGGCCCCGCCTTTTTTCCCTAATTAAGATAGAATGAATTTTCTAATGCCAAACGTTAGTGCTGGTTAGTGCCCAAATTTCACCGCTAGTGCTGTTGAAATAACGCCGTTATAACGAATTAATTAGCGTCAACTTGGCCCCGCCTATTTCCCTAATTCAGATGGAATGGATTTTCTAATGCCAAACGTTAGTGTTACGTTAGTGCTGGTTAGTGCCCAAATTTCATTGTTAGTGCTGTTCAAATAACGCCGTTATAACGAATTAATTATCGTCAACTTGGCCCCGCCTTTTTTCCCTAATTGAGATAGAATGGATTTTCTAACGTCAAACGTTAGTGGTACGTTAGTGCTATTAAGTGTCCCAATTTCACCGTAAGTGCCGTTCAAATAACGCCGTTATAACGAAATAATTAGCGTCAACTTGGCCCCGCCTTTTTCCCTAATTCAGA
This sequence comes from Thermobia domestica, assembly GCF_964235325.1. Classification (NCBI taxonomy): domain Eukaryota; kingdom Metazoa; phylum Arthropoda; class Insecta; order Zygentoma; family Lepismatidae; genus Thermobia; species Thermobia domestica. The sequence goes on along the minus strand of NW_027655954.1, from coordinate 93,619 downwards.
TGGAATGGATTTTCTAATGCCAAACGTTAGTGCTACGTTAGTGCTGGTTAGTGCCCAAATTTCATTGTTAGTGCTGTTCAAATAACGCCGTTATAACGAATTAATTAACGTCAAATTGGCCCCGCCTTTTTCCCCTAATTGAGATAGAATGGATTTTCTAACTTCAAACGTTAATGCTGGTTAAATCCCAAATTTCATCGTTAGTGCTGTTCAAATAATGCCGTTAGAACGAATTAATTAGCGTCTACTTGGCCCCGCCTTTTTCGCTAATTGAGATAGAATGGATTTTCTAACGTCAAACGTTAGTGCTAGTTAATTCCCTAAATTTCACCGTTAGTGCTCTTTAAATAACGCCCTTATAACGAATTTAATTAGCGTCAAGTTGGCCCAGATTTTTTTCTTATTCAAATAGAATGGATTTTCTAATGCCAAACGTTAGGGCTACGTTATTGCAGGTTAGTGCCCTAATTTCACCGTTAGTGCTATTCAAATAACGCCGTTATAACGAATTATTTAAAGTCAAGTTGGCCCCGCCTTTTTCCCTAATTGAGATAGAATGGATTTTCTAACGCCAAACGTTAGTGCTGGTTAGTGTCCAAATTTCATCGTTAGTGCTGTTCAAATAACGCCGTTATAACGAATTAATTAGCGTCAACTTAGCCCAGCCTTTTTCCCTAATTGAGATAGAATGGATTTTCCAACGTCAAATGTAAGTGCTACGTTAGTGCTGGTTACTGCCCAAATTTCATCGTTAGTGCTGTTCAAATAACGCCGTTATAACGAATTAATTAGCGTCAACTTGGCCCCGCCTTTTTTCCCTAATTAAGATAGAATGAATTTTCTAATGCCAAACGTTAGTGCTGGTTAGTGCCCAAATTTCACCGCTAGTGCTGTTGAAATAACGCCGTTATAACGAATTAATTAGCGTCAACTTGGCCCCGCCTATTTCCCTAATTCAGATGGAATGGATTTTCTAATGCCAAAGGTTAGTGTTACGTTAGTGCTGGTTAGTGCCCAAATTTCATTGTTAGTGCTGTTCAAATAACGCCGTTATAACGAATTAATTATCGTCAACTTGGCCCCGCCTTTTTTCCCTAATTGAGATAGAATGGATTTTCTAACGTCAAACGTTAGTGCTACGTTAGTGCTATTAAGTGTCCCAATTTCACCGTAAGTGCCGTTCAAATAACGCCGTTATAACGAAATAATTAGCGTCAACTTGGCCCCGCCTTTTTCCCTAATTCAGATGGAATGGATTTTCTAACGCCAAACGTTAGTGCTACGTTAGTGCTGGTTAGTGTCCAAATTTCATCGTTAGTGCTGTTCAAATAACGCCGTTATAACGAATTAATTAGCGTCAACTTAGCCCAGCCTTTTTCCCTAATTGAGATAGAATGGATTTTCCAACGTCAAACGTAAGTGCTACGTTAGTGCTGGTTACTGCCCAAATTTCATCGTTAGTGCTGTTCAAATAACGCCGTTATAACGAATTAATTAGCGTCAAGTTGGCCCCGCCTTTTTTCCCTAATTAAGATAGAATGAATTTTCTAATGCCAAACGTTAGTGCTGGTTAGTGCCCAAATTTCACCGCTAGTGCTGTTGAAATAACGCCGTTATAACGAATTAATTAGCGTCAACTTGGCCCCGCCTATTTCCCTAATTCAGATGGAATGGATTTTCTAATGCCAAACGTTAGTGTTACGTTAGTGCTGGTTAGTGCCCAAATTTCATTGTTAGTGCTGTTCAAATAACGCCGTTATAACGAATTAATTATCGTCAACTTGGCCCCGCCTTTTTTCCCTAATTGAGATAGAATGGATTTTCTAACGTCAAACGTTAGTGGTACGTTAGTGCTATTAAGTGTCCCAATTTCACCGTAAGTGCCGTTCAAATAACGCCGTTATAACGAAATAATTAGCGTCAACTTGGCCCCGCCTTTTTCCCTAATTCAGATGGAATGGATTTTCTAATGCCAAACGTTAGTGTTACGTTAGTGCTGGTTAGTGCCCAAATTTCATTGTTAGTGCTGTTCAAATAACGCCGTTATAACGAATTAATTAACGTCAAATTGGCCCCGCCTTTTTCCCCTAATTGAGATAGAATGGATTTTCTAACTTCAAACGTTAATGCTGGTTAAATCCCAAATTTCATCGTTAGTGCTGTTCAAATAATGCCGTTAGAACGAATTAATTAGCGTCTACTTGGCCCCGCCTTTTTCGCTAATTGAGATAGAATGGATTTTCTAACGTCAAACGTTAGTGCTAGTTAATTCCCTAAATTTCACCGTTAGTGCTCTTTAAATAACGCCCTTATAACGAATTTAATTAGCGTCAAGTTGGCCCAGATTTTTTTCTAATTCAAATAGAATGGATTTTCTAATGCCAAACGTTAGTGCTACGTTATTGCAGGTTAGTGCCCTAATTTAAGTTTTAGTACTATTCAAATAACGCCGGTATAACGAATTATTTAGCGTAAACTTTGCCCCGCCTTTTTCCGCTAATTGAGATAGAATGGATTTTCTAACTTCAAACGCTCATGCTAAGTTAGTGCTGGTTAGTGCCCTAATTTCACGGTTACTGCTCTTCAAATAACGCCGTTATAACGAAATTAAATAGCGTCCAGTTGGCCTCACTTTTCTCCCTATTGAGATAGAATGAATTTTCTAATGAAAAACGTTAGTGCTACGTTCGTGCAGGTTAGTGCCCAAATTTGAGCGTTATTGCTATTCAATTAACGCTGGTAGAACGAAATTAATTAGCGTTAACTTTTCCCCGCCTCATTCCCCTAATTGAGATAGAATGGATTTTCTAATGCAAAACGTTAGTGCTACGTTAGTGCTGATTAGTGCCCTAATTTCACGGTTAATGCTCTTCAAATAACGCCGTTGTAACGAATTAATTATCAAGTTGGCCCCGCCTTTTTTCCCTAATTGAGATGGAATGGATTTTCTAACGTCAAATGTTTGTGCTACGTTAGTGCTGGTTTGTGCCCAAATTTCGCTGTTAGTGCTCTTCAAATTACGCCGTTATAACAAAATTATTTAGCGTCAAATTGGCTCCGCCTTTATTCCCTGATTGAGATAGAATGGCTTTTCTAACGCCAAACGCTAGTGCTACGTTAGTGCTGTTCAAATAACGCCGTTTTAATTAGCGTCAAATTGGCCCTAGTTTTTTCCCTAATTGAGATAGAATGGATTTTCTAATGCCAAACCTTTGTGCTGCGTTAGTGATGGTTAGTGCCGAAATTTCGCCGTTAGTGCTCTTCAAATAACGCCGTTATAACGTAATTAATTAGCGTCAAGTTGGCCCCGCTTTTTCTCCCTAATTGAGATAGAATTGATTTTCTAATATCAAACGTCAGTGCTATGTTAGTGCTGGTTAGTGCCCAAATTTCACCTTTAGTGCTGTTAAAATAACGTCGTTATAACGAATTTATTAGCGTCAAGTTGGCCCAGTCTTTTTTCCCTAATTGAGATAAAATGGATTTTCTAATGCGAAACGTCAGTGCTACTTTAGAACTGGTTAATATCCAAATTTAATCGTTAGTGCTTTTGAAATAACGCCGTTATAACGAAATTAATTAACGTTAAGTTGGTCCGGTTTTGTTCCTTATTTGAGGTAGAATTATTATAATGCCAAGCGTTTGTTAGAACTTGGTAGTGCTTCCATATGTTCTATAGTTGTGATGAAATTTCACGTCAGTGAACTTGGCCCCCACCTGAGGACTTAACAATAAAATTAGTGTCAATCGTTGGTTCATCTTAATGTAAACCCCTAACGTTAGTTCTTCATTAGTGTACATGATACAAGTAAAAGAAAACCTTTATGGCTCCAACTTCACGCTGGTCTCCACTTCAAGCACTAGCTGAATAATTAGTCATTCGTTAATGCATCGTCAGTGCGTGTAGAAAATACTAATCGTTTCGTTAATGTTTCAATATTAGTGTAGTTATGGGAATCACATTTCAGGATACTTCCCTAAAAAATACATGAGTAATTTTTCATTGCGTCAAGTTCCCGGTGAATTCAAAAGCATTTATGATCTATTATAGTGTAATCGTTAGTGCTTCTTAGTGTATGAACCCCCAATGTTAGTTCTTCATTAGTGTAGGTTGTACAAGTAAAGCACCTCTGGAGGGCTAGCGTGAACTTGGCCCTCATTTTAGGAACTAACGAAAATATTAATGACATTCGTTAGTGCATCGTTAATGCTTCTAGAAAACTGTGATATTTTCGTTAGTGCTCACTATTAGTGAGGTTATGGCCTATTACATGTCACGAAACTTCCATAGGAAATACATGGGTAATATCTGATTGCGTCAAACTCCCGCCAAATTCGAGAGCACTAATGCTCTGTTCTAGTGCGATCATTAGTACATCATTGGTGCGTTTTGGTGCATCAACACCTAACGCTAGTTGTTCATTAGTGTAGGTGCTACAAGTAAAACATATTTGGAGGGCCAGTGTGAACTTAGCCTCCCATTTAAGCACTAACGTATAAATTATTGTCATTCGTTAGTGCATCGTTAGTGTTTCTTGAAATCTCTGATAGTTTCGTTAGTACTGCATTATTAGTGTAGTTATGGATAATTTCTGATTGCGACAAATTCTCGCCAAATTCAAGAGCGCTAATGATCTCCTTTTGTGTAATCGTCAGTGCATCGTTAGTGCTTCTTTGTACAGCAACCCCTAACGTTAGTGCTCATTGGTGTATGTAGGTGCTACAAGTAAAAACCCTTTGGGATCAAGTTGACACTGCCCTCACTTCAAGCACAAACGAAAAAAATACTGCCGTTTGTAGTGCATCGTTAGTGCTTATTAATGCACCAAACACTAACGTAAGTGCTTATGAGTGTAAGTAGGGATTAGTGGGGCTAAAACCTTCTGCCCCACTTCTAGCACTAACAAAAAGGAAGTGCCATTCGTTAGTGGATTGTTCCTGTTTCTTAGTGCACAAACTCCTAATGTTAGTGCTTCATTAGTGGAGGCTCTAAAGCCAAAACATGACAGTATATAATTACACTCTGGTCGCCACTTGAAACACTAACGAAAAAATTAGCACCATTCGTTATTGCATCGTTGGTGCTTCTAGGAAACACTGATAGTTTCGCTAGTACTTCACTATTAGAGTAGATATGATCAATTGCATGTCACGAAACTCTCATAAGAAATACATTGGGAATTTTTCATTGGCTCAAATTTTGGTCAAATTCAAAAGCACTGATGATCTCCTTTAGTGCAATTGTTATTGCTTCATTAGTGCTTCTTAGAGCACGAACTCTCAACATTAATGCTTCAATAGGTTGGACGCTAGAAGCGAAAAACGTTAGCCCTTAAGAAAGCACTAACGATGAAACCTAGTGAAATCGATAGTGCATCGTTAGTATTTCTAGAAAACTCTAATAGTTTCATTAGTGCTGCGATATTACTGTAGATATGGCCAATTTTATGTCTCGAAACTCCCATAATAAATACATGGGCAATTTTTTATTGTCTCAAACTTCCACCAAATTCAAATGCACTAATAATCTCTTCTAGTAAAATCATTAATGCTTCGTTAGTGCTTCTTGGAGCATTAACTCCCAACATTAATGGTTCAATAGTTTGAATGCCAGAAGGAAAAAAGTTTGGGACGTCTAAATACTTGTTAGTTTCCCGAGAAAGCACTAACGATGAAACCCAGTGCATCGGTCGTGCTTCTAGGAAACATTAATAGTTTCGTTAGTGCTTCACTAGTAGCTAGTGTAGAATGGCAAATTATATCATGAAACTCCCATTAAAAATACATCGGGAATTTTTTATTAAGTCAAATTATCACCAAATTCAAAAGTAGTAATGATCTCTTCTAGTGTAATCGTTTGTGTTTGCTAGTGCACCAATTCCGAACACTAGTGGTTTTTGTCGTGAATGCTTTTGTGCGGAGGGGCTAGTCCTAGCGTGTAGTTAGCTTCCCCCAAGTTTCACCTTTTAGCATCCATACAATTGGAGCACTTATATTAGGAGTTCTGCAATAAAACCTCCTAGTGTAATAGTTACCATTACACTATATATGTTCATTATGCTTTTAAATTTGGCGGGAATTTTACAAACTGGAGAATGCCACTTGTGTAAATTTAGATTCGCACGCATCTGAATTACTACCAAAACAGTTCACATGGTTAGTGCTTCGTTCACTAAACACTAACATTAATGCTATGTGAGTTTAGGAGTTATTAGTGAATACCTCTCGTGGAACTAAATTGAAATTTATTGAACTCTACAATAATTGTTCTACAAAGGTGGGATAAACATCAAAAGTTAGTGCATCGTTATTGCCTGCCGAAACATCAAGCATTAACGTTAGTGCTCTCATAGTTTAGGAATTATAAGTGAATAACTCACTCGGGGCTAATTTAGTTTTATCGAATTTTGCAATAATCGTCCCATACAGGTGCAGTAAACGTCAAAGGTTAGTGCATCGTTAGTGCTAAAAAAGATACTAAACATTACCGTTACTGCTATCGTAGTTTACAAGTTATTAATGAACAACTCGGGCGGGCTAACTTTAAATCTTTCAATTTTTATACAATTTTACACTAATTGTCAGACAGAAATGAGACAAGACCAGAGGTTAGTGCTCCATAAACTAAGCACTAACGTTAGTGCTATCTCAATTTAGAAGTTATTAATGAATAACTCGTGCGAGGCTAAATTTAAATTTATCGAATTTTACAATAATTGTCAACCAAAAGGTAGTGTAATCGCTAAATATTAGTGTTTTGTTAGTGCTCTAAACATAGTAAGCACTGACCATAACGATATCATAGTTTAAGAGTTATTAGTGAATAACTCGAACGAAATTAAATTAAAATTTATTGAATTTTACACTAATTGTGTAAAAGTTGAAAAACCTGTTTTTATCCCTGCCGAGTTATTTATTAATAACTCCTACACTATGATAGCACTAACGTTAGTGTTTTGAGTTTTATGTAGCACTAACAATGTACTAATCTTTAGAGTTTGTCCTATCTTTATGGGGAAATTAGTGTAAAATTCAGTAAGTTTCAATACTGTACCATCCGTGTAATTCAATAATAACTCCTAAATTATGAAAACACTAACGTTAGTGCTTACTGTTTAATGGAGGTCCAACAATATACTGACTAATGTTGTTGATCTTGTTTCTATCTGACAATAAATGCAAAATTCCACAAAAATTGAAAGATCTAAAGTTAGCCCCGCACGAGTTATTCATCAGTAACTCCCAAACTATGATAGCACTAACTTTACAGATTAAATATCACTACCGTTAGAACTTTTTGGAGTACTAACGATGTACGAAAATTCGACGTTTATTCTACATTTGCGAGACAATTATTGTAAAATTCGATAAATTTAAATTTAGTCCTGAGTGAGCTATGCACTTATAACTCACTTAGTGAGTGAGTTATGCACTATGTAGCACAAACGTTTGGCATTAGAAAATTCATTCTATCTCAATTAGGGAAGAAAAGGGGGTCCAACTTGACGCTAATTTCGTTCGTTATAACGGCGTTATTTGAAGAGCACTAACCGTGAAATTAGGGCACTAACGTAGCAATAACGTTTGGCATTAGAAAATTCATTCTATCTCAATAGGGAGAAAAATGGGGCCAACTGGACGCTATTTAATTTCGTTATAACGGAATTATTTGAAGAGCACTAACCGTGAAATTAGGGCACTAATCAGCACTAACGTTTTGCATTAGAAAATCCATTCTATCTCAATTAGGGGAATGAGGCGGGGCCAAGTTAACGCTAATTAATTTCGTTCTACCGCCGTTATTTGAATAGCAATAAGGCTCAAACTTGGGCACTAACCTGCACGAACGTAGCACTAACGTTTGGCATTAGAAAATTCATTCTATCTCAATAGGGAGAAAAGTTGGGCCAACTGGACGCTATTTAATTTCGTTATAACGGCGTTATTTGAAGAGCACTAACCGTGAAATTAGGGCACTAACCAGCACTAACTTAGCATGAGCGTTTGAAGTTAGAAAATCCATTCTATCTCAATTAGCGGAAAAAGGCGGGGCAAAGTTGACGCTAAATAATTCGTTATACCGGCGTTATTTAAATAGTACTAACGCTTAAATTAGGGCACTAACCTGCAATAACTTAGCACTAACGTTTGGCATTAGAAAATCCATTCTATCTGAATCAGAAAAAAATCTGGGCCAACTTAACGCTAATTAAATTCGTTATAAGGGCGTTATTTAAAGATCAGTAACGGTGAAATTTGGGAATTAACTAGCACTAATGTAGCACTAACGTTTGACGTTAGAAAATCCATTCTATCTCAATTAGGGAAAAAGGCGGGACCAAGTTTACGCTAATTAATTCGTTATATCGGCGTTATTTGAATAACACTAACGCTCAAATTTGGGCACTAATATGCACTAACGTTTGGCATTAGAAAGTCCATTCTATCTCAATTAGGAAAAAAGCGAGGCCAAATTGAAGCTAATTACCTTCGTTATAACGGTGTTATTTGAATAGCACTAACGTTCAAATTTGGGCACTAAAATGCACTAACGTAGCACTGACGTTTGGCAGTAGAAAATTCATTCTATCTCAATAAGGAGAAAAGCGGGGCCAACTGAACGCTAATTAATTTCGTTATAAGTGCGTTATTTGAAGAGCACTAACCGTGAAATTAGGGCACTAATCAGCACTAACGTAGCACTAACGTTTTGCATTAGAAAATCCATTCTATCTCAATTAGGGGAATGAGGCGGGGCCAAGTTAACGCTAATTAATTTCGTTCTACCGGCGTTATTTGAATAGCAATAACGCTGAAATTTGGGCACTAACCTGCACGAACGTAGCACTAACGTTTGGCATTAGAAAATTCATTCTATCTCAATAGGGAGAAAAGTGGGGCCAACTGGACGCTATTTAATTTCGTTATAACGGCGTTATTTGAAGAGTATAACCGTGAAATTAGGGCACTAATTAGCACTAACGTAGCACTAACGTTTTGCATTAGAAAATCCATTCTATCTCAATTAGGGAAAAAGGCGTGGCCAAGTTGACGCTAATTAATTCGTTATTACGGCATTATTTGAACAGCACTAACCGTGAAATTTGGGCACTTACCAGCACTAACATTTGACGTTGGGAAATCCATTCTATCTCAATTAGGGGAGAAAGACGGGACCAAGTTTACGCTAATTAATTCGTTATACCGGCGTTATTTGAATAACACTAACGCTCAAATTTGGGCACTAATATGCACTAACGTTTGGCATTAGAAAGTCCATTTTATCTCAATTAGGGGAATGAGGCGGGGCCAAGTTAACGCTAATTAATTTCGTTCTACCGCCGTTATTTGAATAGCAATAAGGCTCAAACTTGGGCACTAACCTGCACGAACGTAGCACTAACGTTTGGCATTAGAAAATTCATTCTATCTCAATTAGGGAAAAAAGGCGGGGCTAACTTGACGCGAATTAATTTGTTATAACGGCGTTATTTGAACAGCACTAACGATGAAATTGGGGCACTAACCAGCACTAACGTAACACTAACGTTTGGCATTAGAAAATCCATTCTATCTTAATTAGGGGGAAAGGCGGGGCCAACTTGACGCGAATTAATTCGTTATAACGGCGTTATTTGAACAGCACTAACGATGAAATTGAAGCACTAACCAGCACTAACGTTAGACGTTGGAAAATCCATTCTATCTCAATTAGGGAAAAAGGCTGGGCCAACTTGACGCTAATTAATTCGTTATAATGGCGTTATTTGAACAGCACTAACGCTGAAATTTGGGCACTAACCAGCACTAACGTTAGACGTTGGAAAATCCATTCTATCTCAATTAGGGAAAAAGGCTGGGCCAACTTGACGCTAATTAATTCGTTATAACGGCGTTATTTGAACAGCACTAACGGTGAAATTTGAACACTAACCAGCACTAACGCAGCACAAACATTTGACGTTAGAAAATCCATTCTATCTCAATTGGGGAAAATAGCGGGGCCAACTTGACGTCAAGTTGGCCCCGAAATTTAAGTTGTTCATAACTTTGTTCTTTTGATTGCACAAACGCTGAAATGTGGGCACTAACCAGCACTAACGTAGCACAAACGAATAGCATTATTTATTTTTCTCCGTCCAAAAGTGGTGGGGCCAACTTGATACTAATCTTGTAATTGTGAATCAGTTAATTCTTTCAACTGCGGATTTAACGAAAATAATAATTTTAGAACTTATTAATGTGTGCGAATCGTTATCTGGTAAAAGTTATATAGTAATCCGTAATTATATAAGTTTTGAACGTACTGAGGATATTTCTAACGGTGGCTGTAAATTAATAAACATGAAAAATTAAATACTTTCTTCTGGGGCTTAGGCCCTTATTCTTCCATACCGCTACTTCACCTTAAAACATATTCTGATGAAAATTACTGTGTAATCAGTCAACATATAATCAAAATTCTAGTAATTTGGCTTAAGACTTCTGGAATATCTTCGGGAACAAATATCATTTCTGAGTTATTGCATTGGCATGATTTTATAGTAATCATAAAGTCAACTATGTTACTGACCAGTTAATTATATAACTGATACCTGTAATATGAATCAGCGCAGCATTAAACGTAATCTATGCCATTGGATAAAACCAGAGTTAGTCAATAAAGTTTGCATATTGAAACATGAAGTTAGACATCGTATAGTTACTGCAATGCCAAAACGATTATGGTATATACAAAAGCTATATTTAAAGAGATGAAAGATATAGTTGAATATTAAAGAAGATAAATGTATTTACGGAAGTTTTAAATGCAGTAGAGCGTCGATTATCCGTAGTAATTGGGAGACATTGGTGTTCGGAAAACTGGTTTGTTCGGATAATCGAACTGTACTGTACTGTACTTCTACAGCCAGTGCCAAACAGGCAGAAGTGTGCTGATTGTTGAAACACAGCGACTGGCGGCTTGGCCGGTCAGAAGCGCCTTATGAAGGCCCCATTAGAAGCAATGTTCCGCCAGCGGTGGCTCAGTGCGGCGACTACTGTGGGAAACTTGGTTTGGGAGTGAGGGGGATGATGGACGGTAGGGTGGGAGAGTAACAGGTGCGAGCGAGTACACAGTTCGGTTAAGCGGTCGTTCGGTTGACCGACGTTCGGATAATCGACGCTCTACTGTAATGTGTTTAGTATATGGTAGAATTTATATTTAATGTATGTTTGCCTTTGTTGAATTTATGAGTTCTGGATAATGCTGACTGTATAAAGAATAACTTCAGTGTTGTAATAAGATAAACTCTGACCATGGGTAATGATTACGCGAAGATTCTGTAGCTAATTAATTTCAGTGACAAGAACCAACCCACTTTAAGGTGGTCATGACGGAGAAAGTTGTCATGAGTGGCATGCCTAGTATTAACTACTTGAACTCCTATTTATAATCTGTTCCTTATGAAGATAAATATACTTTCATGCATATCAATCTGACTCAATACAGTGGAATCCGAAGATAGAAACACTTATATACACATGTAAATTCCTTAATTTATGTATCCTCGTCGCCAGAAGTGCCTTTACATCGCAGTGACGGGTATGTGACTGCGCAGTACTCCAAGGAAGGGATGGTTGTATAAGAATTTTTTTTATTAATTTTGAAGAGTTTTTATTTTGACTAGGGAATTAACATAGGTATAGGGAGTAAAGATACAGATTTGAAGCATCAGTGCACGAAAAGATTCGTATTCTCAGTTTTTCTATTTATTGTTTTATATGTTAAGTTAAACACCACAATATGTATCACTGATATCGCAGATCGTATTATTTTGTAAAATCGTGTCTCTAATATATTATCAAAATATTCATCTCCAGTCAAGATGTAGAGAGAAGAGAAAGAGATAAGACATCTGTAATATATGTATATGTGACTCACTAAGTAATTGTAGAAATTAGTTAAAGGACACGTAAGAGAGCGAAAAGGAGATCTAGAAGTCTGAACGTTTTAGAAACGTCCTAGATAGGTGAAAATATAGTTAAAAATTGCAGAAGGTATCATGTAATTTATCTTTCTTTTCTTATATCCTAGTATACTTTTTCTTTCACATCCAAACATCTCTATTCAGAATTACGAGATAAAGGTGAAGAGAGAAACGTTTCCATCTCAAGAAATGTATCAGAAAAAAATCTTTTGACTTAGACTAGATTCGAACTCGCAACCCTTGAATCTAAGAGTCTGCGCTCTACCGATTGAGCTAACAATTGCTATTGAAAAAGCCTGATTTCTACAAGTACCGGTTGCTGAATGGTGTGTATTAACGAAATTGGCCGAGGCAATTGCTTCATATAGCTATTGCAATAATAATAATAATAATAATAATAATAATAATAATAATAATAATAATAATAATAATAATAATAATAATAATAATAAAGAGGAAGAAGAAGAAGAAGAAGAACAGAATTTAAAAAGTCGCATTGTTAAAAGTTTGGTGTGCGAAGTTAGTCATAATATGAGATTTTATTTATTATCTAATAAATGTAAGCGTGGTTAATTCGTGCGTGCTATTCAAAGTTGTACGCGTATGGTACAGTAGCCTTGTGTCCCACAACCGTGAAGAAAGTTTCGGTTTGAACCTATGCGTGTCCTAAGAGGAAGGAGGAGATTCAAAGAAAGAAAAGTGGTTTAGAAATTATGCAAAAATAGAATATCTCACGAGGTGAGGTGATATAGAGTTCAGCGTGTCTTTCTGCTGTGACTCTATACAAGGTGTGCATCTACGACTTAACGTGGAACCCGAACCACACGACTCCTGCCGGGAATCGTAACCCGTATCACCTCTAGCTCTATCATTGGAGACACAGGGACATGTAAAAATAATCGAAACTGAACGATATTAATGTTAAATCCATAGCTTTTGAGGTCCTAAAAATTTCTAATTGAAAGATGTGAGTGTTTATTCAATAGTTTTCCGGATCGCTGAAGTAAATAATGTCATCCCCGATACCATAAAAGCCCATGTTTTTATTCTTCGTTAGCGGCAAGTTGATTCTTTTGCTCCTGCTGGAAATGGATTCGTACTATTTCATTCCGATTCAAATATGTATTCTACTGGGAAAACTAATCTCAAATATATCTTTGAAATATAAACCTATTCTTCCCGTGCAACGCCGTGCAAATTAGTATTAAATAATTTAAGAAACAATGAGTATATTTAATGGAAACAGATATATATGTATTTTTGAATGTTGTATATGTATTGCTAATTCATACTTTATCTAGTAGAAAATGGTGCACCCATTATATATTCTGAAGCAATAGGGAAAACTATCGAAGGTATATTTTATTATATCTACTGTCGAATTTAGTGTGGAATAATTTCTCACAATTCATTTCGAAACTATCGAGACGAGACTGAGACCGCTATTTGTCGGTTGAAAGGAGACTAGGTAATACTGTAAATAGTCTCGTATTGTCTCGTTTTCATACCAGTCCTACTTCGGGGTTTGTTCTCTAGTAACTGGTTGCGTACTGCACCTACAGTATATAAGACGTCGTATATTTAAATGTTTGAGAACTTACCCCACCTCCACTTGACGGATCGTTCTAACTAAAACTACCAGACCGTTTATGTAATTTTGCGATATTTTCTTGCAACAGAGAATGAAAAATATAACAGTTATAATGTTGATCGCGCATAATCCTGTATAGATAAAAGGCACTTTATAGAGTGTCGGACTCCGTGACGTAAATACAGTAGTTACTGGCTTGGTAAGTTCATCACTGAACTTTTTCCGTCATACTCATGCAATGACGTCACCTTTGACACATGCTCGGGACAGGACCACAAATGGAGTAACACTGTTGTTTGCTTACTCGCTTGCTGCTGTCTATTCTCTTTGGAACCTAATGTGAAATTACTGCTTTATCCTTACTTTCAGCTGTCTTTGCTATTTCTAATTTAGTTATATTAGTGGAATTTTATTCCATCATGGAAATATATTTTATTTCTTTTTAAATGTAAATAAAAAGAAAAGTCAATTTGGACAAGTTTCTCCACAACTCTAGAGGTATTGTCTTGGGTGCGCTTTTCTTTTCTTTTCCTTTAGGGCCGCGGTGGCTCAGTGGCAGAGCTTTCACCTCTAGTGCTTGGGGCCTCGGGTTCGATCCCAGCCCCCACTAATTGAACTTTGTGGCGGACGAAAACCGTGTGGGAGGGTTTCCTCGGGGTTCTCCCATTTCCTCCCACTTTCTTCATTTCATTCATTACTCATCATCACCGTCTCCTTTAGCCTAACCGGCATAACCGTGGGACGTAAAACTTAAAGATTTCATTTCATTTCTTTAACACAAATGCAATTAAAACCTGACTCTGAGAGCGCAACAATGTTATCTTTTTCGAAGGGTCAGTGATTTTGTGTCGAAGGTAATGTCACGCGTGCGCGTGGGCTTACCTTGTCTTACGTTTAGCAACATTGCACTTGGTCAAGTGGCCTATTGCTTATGCCTTTAGGTATTTGCCCTAAAGCTATACAGCGAGCTGTTCTGTTCCTCCCTGTCCCTGGCTGTTTGCGAAAATATTTGCTTTTCATGCATTGGGATAAGGGGTAAGACACCTTGCATACCTTGGGGCAATGGAAGTAACATATGAAATGATCGAAAACGACAACCGATGTTAATGTAGAGTTCATAGTTTCGAGGTCGCTATAATATTTAGGCGTAAAGCTATCAGCTATTTCCTGTTAGTGGTTTCTTCATATACGTACGTCTACCAAGTTAACGAACCTTGACTTATCTGCGTACAGTAGTTGGTTAGTGTGTCCTCGATGGCTATTTTTACTTTTTCCATGATCATCCCATACCATACAGTATCTTTTTATGTTTTGAAAAAGCTTGATTTTATCAATTCGTTAAACAACAATGTTTCTTTTTTTCTAACCATGTTTCTTAGTATTATCCTCTTCATTCTAACTAATTTAAATATTTTCAATAATTCAGAATTTTGACTAAAAAAATGTTACAATGATCAAGATTTGTATAAGATGAGGAGCCTTCATTTCTAATCATTGTCTTAACCGGAAGGGAAAACTTATAAAAAATTGAAATAACTTAGTAGACGTAGAAAATCGATAGAAATAATGAACATCAACTATTAGTTGACTGTTAGAAGTATAGTAGATATGGTTCTTAACCCAAGTAGAAGATGCACTCTTTGCTTCATGAAAATAATAAACATTCTGTAAATAGAGAATAATAAACAGTCAGAAAAGTAATTTGATGACATTTACTGAGCGAACGTAGGTTACTGGTTGGTGTTGACGCTTCGTAATTGAGAGTCTCCCGGTTCAGGGAAATGACCCCCCTAAAAAATTATTCGGGCCCCCATGCAAGCAAGTAGGCTTTTCTTATCCATTCGCCCAGGGAGTGGAGCGAATACTAAGAAAAGACGGGCGGTACAAATGGATTTTTTAAAAATCATTTCTGAGGGAAATTTTAATTTAAGTTCCTAATGGCTCAAATCGCTGTCCACTGCTTAATGCTCACTTTGTTAATATCTATTGGTTCATTTGTCATTCGTCAAGATTTTCATTTCTATCCTAAGTCGTTTCGTTTTTGTTTTATTTTTTAATTTATAATGATGTGCGCTTTCACTTTTTAATAGTACTTTGTTTTTCATGTAATAATAATGAGCAACGATATAAAACCAAGTGACCATTTTATCGGAAAAGAAAGCTACAAAACATGAAAGAAGATAAGATGCAACCGAAGGCTCTAAAAGGTTTTCTTCGCGTTCTGGACAAAATCATACAAATGTTGAGGTGGGGACTTGTCAATACTAGTCACTGTTAACGAAGCATTTGCAAGTCGACATTCTTTTGAAACTGTAAGGTTATTTTACCTGATTGCAGTAATTTAATTGTTGAATTAAAATGGAACGATACGGTCATTTCGGTTACAGGTCTGAATTAAATTTCATGTATTTCAAAATATATTTGAATACAATTAGTTTTCACGCGGCATATAAGTATATAACTTGAAAGGATATAATTGAAAGCGATGAAAGGTCATTTGGATGACAAGTAGTTTTTTTCAGTACCCTCACTTCCAATCATAGCAGCGTATACAATGCTTTTGTAAATTATAACAGTATAACAGTAATTATTAATCCATTCTCTGGTATTAAATTTAGACGGAGCGATATTTTAAATTAGTAATAATTCTAATGCAAAGTAGAGTTTTGATTATTAGTTACTTGTGTTCAGGGATGTGCCGACATAAGTGCTAAGGATGCGCACGAGACGAGTCGAGACAGGATTTTCCAGACACAATTCGAGTCGAGACACGGTTCTTCCAATAGAGAAATATACATTTTCCGAGTTGAGACATCACTTTTATAGCACATTTTCGAGACGAGACAGCTACACATCTTGTCTCGTGGGCATCCCTAATAGGTGCAGTGTTCCTTTCAGAAAAAATCTTCCGGGGGGTACACTTAGTATTCAGAGGGCCACTGCTGCTACTCTTTTATTTATTATTATATTACAGACGTATTATTTTGATCTCCTCCCGGGGGAAAGTGTCCCCCTAAAAATATGTGTGGACGAAACACTACACAGGTAGTCTGAGAGTCTGGATCCTCCAATTAGCACAATGTCAGGGGCAGATACACAAAATTATTTGCATTTATAGGCTATTCCGAAAAATCTTCGGACCCCAAAGATAAATCTTGGGTGCATCTTTGCTTGTGTTTACATTGTGTTTCTGCCTAATTTCGTACGTCTATGTTGGAAAAAATATGAAAGAATTGAATTGTTCTATAGGACTAAGGGGCCCTGAAAAGAATTTTTGCGAAAGAACCTGATTTTAAAGTTCTGCCACTGGATCGAGGACAAATTGAATATCAATTAAGACAGACATTTTTGTCATTTGTTGTGTATTGAACTAGTTTAACTAAAATTAATAAAGAATTATTTGAAATCAAGTATATCTCAAGAACGATTAAATGGACTAGCTTTGATGGCCATTGAAAATTACATTCTGAATGAAATTTATATTGATGCAATAATAAGAGATTTTGCCAAATTGAAAACCAGAAAAGTGTCTTTATAACATGAACTTTTCAGTAACAAAGAAAACGAGAAATTAAGCTAATTACCATATTTGTATCACCAGAAAACACTATTTAAATATGCTTTTAATGAAGTGTAAGAGGATATCTCTTTGTCAAAATCAAACTTGTGATAATCTTAGACTTGAAACTCATGAGTTTTATTCTATTTCGACTTTTATGTTTCAACTATATTTGTCAAAATACATCTTAGGTATACATTTTAGTTGTTTCCTGTGCTTATTTAATAAAAAAATATATAAATTATTAAAATTGGAACTTTGGTCATGATTCATCCACAGTTAATTAGGTTTAATTTCGCCATTTTCCTTTAATACTTACAGGAAGACTGAATTATTATATATTGAAAAATTTGTAATTGTAACAATTATCTGAAAAATTTTTGTCCATTCTATTCTTTTATTATCATTTAGGCGGGGGCGACTAAATATTGTTTATTTACACTTACAAAATGTCTACAATCGATCCTGTTACTGTTATATATATATATATATATATATATATATATATATATATATATATATATATATCGGGTGTTGCAAAATAAGTGTTACAACTCTTGGGAGGTGACTCCTGCCACTGAGACAAGAAAAAAAGTTCTCTTCAACTTTCTGCTATCGGACATAGTTTCAGATCTACAACGTGCCGAAAGCGTGGGAAAATGACTTTCGGACGCCAATAGTTCGGAAACTATCCAACATAAAGAGGGCGGGTAAAATATTCACTGACATGTTGACATTTGTTCATTAGCTACATGTTGATATCAACACACACATTGGCCACATTTCAATATCGATCATGCGATCCCACTAGTGACATTCATTTAGTGTACCCAGTTTCTTACTGAGTCTATTGCACAATTTGAACTTGGCTTCAGTTATTGCATCCTTATTGGTATGCAACCGTGCACATCATATTGCATCGGTTTGAGGGAGTATTATTCGTGAATTGGCAATGGCTTTCATGTTCTTGATGCTAATCCTTACATTTCCGACGCTTTGAACTCACGTTTACTGAGTATGAGTGCATTTCTGGGCATTTTTCGTTAAGTGTTTCCACACATGTGAATCACCTTGCTTCATCCGTTATGCTCTACCGACACTCCAGATGTCTTTCTAGAGCATTTAAGTACAAATTCGCTACAATTAATACTTAGAACGTCACTGTTGGCCAGCATCCACACCTGGCGATTATGCAACCACACACAACCGGCATAAAGGTGTCCGCCATTTTGTATTTGTTCCAGATATCGACTTAAGACAAACGAATTATTGTTACCTGATAGAAAGCCTATCAATTCATATCCATTTAGACCAAGTTTCATTTGACAGATTATCCGGGACTCCCTACGTTCCTTTGGGAAATCCCTTGCGCGTGCATGGTAGGATTGTGAAACATGCAAAATTCAATAGAGCAGGTATGACTTCTTCAGTGAATTTTTTACCCGCCCTCTTTATGTTGGATAGTTTCCGAACTATTGGCGTCCGAAAGTCATTTTCCCACGCTTTCGGCACGTTGTAGATCTGAAACTATGTCCGATAGCAGAAAGTTGAAGAGAACTTTTTTTCTTGTCTCAGTGGCAGGAGTCACCTCGCAAGAGTTGTAACACTTATTTTGCAACACCCGATATATATATATTTAGAGAGAGAGAGAGAGAAAGTTTTGACTCAGAAAAAAGTACAGAGGGATTTCAAACGAATAATACGTATACATTATCATCTGAACAATTTAACCCTAAAAATGCTTTCGATCACTGAAATAAATTCCTGCCTACGCTCCTGTAAAGC
This sequence comes from Thermobia domestica, assembly GCF_964235325.1. Taxonomy (NCBI): domain Eukaryota; kingdom Metazoa; phylum Arthropoda; class Insecta; order Zygentoma; family Lepismatidae; genus Thermobia; species Thermobia domestica. The sequence continues at coordinate 74,715 of NW_027655954.1, read as the reverse complement.
AGTAAGAATTTTAGGGACTGATCATGGGGTAATGCCTCCCTGGAGCAACGACAGTTCCCCAGAAATCATACCTCTGATAGGCCCGGATGTGACACCAGTATTTGTGTATTACCACTCCTCACTCTCAGTGTATTGAAACTTAAGTCAAAGGAACTGTTCTGAAATCTTCACCGGTTCTCTCCTCTGAAACCGCATGCGAATGGGGCCAACCTTGGTCATATACCACATCTGGAATATTACCGTTTATGTCAGAAATCCCGAAAAATATATATTCGACACAAATAAAGGATGCTTTCGATTTAATTTAATTTATTTATTTATTTATTTAGCCTGTCAACCTCCCACTCTGACCTCCATGCCAACCAAGACTTAACTTGAACTTAAGCAACATCGACAGCGTCACTATTCATCTGAGACCACGAAAACTAATACCATAACGATTTCGATATTAATATTGTTCATATTGAGTACTTTTACATGCCACTTCCTCTCTTATTACGGATGGCTTCAGTGTCTCGCCCCCACAACTATGGAGCAATTTCAACAAACTTACGTATAGCTATAAACCACCATCTGTAAAATAAATGTGCGAGTGATCTTTTTCGGGGAGGAATTCATTAGCTACTTTTCCAATATCAATGTGGTGGCTTTTTTCGCTTTCCATGCTAAAGATTGCCAAAGAGCTCAACTGCATTTGCACCACTTTCCTATGAATATAGATTTTAATGGCATTTACTTTACTCAGTGCTTGCTTAGGTGTTACTCTCGTCACAGGAAAAGTGAGATTCTGTTATAAATGAGTAGGGGTCTTAACAAATACGGAAAACTATTAGCAATGACACTACTCAAAATGAGTTTTCGCAATATAATGGAACAGTATTTTATTCGAATGTGAAGGAAATCATTGCATAAATTGACCCTTCCCTTCCTTAGAAGTCTAAGCTACAATACGTATATAATAATTTTGAATTAGAAATACATGCATCGAGTTTCATATCCTTAACTTTAAGGTCTCCTGAGTTAAGTAAATGAATAACCTTCCTGCTAACGAAAGAGTAAAGCTTTGCGCTTTAATGGTATCGGGAGTGTAATTATTAATTTCAGCAACCCCGAAAACTATAGAATAGACACTCCTATCTGTCAATCAAGAATTATTAAATTTTCACCCCTCCCATTAAACCTCCATGCCGATAATTCTAAACTTTGATGTGAACGATATAGAAGGTTTCATAATTCATGTACTCAAAAGCTATGGATTTAACATTAATATCGTTTATTTTCGATTATTTTTGCATGTCCCTGTGTCTCCAGGGGCGCCCATTAAGGGGGGTAAGAGGGGGCGCTTGCCCAATCTAGAGGAAATTATACTTTGCAAGATCGAAAACCAAATAAAATTGTTTGAATATTTACCCCAAAATTTGCAACTATATTTGAAATGTCGCTTATACTTGCCCCCTTTGAAAACCACAATATGGGCGCCCTTGTGTGTCTCTCATGATTGAGCTAGAGATGATACGGGTTTCGATTCCCTGCAGGAGTCGTGTGGTTCGGGTTCCACGTTAAGTCGTAGATGCACACCTTGTATAGAGTCACAGCTGAAAGACGCTGAACTCTATATCACCTCACCTCGTGAGATATTCTATTTTTGCATAATTTCTAAACTACTTTTCTTTCTTTGAATCTCCTCCTTCCTCTTAGGACACGCATAGGTTCAAACCGAAACTTTCTTCACGGTTGGGGGACACAAGGCTACTGTACCATATGCGTACAACCCTTATGAGACTACGGTAGTGAGTTGCGCAGTTTGAGTAGCACGCACGAATAAACCACGCTTACATTTATTATATATAATAAATATAATCTCATATTAGGACTAACTTCGCACATCAAACTTTTAACAATGCGACTTTTTAAATTCTGTTCTTCTTCCTCTTTATTATTATTATTATTATTATTATTATTATTATTATTATTATTATTATTATTATTATTATTATTATTATTATTATTGTAAAAGCTATATGAAGCAATTATCTCGGCCAATTTCGTTAATACACACCATTCAGCAACCGGTAGTTGTAGAAATCAAGCTTCTGCAACAGCAATTGTTAGCTCAATCGGTAGAGCGCACACTCTTGGATGCAAGGGTTGCAAGTTCGAATCTTTTCTAAGTCTAAATATTTTTTTCTGATACAATTCTTGAGATGGAAATGTTTCTCTCTTCACCTTTATCTCGTAATTCTGAATAGAGATGTTTGGATGTGAAAGAAAAAGTATACTAGGATATAAGAAAAGAAAGATAAATTACATGATACCTTCTGCAATTTTTAACTATATTTTCACCTATCTAGGACGTTTCTAAAACGTTCAGACTTCTAGACCTCCTTTTCGTTCTCTTACGTGTCCTTTAACTAATTTCTACAATTACTTAGTGAGTCACATATACATATATTACAGATGTCTTATCTCTTTCTCTTTTCTCTACATCAAGTCTTGAGATGGATGTTTTGACAATAGGTTACAGACACGATTTTACAAAATAATACGATCTGCGATATCAGTGATACATATCGTGATGTTTAACTTAACATATAAAACAATAATTAGGAAAACTGAGAATACGAATCTTTTCGTGCACTGATGCTTCAAATCTGTGTCTTTACTCCCTATACCTATGTTAATTCCCTAGTCAAAATAAAAACTCTTCAAAATTAATAAAAAATTCTTATACAACCATCCCTTCCTTGGAGTACTGCGCGGTCACATACCCGTCGCTGCGATGTAAAGGCACTTCTGGCGACGAGGATACAATTGTATCAATGTGGAGTCAACCTCTGCATTATTGTGTGTACTGGTTAATTTGCAGATATTCTATAAACAAACTACTTCAGAACAGTATTATTATTTGTTTGTCTTCAGAACAGTATTATTATTTGTTTGTCTTCAAATTAATTGGTATCTACTTAAATTATATTATTGAAAATCCGAATTTACTTGAAGAGATTTCATACATTCACTCAGTGAGTCACGGTTTCTTTTTCATCTCGCACCGTGCAATGTGAGCAGATAAATCTCCATGGTTTCATTTACTTCCAAAATCAAGAATCTGGATCTAAATCGGATTTTTCCACGTTTTGCATAAACGTGGTGGCGACTCAGTAATTTTAGGGCTAAACATAATTCAGTGGTCTGAGGTTACCTATCGGTTGAGAACGCAGTTAAAATAATTGGGAAAAATTAGAAAGCCATACCCTATATTCCAGTGTGCCACAACCGGATAACAGGCACACTGGCGTGCCCAGCAGATTACAAGAATATTTGTCGAGTTTATTTTATTTATTATTATCAACGATTCTTCCACGGATCAGCTGTCTGTATACAGTTAAACAAACAAGTATCACATTGAGGGAATGAGTGTAAGTGTTTACTTTAATAGTAATAGAAAGGTATACTTGTATTTTCTACCGGGAATAACTGCATCCGGTCTAGAAAGCTGGAGCTAACAACAAAGGAACCCGATGTGCCAACCACACACCCTATAGTCGTGAGTGCCACAAGTCCTTTTCTACGTCTTGGGAACCTAAGGATTGTTGCCTTCAAAGAGAGAGAGAGAGAGAGAAATAACTTAAGTCCATTGCACTTCCATACTTAAATAAATAAATTATGTAAATAAACGTTTCGCTTTCTGTTTATTATTATTATTATTATTATTATTATTATTATTATTATTATTATTATTATTATTATTATTATTATTATTGTCTTAGGAAGTTGACTGCCATATGTATGCACACGGTTCTCCCGTGCAGCGCCCCGTGTATGATTTTCCATACACAAACTATATATTCCAAGTTTGTTGTGTTCGTGTTATAGGTGTGTTTGTAATTAGATACATATGGCGTAGAAATCAAAATTTAATGTCCACGCTACGTATATGCAAAACCATAGACAAAGAAATTTATGAACAAAGACATTTATGGCGCTAAAACATGGCAAAAATAAAGAATTACTGGCGGATTGTTGCTTATAGTGTACAGGTGATAAAGGTTAACAGTGTTAAATTTAAACAAATAAAATTTTAATTAAGCACGAATTTAACTTATGGTGTACCGTGGGGAAGGCTCAGGAGTTCGCTAGGATCGTTACAATATCGAACCCCGTGAAATGCACTGCAAACCTGTATGCAAGCCCCCCCGTAATGTTCAACAGATATTGTGTATTATTGCTCATTTACATGCAAACCTACATAGACCTACGCACTTCAATACTCAACGAAGGTGCAGACTATTCATGAGTTTCAGCATTAAACTCTCTCACCCAATGTATTCTCCTAACATGTCTCCCAGCGATTACAACATTTTTGGTATCTCAATCACTTCCTAGTAGGATAGCTTTACCTAGAGTCCACTGATTAACCTGGTATTTGATGTTTCACTTTCTTACCTTTTGGAGTTGACAGTCATCGGTTGGACATTTCACACGCAAATATCTAATATTAACAACGTTTCTTCTATAACTTCGTAATATTGTATTATTTCTTTGTATTATTCATTAGCTTGGTTAGACTTGCTTAAACACTTTTCTCTTTGCACCTGCTTATTACCTATACCTTAACGTTGGAAAAAATACACTAGCTCTCACCGGGAATCAAATCCAGAACCAATGCACTTAAACAATTTGGCCACAACGAGGAACATTTAAAAACAAGTGAAGGTTTACTTAGGAAATTTGTGATTTAAAAATATATTCAAGAATGGGTACAGATGAAACGCACTGAATTTTCTCGCTCGAATTTCTTAAACCGACTCGTGTTAGGCTGTAGCTATTACTGAAATATTTATTTGGGAAATGCGAATACAATAACGTGTTTTGGAAAACTTTGTTCGAAGCAACTTACGTCCAAAAGTAAAGTACCCATTGGTCATATTTCTATTAGAAATAACTTATGTCATATATTAGAATTATTAAGGAGATAATTGTATGTGAACTTTGAGCAAAAGCGTCTGATTATTTTCTGAGAAAATCATCAAGAAAGTCATCCCCAAGAATAAAATATCCCTTGTATATCTTTTTAGGACAAACGAGGTATGCTATTTATGAAATACGAACAAAATGCCTGAGTCGTTCTCGACAAAATCGTAGGGTAAAACTTACTCCGAAAAGTAATATACCACTTCTAGCTTTTTAGGATGATAGAGTTATACCATATCGTTAGGTTATTTATGTAACATTTATTTATGAAATATGAACAAAATTGCGCCAGGCGTTAATGAGAAAATCGTCGGAGAAGACTAAACTATGAGTATACTATCCCTTCTGAATGTTTACAGGACGAACGAGTTGTGTCATATTGTTAGGTTATTAATGCTACATTTATTTATGAAATGTGATTGAAAAAATTGTTCGAAAAAATGCATCCCATACAGTAAATTACACCTTATGTATTTTTCAGAGCAATGATTCATACTACTTTGAAGGGTTATTAATAAAATATGTATTTGTAAAATCTTTACAGCTGTTTTTGAGACAATTTAATTATTTTAAATTTTCATCCTTGAGTAAACTACCCTTATTTTTAGGTGTCGGTGGATATAGAATTCGAAACGATAAAGTGTTATAAAAACTTCATATGTATTGTTCGGACAAGATACGTAGAACAATATGGCCTCTATTTGAATGCATGTTAAAGCGTGACGAACCGACAGACGAGCAGATGGACAGACATCAAAATCACTTTTTCAATATGTGGGGCCGTGAAACTTGAATTCATTGAAATCTCGAATTCGATTTTTATCACTATCACTACAATTTCTTCTTTCTTCGTTCGAACGTGAAAACGAATAGGAATACAACGACACGTAAGGTGATAATTTGTAATCCCCACTATTTAATGATTTACGTTTAATGTGTTGCCATGCTAGAGAAAGCTCATACCTGTTTGTTATATAATTTTAATATCAGTTTTTCACGCTACTACAGTATATAATGTAGAAATATGGCATGATTATCGTTCATATTCATGTTATCTTTTGGAAATATTCGTGTTCCGCATACATAGATCTGTATAATTTAGTTACGCTCTTGCACTTGTGGATATAAAAAAAGAGAGAAAGTCAATACCCTAAAAAGCAAAAAGCACAAGCACACACATACATAAACGATAATTTGACATCAGGTCGATGTAACAAGGGGAAAGACTGGAAAGACTGTCAAGGTCACGTATGTTCTTTTTCCTGTTCCTGACACACAAATCCGAAGTGAGTTGTCTGGTGTTCAAGAACGGGCAGGAGGGTGCTAACATACAAGACTATAAACTGAAAGCAACCGCTGTTTCCAATAGTAGGCCTACACGTATTCTAATACTGAATAAATACGTCGATTAAAGGATACTATCAATAAGTTATTTCCTTATTATATTGTTTCGTTTGTTATTAACATCAAAATTATACACTTCCTATAATGTTTTGTAAAAAAATATACATATGGGACGGGATGGCTTCGATCTCGTGGGAAAATAATAAAATAACTGCTAGTCTGCCACTCTATTCACCTAACCACGGAGACTACGTTTTGGTTGCTTTCTTTTCTTAACAAATAGTGCTTATAATCATGGTGCGTATCGCTTCAAACCGTAAGATAAGAGTTTTTCTGTTTAATTCTATATTTTCGTACATCTTAGTTACAGAAGCTAATTTATATTTGACAAACCATCTAGACACTAGGTTTAAACCAATAAATTCAATGTTTTACTCCACTTTCTAGTTCCTTCCTTCGCCTATCGCCCCTCGTTCACTGCCTATTGTCAATTTCTCTTCTCAATCGTGCTCTGCTAATAAAAATCCCTCGAAAGCATGATTGCCAGTAAACACAAAACCGAGCGTAATTTTGTTTTTTGCTTATATTTTTATTATTTTATTATATGTTTTGGAAATATCTCCTTAGATGGATTGCTTTCTAGTATCTCCACTTACTAATAACTGAATTTTACTCATAAACGTAGGGAAAATGGAATAAATGCGAAAAACCGTGAGTTACAGTATATGCGCAATATTTTTGTGCATGTGGGTACATCAGACCGGGCAGGACTTATGCTGTGGCATGAAGAGCCAGTACGGAATGGTGTTTTTGATTTTCAGGAAGAATTGTTGTAGTACTGCCGGAACGATGGGCGTATATTGGTGGAGGCAGTGATTAAATTTACCTTCATGATTGAAGAGAAAACGAATGGTATTTAATGTTTTATTTCCAGCACAACGGTCGCCAGTTTAGCAATGTTGACAGACCGGTGTCATTATTTGGTTGAAAACACAATTCCAGTTATTCCTTCAAACGAGTTCCAACTTACTCAACAACAGAGTATTAAAGCATTAAAATGGTTGAAGTATATGGAACACGTAACAAAGACATCTATTGTTACTTCGAATAATGCGTTGAAGGAACGGTTTGGCAGATATAAAGTCGATGGTTTTGACGCTAAAACGAACACTATATACCAATTCACGGGCTGTTACTGGCATGCCTGTAAAATTTGTTATAATGATAATAGAAATACCATTTTATGCAAAGAAAATAGTGCGTTCAACACTTTTGAGAAGAGGTACAACAGTGCACTGCCGCAACTATCTGAAAAAAACTAGGTTATAGTTTAATAGAAGTCTGAGAATGTGAATGGGATGCAATGGTAAAGCGTGATACACATATACAGGATATCATCGAACAACGGGGCAAACATATTCGTGATCCTCTCATTCCAAAATCTCTCTATCAAGGAGGTGTTCAGACTAGGGTTGTGCATGCCTGGAAAAAACGGAAATTTTGGGTAAAAATAGTTTCTTACGGTTTTCCCGTTCTTGAAAGAAAAAACGGAAAAGGATAAAATTGAAATTTTTGAATAGTTTATTATATTATGCTTTCAAAAATAAATCTATTTTGTATTTACTAGTTTAGGGTTAAGATAATTGAGTACTTATGTTTTTTGTATTAGAATAAAAAAAATATGCACAACTCATCCACACACTTCAATTTAGCACCGTTATAGAACGGAATTATGGATACAAAAGAAACTAAAATATAATCCTAGTTAGCTTGATTAGTATGGACGCATCAAAATTATCTTGAGCAATCTTATGAAGTTCCCCCTTGATGGCAGGGAAGTGTTAAAATAACAGAACCAGAATCACTTTAGTTAATATGTTAAATCAAACATGTATTTTATAGAGATGTCATCCTTGTTCTATGTAAAATTTCCGGAACTTTTGAATCCATTAAAAATATCATTTGTCTGGAAATATTGGCAAAAACAGGAAAATATAATTTAAAAACTATTTCTTGGACTGATGCTAGTCATCTTACTTGCTGTAACATGTCTACAGCATATATAGTAGGAAGTCGAAAATCCGAACTAATTGGGAAAACAGGTAGTTCGGATTTTCGAACAATTCAAAACATATTTGGTGTTCTGAGTAGTTTGCATTCCTTCATAGAAGCGTCGTCAAAAACGCACGTTACTTTGAAAATATTCAACGTCAAGTAGAAAACTTAAAACATTTGGTAACATTAAAATGTTTGAGGGACACTAGATGGAACTGTAAATTGGAAGTTATTCGTGCAGTTTTAGAACATTATGGATCTGTAGTTGAAACTTTAGAGGAAATAGCAGATCACTATCAAATTTACGGCCCAGATGCGCATTCCCTGTTAAGAAATGTGTATGACTTTTAATTTTTGTTTCGTCTTAAACTGATGAGACGTGTTCTTCAATACACGAATCAATTGTCCATGCACTTACAGAATACATGTGCCAATTTTTCTACTGTGAAAAATTTGTCGCAAGCCAATATTTGGAGCCTTCAGTCCTTACGGAGTGAGAGAAGTTTCAGAAAGTTGTGGACAGAAACAGAAGAAATGGCAGAAACCATGGGATACAGTGCATCGAACGTTCCATGAAGAAGACGAATCCCACGAGCATTGGATGGTGGTGATACTTCTTCGAGTGTGAGACAGCAGCTGAATATTACAGACGCGAAGTGTATTCTTCCATTATTGACATCCTTGTGGTAGATATGAGCAATAAAATTTCAAACAAAATGATATACAGGTTCTTCACTTCCTCCACGTGTTGAATCAACACAAGCCATCGGCAGAAAGATCACAGTTGTCAGCAACACCTACAAAATCTCCAAAATTGAGCTGACATCAGAGTTAACAGTTTTCTCCAATTTGTGTGGACGGAGATAGACTGAAAATGATTTTTCAAAGCTTCTAAATTTGTTTTAAAAATTGAACCTTTACAAATGCTTCCCAAACTTGAACCAAGTTTATAAGACTTTTCTTCTAACCGTGCCTATCAGTTCCGCAACCAGTGGAAGTTCCTTTTCGTGTCTGAGACGGCTAAAAACATACGTTCGTAGCACTATGGGTCAAGAAAGACTTCGTAGTTTAGCTGTGTTGTGCATAGAAAGGTCTTTCGACATTAACGTTTCGTAGATTATCAACAAATTTGATTCAGAAGCAACATTTGGAGGAAGGCGGCTGCAGCTCCATTAACAGTTCAAGTCCAGTTTACGCATCATTACATTTAGCGGCAAGTGAAATATTGACTTATTAAATCAAAATTATAAGTGTTATATTTACTGGCTACTGTTTGTATTTCCTAATATTGTGATCTCCTTGTGTTATTGATAAACAGTATTTCTTTCAGAGGGTGAGCCGGGGCTTCTCCCTCTATACACACACAGTCAAGTGCAAAATATCCTTCAGGCAAATTTTCAGAGAAAATCAGGATATCAAGAAACATATGTTTAACTATAATTCCCCTCTTTGGAGTTTTTTTTTTTAAGAAACACTATTAATGAGCTGGGGCAAACGAATATGTGGATATTGTGCTGATAGGTTGTTCCAGGTAATTCCTTAACAACATTTAAGGCTCAGGTCAATATGAGGGATTGGGCAAAGATCAGGGAAAGATTGTCTAAGCGGGACTTAAAATGGGCCAGTTCTGCGTTCCAGTAAGTCAGTGTGGGGTCTGAATTCAGTTCTTGTGCTGTACTTGTCTCGCTCCAAATTTGTATCTTTTCACGTTATTATTGTCAAATTTTAAGCAGATTAATGTCCTATTAAAGCACGATAAAGAACTAATCTACAACTTTTCGTTCTGCGTCATTGTGTTTCGCGAAATAATTCTAGGGAAAGGCGTTCCGGCTATTGACTAAAACAATCTTTAGCACAGAGGCAAAGGCTTAATTTTAGGTCTCGTCCGCAAAAAACTGACGTAAAGTTAGGCTGGATGTCTGCCTGAGTAGTATTTATATCATTCCCACACTCCAACTACACAATGATGATAAAAGATCAGAGAGGGTTTCTCGAAACTACGGTGCTAAATATTTGTTTAAAATATTAGAAGCAACTGTACGGTTGGTTTCAAAAAGTGAATTTAAGGTCGAAGACTACGTGCCGAAGTGGAAATTCGTGAATATATTTTTGTAGAAACAAAGAAAAGTTTACACGTACTCAAGTGAGCAATGTATATTATGTACTTCTAATTACATCTTATGAATCTTACAGTCAATACTAGGTAAATAACATTTGTTGTCTCTTAATAACGAAAGAAAAAGAAGAATCGCAGTTCACGCTCATGCTATGTAGCTGCCACTGCAAATTCAAACTTTATAATCGATTTTTATACCAAAGGCAACAATTTGAAATATGTTGCTGCTTCCAATCTAAAGTAGGAATTAAAATCTACGCCTGGTTGAATGCACAACTTTTTGTGATCAGTTGTTAATGCTCTTTTTTAAACTTCCATAGGGAGAGAGCATATACAACTCAAAGAAGCATGGAGAGATGTATGCTTGGAATAACCCGGAGAGATAAGAAAAGAAATACATGGATCAGGAAGATGACAGGAGTGACCGATATCATCGCGAAAATAAAAGAACTGAAGTGTCAGGGAGCTGGTCATATTGCAAGAAGAACTGACGATAGGTGGACAAAATCAATCCTTGACCGGATCCTAAGGGAACGAAAACGATCCAGAAAATGTTGTAATACAATATGGTGTGACGAAATTGGGTCGACTCAGAAGTGGGTCGACAAAGGTTGATATATATATATATATATATATATATACATATAAATATATATATGCATATATATATATATATATATATATATATATATATATATATATATATATATATATATATATATATATATATATATGTGTGTGTGTGTGTGTGTGTGTGTGTGTGTGTGTGTTTGTGCACGAATGTTTTGCCCCACCCCCAACCATATGGGCCAAGGTTACGTTTATGCATCCATGTTTCTAGTGGAGCTCGAGTAAAGCATCATGACGGCCAAGGCGTATTGCACACTGCTTGCAGACTACGTACACCCCTTCATGACGACCGTGTTTCTCAACGTTAGTGGCATTTTTCGACAAGATAATGCACCATGTTACAAGGCCAGGAGTGTGATAGAGTGGTTCGAGGAACACAGGGGCGAGTTCCAAGTGATGTGTTGGCCCACCAACTCGCCGGATCTGAACCCAATCAAACACACCTGGGCAGCGGCGCAAATCTGTCTTCAACATTGAAGGGGACAAGTAAGACCTTTCTCGAGTTCGATTCCCGGTGGGGGCACTCGGTCGAAAAAGTGTAAACGCTTTTTCAGGCCAGAAACACTGAATGAGGTCTTCCTGGGTTTTCCTCATTCACACCAGGCAAATGCCGGGGGGGTACCTAACTTATTGGTCCCAGGCCGCTTCCTTCCTTCCCCAATCCTTTCTTCTTTCCCTTTCCCCGGATAGTGTGCTCGCCGATGGACGTCATCCCTCATGTACGTGACGGGCTAAATGGCCTTAGATGCCGAAAGCCCACAAATCTACCATCCTAATTCTAATCCTAAGTAAGACTTTTTTTGTTAAGCGATGCTCAAACTATTTGTGAAGTTGAAAAACAATCCTGTGGAGGATCAAGGAGCAGAGTTCTCTTGGGCGGGCAGATTTGAGACTTAGTCTGGGACAGAGTCGGATTTAGGCTTGGTGGGGCCCTAAGCTATCGAAGGTAATGGGGCCCTTTAAGTATCAAGATGAACGTAGGCACCCTATATACAGAAATGAAGAAATTAATGATATTTTTGGAAGCAGGCCTGCAGAAGGGACCCCACTACTTAAATCATAGGAGTGTACACAACACGAAACACTATTGCTATATGTGGATTTTATTTTATTTATTATTTTCCTTACATTTTGGAAATTATACATCGTTGTTTCCTTTAATTTTGGGGGCCCTCAAGAGAGTGGGGTCCTAAGCTATAGCTTGTAAAACTTATACGTAAATCCGGCACTGTTCTCGGGGGACATCAATTTCATCCATGAGCGTCTCTGGCATGTTAAAATTGGGGGGGCGGGGATCGGGACGACTAGAATGCTAGTAGACCCCAACTAAAGTTACGTCAAAATTATGAGTAAACTGGAATCTACTTTACTAACGGCATCCCCTCTTTCTACTTTTAGCAACACAATTCATCATACTTTTCTTTCATCACTGGTAGACTTATTTACCGAAAAAAAAGTTTATATATAATATAATTCTTAAGTAATTTTTTCACCTTGACATTCCTACCGGTGAATTCCTACTCAGTGTTCTTAAACGCACATGCAGCAGTGTAGTTTTATAGTCCTCATATATTCCAATTTTTTACCTAACAAAATCTTAACTCTCTGAAAGAAGTTTACGATGCCACTCTTGATTTGATTGCGAATTTCTAATTTTTGATTTTCATTCTTCTGTATTACTAAACTCAAAAGGTATATTATCTACCTTTTTGTTCTTCATTTCGCTGTATGTTTTTGAACTTGTCCAATGAACCATACTTGATTATTTCGATTTCCGTTTTAATGTCTAAAATGTACAGTTTATTTTTGCTGTCATCCGGCTCCTCAATGTATTCTTTCCATCCTCCTCAAACTCAATTCGCTCATTAAACATATATTTTTATCTTTAGTTTCTATATTGTCATAGTAGTTGTCCCTTGCTGCCCTTCTACAGTATTCGCATGACATTTACTCTCATAGACTATATAATATTCAAATTTCTCTATCTTTTTAAATTCTTCTCGTCACCTTCGCTTCTATGTATATTTCCCTGTCTTTGTAGATTTTCCTTCTTAATTCGCATATAAACTTTCTATATACCCATTCCTTCCTTTCTCCAGTCTACGTCGTGGAAACCAATTGTTGCTGGTTAAGCAATGAAAACATTGTGTGCATGCAGCCGAGGCTACTAAGGCTAACCAAGAAGCGTAACTTTAAAAACCCTTCTTTGAAAGTGACACACGTCAGGTGGACATTTTAATCACATTAACCTAATGTTTAAGAACAGACATGACTTAATTTTCTTCTGCCTATGTTTTTACTTCTTCCATATAGATCTAAATACTTTCAGCATTGATCCATTTATCTCGTATTCAAAATCTCGACTCGACTCGACTTGTGCGCATCCCTACTTGGTGTGCAGGAGATTCCAAGAATTTCAGATATCCTCTGATCTTATTGGCCGAAACAGATAAGACATCAAAAGTCATGATCTACATATAGCGGAAATTAAGGCCAACTGCTGTCGGCTCTCGTGGCCGAGTGTTCTAGGGAAACGTTCTAGTAATGAAAATAGTTTTTGGTGTGGGTTCAAACCTTGCCCAAGGATTTTTTAAATTTTCATAACACTTTTTTATTAAAATAAGTTTTACTACACGGATTCATAGTAAAAGTAATAATAATAATAACAATAATAATAGTAGTAGTAGTAGTAGTAGGAACGGGTTAGAAGCCCCGCAGTGGTTGGTTAGGTTCTGTTCTCTTGCTCAAATTATTCTGTACATTTTACATGACCAACTTCAAACAGCTGGCTAGAGTAGCGAACGAATACTGAAACTCTTGGGATCGGCGTAATGCTGCCGGCTCTTCTTCTTCTTCTTCTTCTTCTTCTTCTTCTTTGGAAATTAAGAGTTACGATGAGGAAGAATAGTAGTAATGTAAATCGGGATCAGTTAAAAACGATGAGGTAGCCTCAACTTGAAGAACGTTTCGTGATATTTTTCTCATTGACGAAGGTCTATATAACTTGCTTTTTTGGGTTGGCAAGATGGCGTAGAATGTTGTACACAATAGAGCGTCATGCTCTTTAATTATTTCAATTTAATTATTAACAACAATTTCCATTTTGGGCATAATATAGTGCATTACAATTTTTATAGTGTTTTACATAATTTTTTGTATGTTCTACGCTTCTGCCTTCCTTTTTCAATAACAAACTAGTGTGGAAACGGAACTATTTGAAACAGGCCAATTCGTCCATTTTGGAACGGGCCATCTTTTTACAATTATAATAACAACAAGAAGATTTACAACAATTTTAGTGAAGCAGTCAACTTGGCCTTAGTGCTGTGACTTTAATTTTAAAATCTCCCGCAAGGGAAATGAATAGAATAGAATAGAATAGAACTTGCTTTTGAGTTAAAGAAGGAGATTTTGGGTAAGTCATTGTGACACTCATAGGGTTCGTCTTCTGATACGAGCATTAGTAGTTTGTATAGTCTTATATGCGACGATTTTAACTAGCTAGAAGTTTACATAAAAGGTTAAGTGACGTAGTAGGTAAGTGGTTAGCTTATTGAACTTCTGTTCGTCGGGCCCGGGTTCGAATCCCTGTCAGGCTGAAACTTTTTCAAATTTTTCAATTTCAATACATACTCAGTGTGACAAGAAAGATCTTCTCTCCTCCAGAAAAAAATATTTAAATGAGGAGCATTGGAGAAGGTCTCTCAATGAAAGAAATAATATACTAATTTATTTCCAGCAGCTGTTTTATGTTTGATATTTTCAGCTTTCACGCATTTTCTGATTCATTCGTGGTCAGTATTTTTATTTCTCTAAACATACGGTATATAAAGAAATAATACATTACATACACAGCATTATTAAGATAAATAAATGGTGTTCTTTGGAAAACACGACCCGAACCATAGAGATTCATCTTAGATCGAGAACTGTTTCGTTAGTCACCTACTTTACAATTTTACCTTAATAAACATCTGGATCAGGATTACCAATTGCTGTCAGTGCCAAGAAAAGTTACGTGTAAGTTGGGTTGCATCTGTCTAGGCGTTCTCACAACTGCAAATTACCTGGACCCCAAGTAATGGAATTAGAGCACCTTGGGGGTGGGGGGAGATACTTTTGTGGTTGAACGTACTAATAACTTTTTTGGAAAGTGGTGATAGACTATATTATATCTGGAGCCTTCCTTCCCCAATTCGGACATTGAGCAACAGCACATTTATTATATTTTTTATTGATTTTTGTCTGAATATTCTCCGCACTCTATAAATTTCACACATCAACACCGCTCTCCGTATTCCTTACAATGTATTTGTTTCGTGCTCTCTTCCAAGTGACGTCACGTCGCTCAAGAATTCTGGGTATTTTCGATTCAATGGACTATATTCGATGACTATTAAAAATGGGTATGGATGCAATAATAAGAGATGTTGCCAAATTAAAAACCACAACAATGTGTTTATAACACGAACTTATCAGAAATAAAAAAAGAGAGAAATTACGCTAATTATCACGATGGTATCACTAGAAAATACTATGTAAATATGATTTTAATGAAGCATATGAGCGTACCTCTTTGTTGAAATCAAATCTGTTGTGTCTTGTGCTTATTTAACACAAATACTATTGATTATTAAAATTTTAACTTTGTTCAGTATTCATCCACAGTCAGTACGATTCAGTAATATGTCATATACGTTAATACTTATAATAAACTGTATGCTTGTGTGTTTATAACAACTTTTGCTTTTCTAGAAACATAATAGACTATAAATAAAGTTTGGTACATATACATTAGGAAAGATGAGATAAAATCTTAAGATGTTTTAACGTATAATTGAAGGCAACTTAATCAGAATATTGTAATTTTTCTACATTTTCATTTTTATTATATATTTTACCTCGTATATTTTGTCTTGACTCGAAGTTCGAAGTATCTCGTCTCCAATTTCGAGACAAGTCAAGACACAACCCGTCGAGTCGAGATGCGTATTTACATAGAAATATAGAAATTAAAGTCGAACCTGAAATGCACGTAATTTTCAATAAACTGCCATAAAATTTTGGCAAGTCTGTAATTTCCCCATTTTGTATCGAGAACGGAACCCAGCCAACCCCTTCGGGGCTTCTAACCTGTTCCCACTACTGCTACTGCTACTGCTACTACTACTACTACTACTACTACCACTACTACTACTACTATTCCAACTATTACTACTATCCGTTCCTACTCCTACTCCTATTTTAACTACTACTACTACTCGTTCCCACTCCTATTCCTACTACTACTCTTACTATTACTACACCTACTGCTACTGTTACTATTACTAAGTACTCCTACTCTTACTACTACTTACTTCTCCTACTCCTACTACTACCACTTACTTCTCCTACTATTACTTTTACTACTACTACTACTACTACTACTACTACTACTACTACTTACTCCTCCTCCTCCTACTACTACTACTACTATTACTTATACTATGGATCCGTATAGTAAAACTACACGTTGCCACCTGTTAAAGTGAACCTGCACCGGAGAACGCAAGAGCACACCTCAGAAATGATTGCTGAAGGTACAATAAATGAAAAGAGAAAGTTTTTTTTTTTTTTAATGAATTTCTGTGTGAATTCGTATAGTGAAACTGCACGCTTTTAACTTTATACAAACAAGGATGTTCCGTATATTTTTTAATCAACATAATAATAGTATTCCTACTCCAACTCATTTTTCTTTACTACAATTCAATTTCCCAAACAAAACAAAGAGCATGGATATTTGACACAGAATCTTTCGCTTCCTTTTAATACACCACGGCGCTGCAATCTGAGCAGAAATGCTGGGGAAACTGCTACGAAATAGAGCAGGTTCTATCGACAAGAAATGCCATAGGATATGCCATGGCATGGGAAATGCTATAGCATTTGCTACTTTACACGGTAGGATATCGATGATACAACTTCTGCTACCAGAAATGCTACAATAAATGCTTCCGTCTAAAACTAGCCTTAGAGATTTATGGTACACTGGAGTTAACAATAGGAGCAATAGAAGGAATAATTACAAGCGAACTGGAGCTGAGAAAGGTTTCTTCTCACAAACAGACACGATGAATTTTGTGTTATGTACGGAACAAAACCCAGACATATACTTGTTTTACCCTAATAGCATGTTGGTTTGCAGCAAGTCTTTCACTATATTTGATTTTAACTTGCTAGACTTTCCGTGCACTGTGCACCTGCTGCAGGCGTTTTGAAAGAGTTATCCACAAATGTCATAATTTGATTTTCACTTGCTAGATTTTACTTGCCCCGGAGGCTTGCTGCAATTTTGTAGCAAGTGTGTCAGTTCTAGTTTCTACCAAGAGGTGGCACAAAAGTGTAATCTTAGAAATCTCCCCGCCAGGCCGCCATTTGTAGTAGATCCGAAGTGTGTGAAGCATTAAAACAAGTGGATAATTAAGATAATTACGAAAGCATCCAGTATGTAGAGATAATACGGTATATATATTTTAAACATGTATTGTTTGACAAAGTTGTTGAGAAAAATATACTGTGTGATTGTTTGTATACAGTAAATGTTCGGTTTGTAAAAGGCATGCAATGCAATGCAAATATATACCTGCAGATTACTTACTACATTCAGTTGCTGAAGACCTGCTGTAGACTTGCAATAAAAGTATATACTCGCAGAAGACTTACTACAAACTTCCTGTAGACTTGCAGTGCAAATGGTATCCTTGCAGAGACTTGCGTCAAACCTGCACTAACTTGCTGCCGACTTGCTGTGCACTTGCAGTGCAAATGGAAACTTGCAGTAGGCTTGATGTGCAAGTAAACCCCTTGCAGAAACTTGCTTTGCAAACTTACCATACACTTGCACTGCAGGCGTGCTGCAAGTTCGAAGACCGTCAACTAGGAAGTTTGCATTAAACTTACATCAAACTTGCAGACTTGCATCACAAGTCTGCTGCAAGTTTGCCAGACTTAAATTGCAAATCTGCTGCAAGTTTGTTGCAAGTCATTTTTGATATATATTCATCCTCACGGCATTGTCAAGGCTCTATATTTGTATTTTACATTTAAAGTGGCAACCGGGTGTCTCTGACTGCCGTATTCGGTAGCCCGATCATCACCCCTGTTCTTCGCGCGCAGAGTCATTCGAAGAACTGAAAACGTACTCTGTACACAAACAGATTATGGTTGTGAACTCGGAAAGCCTGGTACTTCTGCTTGTCAAGGTCAAAAAGTGGGAGAAAAATTGATGTGTAGAATGTAAAGAGGGTTCAACAGTGATTGATACTTGTAAGAAGCATATTCATTTGTAGTTCGTGCACATTCCGCCTGTAGCGCTACTGTGGCACAACGTATATGGTAACTGTATAACTCATGTACACCGCTAGTAGGTCTATTCGCGTTAGTGACGACCGAAACTATGTTGTCAGCTCTGACTGCGATAAGGCCCTGCTGTGCTGCTTTTGCTTTTCTTTTTTGTCCTTTGTCATTTGTGAGACGCCAAGCATGTTGTTTTTGCTTGTTGCACGCGCTGAATGAGTTCCTGCGGAGCGAAGTATTTAAGAAGTTAACTACATATTCTTGTTTTGCGATAAAAATATGATAAGTACTTTGAATTATAATACGGTTTTAAATTCGTTAACTGTTGAAAAAAATACGAAAATAAAGCTGTACTTGTAAATGTATATTAGTCGAGGACGTAGCTACTAACAGTGTTGCAGGCACGTAGCCAGGGTTTCGTGAAGGGGGAGGGGGGTCCGTGACATGAAATACTGTGGTCATCATAAGAGGGGCTCGATCACTCTAAACTATTTTACTGGAACATATATTGGTTCATTTAGCCAACATTTCGTAACGGTGAGGGGGAGTGACATGAAATTCTGAAGACCCAGTACCTCGATCAATCTAACTATTTTACTATCAACATATATTGGTTTGTTAGGACAATAAAATGAGGATATGTTGGCAAGTATTTTAATAACAAACTATGAAGAAATTTCGAGCAAAATAATAGAAAAAGTATTGGAAAAGATTTTGCAATATTTACGTTCTTCTCCTGTTTATTCAAATATAACAATTTTCCTTTCGTTATGACCTCAATTATTATAAAAAAGTACATACTGAATACTGTCTTGTAAACTATCTTCTAATATAAATAAAATAAAGAGTTTGTTTGTGTGTTTGTCTGTCTGTGTGCGGCCTGGGGACCAGACGAGTGGACCGAGAGTTACCAAATTTTGGTCAGGGCCCAGGCCCCAGATCAAGACGCAGCGATTTTTTCAAATTTCGAAGCAGTGGGGTCTCAGGGGTCTTTTACCGGAACCGACTTGGGAACCAGACAAATTGACCGAGCGTTACCAAATTTTAGTCACGAATACCTTGGTCAAGGCTCCAGACCAGAGTAAACGTTTTTTTCGAAATTCGAACCAGGGGGTCTCAGGGGAGCGTTTACCGGGACATGTAAAAGTAGTAGAAAATGACCGATATTTTACTATTTATTTATTTAACAATCACCAGATACAGCTCAGAGGCCATTTTGCATTGAATATCCAACAACATTAACAATGGAAAGGATTTGGGAAGGTATCGCCTAGGGCCAGTTAAGTAGGTGCCATCCCTGCATTTGCCTGGTAGGACTGAGGGAAACCCTGGAAAACTTCAGTCAGGATGGTAGGCAGCGGGATTCGAAGCCACGACCTCCCGAATGCGAAGCCAACGCTCTACCACTTGAGCTATTAATGTCGAATTCTTATTTTCGCGGTCGCTGAAATCAATGGTGAAACTCCAGTCGCATTAACTTCCAAATTCACGCTATTCGGCTCCGGGCCGGGGATCACCGGAGGGAGGTGAGATACCAAGACATATAAAAGTAATCCAAAATGACCGATATTAGTGTCAAATCCATAGTTTTCGCGGTCGCTGAAATCAATGGTGACACTTCCATTAGCGATGACTTGCAAGTATGCGGGCCGGGAGTCAGCGGGGGGTGGATACCGAGGCATGTAAAACATATCCCAAAATGACCGATATTGGTATTAAATCCATAGTTTTCGCGGTCGCTGAGATCAATGGTGATACTCCCACAGGCGTTGACTTCCAAATACAGCCCCTGTGCGAAGCATGTGTATATTCAACTAGTTTTACAATATATGCGTTTCTTTCTCTGTTGAATCAAATGCTAACAGAAATTTCTTTCAACAGAACTTTTTGTTTTTATTATTCCTCGACTACTGTCGGTTTCAAATGACAGGTTAAAGGAGCAACAGAAAATTGTCCTTGAAATGACATATTTGATACTGCAAGGATGCGATGACGAAAATTTATGATTAAAAATGTCCACGCTGTTACACAACGGCACTTACGTTTTCGAAAGCTTGAAATCTCCCTGACTAGTAGCAGGAATTCTGAGAATTCCGTAACTTTTCTTGATTTTTCAAATTCTCTGACTCTTCCAGAATACCTCGCTTACCTCGCCACCATATTGCAAGTAATACAAATCTCCTCATAAGAAAGAGTAAGCAAAAGCTTCCTGTAGTTTCCTTTTTAATTTTTAACGCTGATCCTTCTTTTTGTCATTTCATTTTGTTTTTTCCTTCCTATTTTTTTTTCATTTCTGGTCTCGAAGGGGAGTCCGGACCCTCCTGGCTACGTGCCTGAGTATTGATTACAGATTTTCTCGTGGAAGAATTTAATTACACTATAGGTGAAAAGCAGTACTGCAAAAATACATGTAATGCCGAAATCCCTATTAATGCAATCAAACTAGACACTTCTACTCCAGCTCTCCGAACATCCCTTAGCCCATCGAAAATATAGACCTCTAATAATACGTTTAAATCTAGTACCGCACAGAAGGCGCAACCTTCTCACGGTTGCTGGCTAATCGCCAGCATTGGGAAAAAAAATACATGTAATTCATATTGAGCACGATAGGAGACAATGTTCATTTCAGATTTTCCAGTGCGGGGGGATTGAATAAACGATGGGTGAATACAGTACTGTAAAAATTCTGGTAACTCAGATTGAGCACGCTCGGGAAATGCCCTAGAGGGAATTTCGAAGCTCTAGGACCAAGAGCCACCTCTATAATCATCGTTGACTGACATTTCAATAATGTGTTTTATGGTCTTATGTCCGTGTTCCCATCCTTTCCCTCCCCCTCCAACTGGATACTTGATACTTTTTCTATTCCAAAGTTTTGTGCTAGATTTCTGCCGAAACCTTGAGTTTTGAACTCTTATCGGTTTCGAGTTAGTTAATTATTTCAGTTTAGAATTCCATTTCTGCATCGAGATTATATGAGACGTAGACTCAAAGATTATGATGAAACTCAAACACAGTAATCGTCCAAATTTTGTAAGAGACTCCCACTGGGAATCGAACGTGCAACTACGTGCACGAAAGGCGCGCGTGCTAGCTACTAGAACACCGGAAATGGCGTCACCATTTTTTAGTCTCTTCAAAATTAAGTTGTATTGACATCTTACAAGTTGTATGTACTTGCATTATAAGAAACAAACATAAATTAAAATTATAAGAAAATATTTATAAACGTTTAAGAATATGTCGAAAAGGCCAGAAATTTCTCAATCTCTTTCCCTCCCATGTCGTGGTGCTATTTAAAAGTATACTTTAAAAATAATAATAATAATAATAAACTCTACAGTCGCACCTACATTATTGGATGGCAAATAGTCTAGTTTTTCTTAATGCATAAGTTTACTTAATTAAATTCAAAAGTTGCATTCTAACTTCTTTTTAAACTGTATGAAAAGTACCACTATTCGTCTTAGCACTAATGAGAACTATGGATTCAACACGAATATCGATCATTACATTTATTTTAAAATGTCAGCTCTCCCATCCCCACGTCATGGGATGCTAGGGGTTCTTTACCCTCCCGCGTATTTCTTTCCAGATTGTAAGACATATCAAGTTTAGTTGGAATTAAATAAAGTGTTACATAAATATGTAGGAAAAAATGTTTTAAAATTAATGGAGGTGACTCTTGAACTGGAAGTGGCAGAGATCAACGATTTCTGGTTTAAGATTGATCACTGTAGAGCAAAAGACGTTAGTAGAAAACTAGAAGCTGTTTCTGAAAATCGATTAAGCGTCCTAAGAATGCATATTATCTCTGTTCTTAACCTACAAGTAAAACAGGAAGTGGTAGCGATTAACTATTTCCTGTTTTTAACGTTGATTGCTATAAAGAAAAACTGTAATAGATAACAAAACGCTGTTTTCCATAATCGATTAACCATCCGTTATCTCCATCCTTAACCCTATACTAAAACCGGAGGTGGTAGAGTAGTAGGGGTCCGCGTATGGCTCGCCGAGTCAGCAAAAATTTTTGTGACGTCATAGGTCAAAGGTCAATGACCTTGGCCCAGGGTCAATGACCTAGGGGTACCTAGGACCACCCCCTCTAAATTTTGGCAGGGGTACCATGGCCCACCCCCTAAATTTTGGCAGGGGTACATAGGACCACCCCCCTTAAATTTTGGAAATTGCCAAATCTAAAAATTGGGTATGGTAGCCTAGGACCATAGTATGTACCTCTATCAGTATTGGATGTCTATGTCGTTCCCTTTCATGGGTAAAAAATTGCCAAAAATTCAAATTTCGGAGGTTTTTGACCTAATTTATCCCCTTGGATGAGGTGTTATTACCCTATATACTTATATGGGCGTATACAGGGGTCCATTACCTTTCATAAGACATGGGTATATTTGTGCACCCTTTGAAAAATTTGGGAGGGGTACCTTGGCCCACCCCTTCAATTTTGGAAATTGCCCAATTTCAACATTGGGTATTATAGTACAGGACCCTAATATGTATTAGGTTAAATTTGGGTGGTCCACCTAATTTCCTTCTAGGGGTACAAAATTGCCAAAAATATAAACGTAAGCAATACGTTATACCACGTGTTTGGTTTTTGGCTCAATTTATCCCCTTTGATGAGGTGTTATTACCTTATATGGTTATATGGGCGTATACAGGTGTCCATTACCTTTCATAAGACATGGGTACATTAATGCACCCCTTGAAAAATTTGGGAGGGGTACTTTGGCCCACCCCTTAAATTTTGGAAATTGCTCATTTTACATATTTGGTATTATACTACAGGACCCTAATATGTATTATGATACATTTGGATGGTCCACTTCGTTCCCTTCTAGGGGTATCAAATTACCAAAATATAAAACGTAAGCAATACGTAGTACCACGTGTTTGGTTTCGACATAAGTTATCCCCTTGGATGAGGTCCTATTACCTTATATGGTTATATGGTCATGTATAGTGGTCCATTATCTATCATAAGACATGGGTACATTTGTGCACCCCTTTAAATTTTTGGGAAGGGTACCTTGGCCCACCCCTTAAATTTTGGAAATTGACCAATTTAAACATTGGGTATTATAGTACAGGATCCTAATATCTATTATGATAAATTTGGGTGGTCCACCTCGTTCCCTTTTACGGGGTACAAAATTGCCAAAATTTTAGTACAACCACATGTTTGGTTTTTGGTCGATTTTATCCCCTTTGATGAGGTGTTATTACCCTATATAGTTATATGGTCATGTATAGGGGATCCATTATCTATTATAAGACATGGGTACATTGGTGCACCCCGGGAGGGGTACCTTGGCCCACCCCTTAAATTTTGGAAATTGCCCAATTTCAACATTTGGTATTATAGTACTGGACCCTAACATGTATTATGATAAATTTGGATGGCCCACATCGTTCCCTTTTAGGGGTACAAAAATTGCCAAAATATAAACGTTGTACCACGTGTTTGTTTTTTGGTCCATTTTATCCCCTTTGATGAGATTCTATGATTACAGGGGTTCATTTCTTATCATAAGACATGGGCACCCTTCTTAAATTTTGGCAATGGGGGTCCACGAAATTGTCCAATTGAAGCATAGTACAGGACCTCAATATGTTTCGGTGGTCCTATTACCAAATTTGTTTAGTACAACCACGTGTTCGGTTACTGACTCAATTAAGGTTATAAGGTATGGATGGGTATCCCCTTTCAATTTGGTAGGACCCTTCGGGTGTAGTACAATCACGTGATCGATGATTTGGTTTTAATGCGCGACGAGGTCCCTGGTCAATGTTCTCTATTAATGAGGTGGAAACTTTGTCCAGGGTTCTCGTCTTATATCACACAGTTCTTTAGGAGAATCTGATAACGTTGTATGTGGAATGGACAATAAAAACACATAAATAAGCATAAATTGTACTTTATTCATATTTTTGGTTTCTTCTTTTTCTTTCTTATTGACAATGTTTGTATATTGAGCTGGGTTTCTTCATTAGACCGCCTCCTCTTCTTGATTGTAATGATTTGTTTCCATGTTTTGCAGCATAGCACCCGTTTGCAAAGCTTCGTATTGTGAATTCTGTAAAAAAGAACGAGGAAAAAGATGATTAGTATAGAAATAGATGATGATAAAACAAATACACTTACAATGATAAATATGATAAAATTACCTGGAAGGTATATTGCAGCAGTCTACGATCATTAACCGTGGGTACTGTTGTGAACAAATATTGAATTTCACGCAGAGATTTTCCTTGGGCTTTACAGCACAAATAAAAATAAGCATAATAGCCACATACGGATGAACCAAGACTTTGCATTTGGCTATTATTATATTTATAGTATATACAATGAAGTTTTAAGAATGCAACATGTTGTGGTACATAAGGAGGAAGGCCATAGCTGTCAAAATATTCTCCAACACCGCGATGATCAATATAAATTGCAATCCAATGACTTCCTAGTTTTGTGGATGGATCTGTATTTACAATGATTGCCAGAGGAAGAGAAATCCGTGAGGGCAACTCATCGCTTGCAAATACCCCGGTAAAATGATTTCTGAATAATGGACTACCGTGTAAAGCACTAGCTAATTGTAATGTATTCAACATCGTGAATGGAAATGATACATAACGTATACGTACCTTGTAATTTAAAAGTCCAGGATAATGTTGCGCTGGTGGTCTATCTCTAGGAGTGAGGAAAACTCTCCATACACAATACAGTTTGCAGGTGCTGCTAATTTCTCTTGGAAATGAACTTCCAATCGGATGGCTCCATGTCGTTGTAAATTCCAATAGTGACAATCTCCAGCAGAAGAATCGGGAGTTAGGTCAAATACAAACAGTGTATATCCATTCTTGTAGTCGGCTCTTGAAATTGTATTTCCAGTATTGGTAAAATGTATGCCAGAGCCTGAGAACAATGTGTGGTACGATGAAATGTAGAGATTTTCTTCAAAGTTGGGTTGCAATGGTTTTGAAGGTACAGCTTTTCCATCCACGTACAATGTAAAGAAATTAATGTTTAGATGTTGAAATTCAAATGGATTGGTGGTAATAGTTCCACTGGATGCTTCATTCGATGTAAATCCTACAATAATACGATTTGGCAATGTTCCCATAAACAGGTTATCAATAGTTTTGGATTGTATATCCTTCGGGATGGTAAATGATTTCATTTGAACCCTTGTCAGAGGATACTTTGCCGGTGTAGATTGTAAAATTTTATTGTGTGCCAATTTGACACTAGGGCTGATGCTGACTTTTTTCACCTGCAACGATGCATCTAGAATATTGATTTTTGCACTGACACCACTTTCACCGGCCATGAGACAAAAGTTTGGCTTTGCAGGAATAAGTTTCACACGTAATTCCACTCCATGAATTAAAAATTTATCTTGATTAAAAATGTCACAATGAAGATGTCCAATCATATCGAATTTCATACTTTGTTTTGTCAGTTCATAGCGTTGTTGAAATCCTTTGTTCTCACTTGTGGTTGCGTTCATATGACCAGCTGTATCTTGAAACCACATTGCTGTTTGTAAATGTGTATTTTTAGCTCCATCACTATAATTGAGTAGTTTTTCCAGGTACGAACGATATGGATGATTATGTGACGGAAATGAAATCAGTTTATTGTTCAAGTAGATTTGTACTTCACTAAACATAGCATTTAGAAAATCATTGACAGGTGCAATTGCTTTATCCGTTTCGGTGAAGGATGAACCATCTGGTTTCACAATTTGTGCTTGGATGTACAATAAGGTTTGTGGTAAATCAATATATTCATCACTGCTACCACTCACTACAAATTCTATTGGTGAATTTTCAGCTATTGAACTAATTGGTTTGTAGCCTATAATACGATTGTCCAGAACACTGGTTTGCGTGGGCAACGTTGAAAAAATGTCCAATTCACTTTTTACACATTCACAGGATTGATGATGTAAGAAAGCCATCGTTGAATTAATCAAAAATATCTGGTGACGATGCCAATGATCTCTTCTTCTTCTTATGTGATAATTTACGTCTCTTTGTAGGATTGATGGTGTTGTTGATCGTTGGAAGGTCAACCTCAAACTGAGAGCAGTCATCCCATTTTCGTTTATGATATCCACTTCCCAGCATAGTTTTCAACTTATTTTTAGCTTTTTCTTGTAAATTCGATTTTGCCTCTTGCATACGTTGATGAAACGATTCTTCCAGCGGTTGATTCGAGATCACAACATCATTAATCATATTGGCACCTGATTTTAATAATTCTTTTCCCACAGTTTTAGCGCCTTGCTTCACAAGTGGTAACACTGAACGAAATAAGCCACCAAGGAAACTTCCAATGCCATGTCCTGCTTGATAGGGACTTCCCACATAGACGTTGCCGATACCGGATAACGCTTGTTTTTGGTAGTATTGCAAATACGGATCAGTCATGACGACGACGACGGAAATGTAGTTTTGTACACACCGTTCCAAAGGTGAATGGCATAGGATGACCTGTGCTATCCCTTATATCGATTTGTATTTGCTCAAAATTCATTTTTTCCACCGGAACATAATGTGCAGGATTAAAGATTTGTACTGCATGACTTCCAAAAGTATGATTCACAGGATCCATGTTGACAATTCGTAGCAAGGGTACCATTGTATCTCCAACAATGACAGATTCAATAATGTCACAATAGACGTACATTTGTGATGGTAAGCCTAATCGTACATCCGGTGTATATTGTCCCTTTTCCATATCTTTTAAATCACTTTTCGGGTCAAATCCACGGGGGAAGTAATAAAATATTTCGATATTGTCTCGCTTTATCCTTATGTAAATAAGTGTGCTAAATACCCTGTAGGGCATCCACGAATTTATCTACAGGGTGATGAAAATATACCACCAATAAATAAAGTCAATGGTCTAATCAAAATGACGATATTACCAAGTCGCCATCTTTATCATGGTCTCCTGCCTTACCGATGTAACAAGAAACTACTCTTTCCACTGTGTGCTGCGTGTGCCGAAGAAATGAACCCAGACCCTACAGCAACGTGTACACACAACGACCAGGAGCGATGCCTCACTGGAACATGGGTATCATATGAAATCCAGAAAGCAGTAGAATTAGGATATCAACCAGTGGAAATTTTTGAAATTTGGGATTATGACATTGAACAATATGATCCCATCACGAAAACAGGTGGCTTGTTCACGGAATATATCAATACATTTTTAAAATCAAAAATGGAAGCGTCTGGCTGGCCTAGTTCCTGTGTGACCGAAGAAGACAAATCAAAATTCATACAAACCGTCCTGGAGCGTGAAGGTATTGCATTGGATCCGTCCAAAATTGAAAATAATCCTGCACGAAGAAGTTTATCTAAGCTTTGTGTGAACTCATTATGGGGAAAGCTTTGCCAAAGATCAAACTTTAGCCAGACCACAATTATTGATCGGCCGGAAGAATTTTATGAAAAACTCACTTCCCCCGACATTAAACTCCATCAAATTGTACCCATCAATGATACGATGTTGTATGCGTTCTGGGAGTACAATGAACATGTGCCTGTTCAAAACCGAAACACCAATGTCGTGTTAGGTGCATTTACAACATGTCAGGCACGCCTGGAACTGTACAAGTACCTGGAAATGTTGCAGGAACGTGTTTTATATTTCGACACGGATTCTGTAATATTTACGGAGAAGCCCGGGGAGCCAACCATTGAACCTTCAACGTACTTGGGATGCTTATCGAATGAGATGGAGTCTTACGGACCACGAGCATACATCAAGACATTTGTCAGTGGAGGACCAAAAAATTACAGCCTAGAAATATACAATCCGGATACCAACGTCACCAGTTACATATGCAAAATTAGAGGATTTACATTAAATTACAATGCAGGACAACAATTAAATTTCAATACGCTAAAAGAAATGATTACAAATCAATGCCGTGGACAAGTCACCATCACTATCCCCCATAAGATATGCAGGACCAAAGACCATACCATCGTCACACGCAAAGAAGAAAAAATGTACAGTATCCAGTACACAAAACGTCGATTTAAAGAATTCAATTCTTATGATACGGTTCCGTACGGGTACGTTAAAAAACAGAAGATGGAACTGGAAAAAGAAGATGAAGAAGAAAAAACTGTAAATACCCAATAAGGCCGCCATTTCTTTTTTCCTTTTCCTTTTCTTCTTTCCCTTCCTTAACCACAAAGCAGCAACACCAAGAAGAAAATGAAGTACCCACAAGAGTTCATAAACCACCACCAACACCATCAGTGGAAGAAATGTAGTCATCTCGTACCGAAGGAGGAACCTTAACCATAAAGCAGCAACACCAAGAAAAAATGCAGTACCCAGAAGAGTTCATAAACATCCATCAGTGAAAAAAAATGCTGTCATCTCGTACCCGAGGAGGAAGATGAACCTAAACAGATCCATCATTTACGAGTAAGTTTTATTTCTCTCTTATCAATATTGACTCATTTTTATTGTTTCAGAAAAAAAAAGAAATTCATAAAGTAATCCGTCGTTTCTTCTTTTTCTTTACAGGATACGGCTACAAGATTCGAAGATGATGACGCGTCCAAAATATTCATTAACTAGATCCTGTATTTATTATGTTAATAAACATGTATAGGAAGACCACATACCTTTCGTTAAATACAACAAGTTGAAAAAAAAAAATGTGTTTTATTATTTCTTGAAACCCTGAACACTTGTTTTCAAATCATGGTAATCTTGAAAATTTAAGGTGGAAAATATATTCAAGATTTGGTTTACATGATTTTGTTCGAAAAAATAATTAAAGAATTTTTAGTGTCCAAAATTTGGTTTTTAATTTAGTTCGAAAAAAATTGGATTTGAAAATTTTTAGATGTGGTTTACAACTTTAGTTCGAAACTTGTTTTTAAAAATTGGTTCGAAATTTTTGAAATTTTTTTTGGTTCGAAAATTTTTTGTTCGAAAATTTTTGATCTGAAAATTTAGTTCGAAAGTTTTTAGTTTAAAATTTTTTGTTAAAAAAAATTATTTAAATTTTTAGTTCGAAAATATTTTGTAATTTTTGTTTCAAAATTTTTTAGTTCGAAAATTTTTTGTTTGAAAATTTTTGTTTGAAATTTTTTTAGTTCGAAAAATTTTTTAGTTTAAAATTTCTTGTACTCTGCGGAACCGTTTCGAAAAGAATCGGAGCAGTTTCGGTAAGAAAAATCTGGCAACACTGTTTCCATTAATGAAGCGTTTACTGAGCAATAAATCGCTTAAACTCACAACAATGTGTTATAAGAAATCTACAAGCGACACCCCTCTTTCACCATTGTTACTTCCAGAGACATAGGCTACTAATTCAAGGACAAGATCTCCATCAAGGTAAGAAAGCTGGTAAGCATCTTATCTGTCAAAGAGAACGATAATATTTAATGTAAACTTCAGTACAATATCATGATACCAAAAAAGGGTTATTTAAGGAGGAGGTTGAACCCTCCATGGGAACTTTAAGGATAACCATAAAAGGGAACAAAATTCTAAAATACAGGTCTAGGGTGATCACCGACATATCGCTCTATATTTCACTCATGGGGTGGGGTGGGGGGGGGGTGCTAAGATCATGTGACTTCTATCAACCAATCAAAATTGATGTACCAAAACATTCATCTTACCTGTAAAAGGAAACAAATGAGTGAGGGGTATTCCCATGTAATCTGTTCACCGTGTGGTGGGTCTAAAATCATGTGACCTCTATCAACCAATCAGAATCGAGATACCAAAGTATACATCAGAAAGGACACCCTAATTTCAAAAATCCTAGGACCTAAAATCACGTGATCTCTATCATCCAATCAGAATCAAGGTACCAAAGCACTCATCTTACCCGTAAAAGGAAACGAATTAGTAATGGATTTCCCCGCAAGGGTAAAACATGACGTCATACCATGTGACCTGTTCACCGTGTAGCGGGTCTAAGATCATGTAACCTCTATCAGCCAATCATAAACACTCATCTTACCCGTAAAAGGGAACGAATTTTCAAATATCCCTGGGTCTAAGATCATGTGACAGCTGTCAACCAATCAAAACACACATCTTACCCGTAAAAGGGAACAATTTTCAAAAATCCTTGTCATAAAAGAGAATGAGGGATTTCCCCGCAGGGTGACTCATGACGTCATACCACGTGACCTGAAAATTTGAATTTCCCGCGTGGGCGGGGCCTAACGTCACGTGACCTCTCTCAGCCAATCAGAATCGAGAAATTTTTGCTGACTCGGCGAGCCATACGCGGACCCCTACTACTGGTAGACATCAACCCTTTCCGGTTTTAACGTTGATCACTGCAGAGCAGAAACCGTAACCCGGTTTTCTACAATCGACTAAGAATACACTTCATCTTCATCTTTTACCCTCTACTAAAACTGGAACTGGTAGATATCAACCTCTATACGGAAGTAGGTAACAAGACGCAGTTTTCTGCAATCAATTAAGCACCCCAAGAATATAATTGGGTCACCAATCCAATCCCTCTACTAACACTGGGAGTGGTATAAATCTACTATCACTTCCTATTTCATTATTAATTAGGAAAATATTGTGTGAGCCTCCTTAGTGTCTTCATCAGAGTTTATTCAATACGAGCCTTCGTCTTGCTGAAGGCTTTGCCCTCAGACTCGCAAATTTGTTCGGTCTAACGCTTTGCATCTCAAACCTGCAATCATCAGTGTTTGCTAGGCTTACGGCCTCGCACCTCACGTACCTGCAAGTATACTGAATTTCAGTTGAAATACCTGGGGGCTTTGCTCCCAGGCCACCGTGTTTGTTCGGCCTATGGCCTTGCACCAGGGACGGCGCCAGGAACGCTTGATGGGGTGGGCGGAAAGAGGCGTACCTAGTTGCTGGGTGGGCGGACAACGAAAATGAGAACTGGGCAATGTAGACTTTTTTGACAATAATTAAATTTCAATTTTTATGCTCTTTAGTTAGCTAAGGCTCAGACCGAAATAGGGGAGAAACAAGGATGTGGAAAACAGCTGTGTTGGCCTTATAGAAGGTGCCATTCCAGCATTCACCTGGTAAGACTGAAGAAATGCAGGACTTAGGATGGGCTGCGGGAGTTCGTGGCAATATGCTCGACCTACCGAATTCCGCGTGGCACACACACTACCTCTACTTTCAGCTTTTTAAATAATAATAACGGTGTGTTCTGTGTAGTCGAAGAAGTTCAAGACTGCTTTAACTCCTCTCCCTCCAAGAATGCACATGAATACATAGAAATAAAAGAAGGTTCAAACAACGCAGACTAACAGATAATACTCTACTTTTCGTTAATAACATAAAATACACAATAAGTAGGTAAAGTAAAACAAGGATAAAATAGGCTGCTGCAAACATTTTTATCTTTGAAGTATTTATTACAAGAAAGCAAGAGGCAAAAAATATAAATGAGTAACTTCAGAAGCAATGCTGTCGTCTTCGCTCTCTCCAACATCTAGTTCATTTTCACTTTCCTCGAAATCGAACACTTCAAATTGCGAATCCTGGTAGTCACATGTATTTGTATTTTTTGTCTTTTTCCCCATTGAAGAAGAAGGATTATCACTAACATCAACGGATTGAAAATCGC
This sequence comes from Thermobia domestica, assembly GCF_964235325.1. Classification (NCBI taxonomy): domain Eukaryota; kingdom Metazoa; phylum Arthropoda; class Insecta; order Zygentoma; family Lepismatidae; genus Thermobia; species Thermobia domestica. The sequence continues at coordinate 42,615 of NW_027655954.1, read as the reverse complement.
GCTTCTTTGAACACGAGAAAGACACCGAGCCTGAGAAGAAATCGCTAAATTTTTTCGACATATTAGCTGAACAAGCACCGACCGCCAAGACTTCTGAACGCAACAGAGATCAACTCAACAATGCTATAATAAGGGTTTTTACAAATCTGTTTAATGCCACACGGGTAAGACATGTGGTACATTGCTGTAAACAATTGCAAGTTGGAACCCTCTTATAAGAAGCTATCGCGCCAACACAAAGCAAGGGCGCCGATTTCTCTGTAAATTTGGGGGGGGGGGGGGCATTCAGATGCAGAAGGCATGCATGAGGATTTTAAGACAAATTGAATTCAAATTATGCCAAATATTGTATATTCATAAATAAAATGCGGGGGCGCACATGGGCTTTGGGGGAGCCCGGGCCCCCTTGGGTCCCCAGGATCGGCGCCCTTGACACAAAGCACTACTGTCCTCCCTCTCTTTCTCAAAATGAGACAATAGATAATACTGGCCAGCTCTGTCCATTATTTAGTTGGCTTTTTAGAAAGCACTTTTTTTTTTCAGTGCAGCACATACAAACACTGGCGTTTCAATAGCACGATTGTGCGTGTGTGTTAAACTTCAATTCATTAATCACGACTTTTGGCATCCATTATATTACTACAAGTATCTGTCTTAAAATCATTGTCCATTGCAGAGTTAAACAGAGTCATAGAACCTATTACATTACAATCGAAAGTAATACCTATTGCTTGTGAAGTACAGGATGTCACCTTCAGTGCCGGATTTGCGTATAAGCTAAACAAGCTATAGCTCTCTTGGGGGCTCCAAAAATTTTAAAGAAAAAGTGGCTGTAATGTCATTTCCAAATAATAAGAAAAAGCAAATAAGATAAAACGCACATACAACAACGGTGTTCTGTACTGTTATGTATTAAGCTCTCATGAAGCAAGTAATAGGGCCCTGTTTTCCAACGCGCCTGCAATGGGATTTCTGTTGCCCAGTCCCGCTTATAATGGAACCCTCGTTTCCCAGCTCCGCTTGTAATGGGGATTTTGTTTCAGAGCCCCATTTGTAATCGGGACCCTGTTTTCCAGCCATTACACTTAGCTACTTTAATAAGACTTCACAGCATAAGTGATACAGTATCTTGTATGCGGATAGAACTCTAGTGCTACCCTTTCTTGTACTATTTGGAATTCGACAAGAAATTGAGTCTGGTAACAGTGGATGCTTAAGAAGAAGGCATAAAACGACAAGCTCGCGAAATAATAGTAAAATATAAAGGAATTACAGCCCTAAGCGGCAATAATCTTTACATCGCGAAATTATAGCTATTTTATTTCGCTGTACGTAAGTATGAAAAGTAGTTTGCAGAAGTATTTTCATAACTTTCAGAACTTGGCACTGATTTTCATAGTGATCTATAGAGTTGAGTTGATTTTGAGTTTAACGTCCCTTTCAGCAGCGAGGCTACATGAGTAGGTGGGGGGCACCTGACACCCGGTAGCTGAAAAATCGCCTTTTTTTCCATGGTCTCCTGAGAGCAAGGACTCAATTTTCCACTGTCTCACGATACGCTATGACCCACGCCCCGTCAGCTCACGATCTTTTACGACCTCCATATTAGGGGTGTATTCATTCCCTTTTATGAGCACTTTTAAGGGGGTGTACTCGTTCCCTTTTATGAGCATATTTTTCAACCCCCATAGCAGAGACAATGAACACACAGCAGAGCAGATAATACAAAACACAGCAGAGCAGATAATACATGACTTATTTTCCAACCCCAGCAGAGACTATGAACACATAGCAACGTACGAACACATAGCAGAGCAGATAATAAACACAACCACCTCAAGTTTAGGGGTGTATTCATTCCCTTTTATGAGCATATTTTCCAACCCCTATTAAAAAACACAACACAGATTACATAGCAGATCTAATTCGGCTTATTTTCCAACCTTTATTAGAGATGGACATAGTACAGGGGGGTGTATTCATTTTCTCCACCCCTAATTGAACATAAGATTCATTCCCTTTTTTCAACCCCTACGAACATCAGACTACGTAACACACAGCAGAGCAGATAACAGATAAGAATACGTAACATAATAAGGGTGTATTCATTCTCTTTTATGAGCATATTTTCCACCCCTTATTTTCTTTTTCCACCCCTATTTGAACATAACATAAGTACTCGTTCTGTTAGAACCTTCCCTCCTCCTTTCTCATCCAGGGCTTGGGACCGGCAATGGCGGAGTTAAAAGGTTAGGTTATTCATTTTGTAGACATTTTAGCAGAGTTTAAAAAAAAAAAATAACGACGTCTGGTTATTCACACACATATAATCTCATGTCAACCACCATCACGCATACATGGTTTACGGAGAACTTAATCTCGCGCCAGTGACCATGGTTTACGGAGAACTTAATCTCGCGCCAGTGACCATCTCATAAATGAATAGAGCATAATATCATTAGCATCAATAGTGGTAAGTGAAAATTTGTTTAAGAAATTGCGTAGTGAATAACCAGACGCACGGCATGTTAGATACAAAAAACAATAATGTCCACAAAATTGAGATAAATCACCTTGAATTCGTCTTTTATTCCATGTATAATACAGACAGTTTCGTTTTAAAAACCTTATATGATGATGTACATAAGGTGGAATACCATAGCTATCGAAATACTCCCCCACACGCATATTAGTTATATAAACAGCAACCCAATGTTCACCAGGCTTATCGCTAGAATCAGTGTTTATAATTATGGCTGCTGGAAATGTATGAATAAACAGTGGTAGCTCATCTGCAGCATATACTCCAATAAAATGGTTTTTAGGCAGATTTTGTTGTAGCGCCTCATAAAGTTCAAGTGTATTTAACATTTTTAATTAATATATATTTTTCTCTGGAAATCAATTTCTAATTCTGAAGAGAATTCAGCATAAATAATCGCTGTTACAGGAGATGGCAATGCTTCTTTAAAATGAACCTCTAGACGTACACTTCCTTGCCGTTGTGGACTAGTATGAAATGCAGCACTAGCACTAGAATCGGGAGTTAAATCAAACACCAGTAGAGTATAACCATTAGGATATTCGGCGAGTGAAATATTATTACCTTGATTAGAATAATAAATACCTGAACCTGTAAATAACGTGGAATATGCTTGTATATATAGCTTATTATCAAAATCAGGTTGTAGTGGTTTGGAAGGCACAGGTGTTCCATCAACATACAATGTAAAAAATGACATATTAAAATGTTGAAAATTGAACGGATTTGTCTGATAAGTACCATTAAAAGCAGTATTAGTAACAAAACCAATAATAATACGTTTAGGCACTATGCCTGAAAATAGATCTGGAAGTGTACTATCCATAATTCCTTGTGGCAGCGTTTCAGTCTTCACTTGCACTTTTGTTATAGGATATTTTACTCTAAATTTAGGATTTTGTAATACTTTATTTTGTGCTATTTTAACGGCCGGTGACACATCAACCTTTTTCACAAGCAATGTTGCATCTGTAATTACAACTTTTCCATCAGCATCTGCGTCACCCATTAGACAGAATGTAGGTTTAGCTGGAATTAGTTTAATGCGCAGTTGTACACCATTCAGTAAAAATTTCTCCTGATTAAATATATCAGCATGAATATAACCCAATAATTCAAATGACTGACTTAAAGTAGTGAGAAGAAAACGTTGTTTAAATCCTACATTAGCATCGGCCACACTGTCCATATGTCCTGCAGTATCTTTAAACCACATTGATGTTTGAAGATGCGTTGATTTAGCTTCAGCATTATAATTTAGTAGTTTTTCAATATACGCCCGATATGGATATGTGTGTGAAGAGTAGAAAATAAGTTGATTATTTAAATATAATTGCAATTCACTGAACATTGCATTGAGAAAATCATTTACAGGGCCGATTTTCTTATCGGCAGAAGTTAAATTAGAACCATCTGATTTAGTAATTTTACCTTTAATATAAAACATTGTGTGCGATAAGTCAATATAGTCATCCCCATGACCGGGGACGACAAATTCTATTGGTGCATTATCAGCTATCGAAGCCACAGGCTTATATGGAACTATTTTATTACCTATAATACTGGTTTGAGTGGGTAAACCAGCAAATAAATCTAATTCTGATTTCATACACTCACACTTCATTTTTTTTTCTCTCTATTAATATACACACATGGTAAAATTTATAATACCGTATTACGTTTGCGAAAATGTAATTTTACACATACACTGCCATGTTGGAAAGGAAGTGGATTACCTGTACTATCTCTTAAATCAATAATAATTTGATCAAATTGTTTACGTTGCACAGAGACATAGTGAGGATTGTCAAAAATATGTACATTATTAATACCATACTCTGTAATATTTGTATTTATAATACGTAACAATGGAGCTACTGTGTCACCCACCATTTGTGGTTCTACAATATCACTGTAAATATACATAAGTGTAGGTAGCGATTTTTGTAAATCAGGTGGATAACGAGCATGATGCACAACTGCAATATCTTCTTGTTGTATGTGATCAAAACCTAGTATTCGGGCTAGTTCAGGAGATAGACGTACTTCTATACGCCTCTCTTGATCTTTTATTACTCTACTGACTTCAATTCGTTTTACTGATGCTTTAACTTTTAATTGTAAATTTAATATATCACTTTTATGATTAATTTGAGATAGAATATCATCGACATTATAATAGTGTCCTGGTAAGATTTTAGTTATGTTCCAGCTTTCTGTATTCATGAGACGGTAATAAATATTATTAGTATATTTGGAAACATTCTGAAATGAATTTGTATAATGTACTTCAACAACTGCCGTCTCCCACTCACCTTTCTCTAGCACCAATGGATGATATAATTTGGTGGTATAACATGACAAAGTATTTTGTGGAAAATACTCCATAGAACTGTTACTCGGTAGTGTAAGATAAAAGCTAGTCTGTTCCATATTAATCAAAAATATCACTCTTCCTTTTCTTTTTACCACCAGTCGTCTTTGCAAAATGAACTTTTCTCCGTTTTCTTCCAGATCCTACCAACACTTGATTTATTTTATTTTGAGCTTTAGTTTTTAAATTATTTTTAGCTTCTTGCCAACGTGATGTTAAAGCTTCGTCAATAGGTCTATTATCACCTAATACATCTCCAGCTACATTAATTCCTGTACGTAACAATTCTTTACCAACAGTTTTTGCTCCTTGTTTAATTAACGGAAATACACTTCGAAATAAACCACCTAAAAAACTTCCAATACCATAACCTTCTTGATATGGTGCACCTCTATACACGTTATAACCACCTCCTGCTTGGTGAGTATAGTATTTAAAGTATGGATCATTCATTATTATTATTATTTTTTCCTATATACACAAATATAACAGTCGTTTATAATATTGTATTGTGGCTAAATGTTTTTTAAATGTGACACAGGAATCCATGAATTAAACGAAGGGGGATATCCCCGCCAACGAACAAGTACACGTTTACCTTTAACTTCTAAAATATCGTCTATTTCATAAACTTTAGGCAGAGGCACTCCTTGTAATTCCTCCTCGTAAAATGTACCATCAATTACTTCACCATTTAAGTCCTCCAACACATAAACCACTTTCTTTTCCTTATGTATCACCTGTTTTATTTTAAATATTTCTACAGTCCACTTTTCCTTGTACCCTTTTTCAAAATGCCGTTTTGCTTTAGTAATGCGCACAGTATCACCTTTTTTATATTTTGCAATGTTAGTATGTGGCATTGGTTTTATTAATTTATTCCAAACTTGTTGAAAAGTGTCCTGGTTCACACTGGCGGGTGGTAATTGATGAGCTCTATGTGGTCTAGAATTATATGCCTGAACAAGTTTCGATAGCACATCTATGTATCGGTAAGTCTTCTTGGCTGTAAAATATTTCCACATTCGTTCTTTAAGAGTTCGATTAAAACGTTCCACCACACTTGCTTTAATATCGGCGTTTTGTGTTGTGAAGAATTTAATATTTTGCTTTTTTAAGTATAACTGAAATGGTCTATTAACAAACTCTGTACCTTTATCTGTTTGTAGACGTAAGGGTCTACGACGTGTAGATTCAAATATTTGCTTAAATGCTTTTATAATGTTTTCACCAGTTTTTGTACGTACAGGCACAGCCCAGGCGTAACGACTAAACAAATCAATCACTGTTAAAATATACCTATTACCATCATTATACTTTTGCAGACTTTGCATATCGTTTAAATCAGCTTGCCACTGATCGTCGATATTGAACACTAAATAGGGATTACGTGGAAACTTTTTACGTACTGGCTTATGCAGAGTATAAGTCGACTGTTCTTTTACCCACTGTTGCACTTTGTGTAAAGGAATAGATTTCTTCACAGCTCTCCATAATGACGTTGCGGTTGAAAACGAGGCAGGGTGTGAAGGGTTATAATAAATAGCGGCCAGCTTCTTCATATTTTATAATCACACCATCTGTTGACAACTTTACGTTTACGTGGTGGCTCCTCCTCCTCCTCCTCTTCTTCTTCCTGTTTTGGATCAGCAGCAGCAGCAGCAGATGACGTCAGCTTACGAATATATTCTATACGCTGTGGGTTACCTATATACTCTAAAGGTATATTGGATTTTGCTAACAGTTCAGCGAAGGGTTCCCAACCTGTAGGGGGAATATTTTTCTTGCGATACCTGACAAAATCTGCTATTAGATCTACTATATTAGCTCCAGGAATTAATTTATTATAAATATTAACATTACCATTGTCATCCCAATGAATGTTGGAATTTTGTTTTAATCTACGTAATAAAGGTCTTGCTTTACGCAGACAATTTTCGGGGAGAGTAGATAGTATTTCATCCTCTTCCTCCCCGTCCTCATCCTCCTCCTCCTCCTTCTTAGTACCAACACTAGTTGATGTTGTTGCAGTAGGTTTTTGCACAATGTGTAAATATTTTTGTAACACCTCTTTATAGCGTATCCATTTTTCTTCAACACTCATATTTTTATTATTTAAAATATTTTTCATCTCATCATCTAAATTAGATATAGTTTGATATTGGTGCAATTTTTCTGGTGCAATTAAAACAAGCTTTTGTGCATGCTGCATAATTATTTAATTAAAGTAGATAGTATTCCTCCAATAATAGGTGCAAGCAAAGCAGTAAGAAACCCACCTTTTTGTACAATTATTCGTTTTTTCTTTTGTTTTAACGATGGCCCCTTTTTCGCTAAATACCTCAATTCCTTTCTATACCTTTTTAATCTATTTTTCTCTTTTTTATTTAACGGAACATTTCCTTGTAATACGTTATAGGAACATTCACAAATAGAACGAATTAATTCGGGATCAGCATTTTGTAAAATTGCTTGGCGTACTTTGGGTTTCGCCTTTGCTAAAAGTTTTAGTAAATGTGCACTCTCTTTGCTAATCATTTTTTTTTCTTTTTGTAGCTATTATACTAAAATTGAGTATTAAAATATATCAGTTATTGAGATTATTTTTTTACTGGTACATAAACATAATTGTAAGAATCTGAGGGGAAAATTTTTGTTCGAACCCGATGTTCGTCGGGAGTGCCCTGTTTTAAATCAAAAACCAAATAACTATGAGGATCTCGCGTTGCGTCCTGATAGGCCTCCTGTACAAATTTTGTGTTACCAGGATATAATTGTCGTGCTAGATAATTAATTTGAGCCTGGTCTCTGGGGTTTTTAAAACATATTATATAATGGCAATTTAATGATATGTCTCGCATACCTTTAGCTTGATGAAACATATTTTGTGTTATAAAAATAACACTTAAATCTCGGTGGTGGCTACCTTTAGTAAAAAAGTCAACAATTCGTGTATCACATTCTCGCATTAAATCGTCAATAATTACCAGATGGGGGCCAGCTTGTGCTGGAAAATCATCTATTTTGGGGAGCCCTTCTTTAAATGTACAACCTGAGGATAGAGTTTCATACAGAGGTTGCCACTCACCATAACACCATACTATATTTTTCCATTTTTCGGCATAATGTTTTAAAAACTCTTTTACAAAATATGATTTACCACACCCAGTGGGGCCAGCTATAATACAAGTAAATGGGTGTTGAAACTCCATATTCTGTTACACCATAAAATAATTATGAATATAATAACATATTATTATTACTTTTCAGGCATGTTTACAACTTTACATAATTGAGAACTAGTAATTATGGTCCGCTGAATGCACGGCAAATGTAGCTGGAGTTTTCGCCAGGTACAAACACTGAAATTTACCTGACCATTACTATCGTCATCTGACGATTGAATAAAACACTGACGAATACCGTTAAGAGTATCTGACAATGATATTTTATAATTTTCACTAATGAAAAATTGTGTAGGCAATGAAGAATCTGTAACAGCGTTAAAGTAGTTTTCAATATCTGAATAATATGATAGAAAAGTATACCACTCATCAAGTGAAAGACGAATACGATCATAGTAATTATGTAAAATGATAATAACAGAAAATTCTCCCTCACCATCGTATGCTAGACCAACACATACCTCGATTTCATCGAAATAATAATAATAACGATTTAAAATTTGATTATCCATTTTTTTTTTACTCTCTACTTAATTAAAAACTATCGTTTCTACTAATACTGTATTTACCCTATTCGTATAACAGCATACTATATTTTCCATTTTTCGGCATAATGTTTTAAAAACTCTTTTACAAAATATGATTTAGCACACCCAGTGGGGCCTGCAATAATGCAAGTGAAAGGATGTCGAAACTCCATTTTCTCTCTCTTTTATATTTCTTCAAAAAAATAAAATATTTATCAATCACCCAATAACATAGAAACTAATTCTAGTTGAATACGATTTGCTGTGACAGTATCTTCAACAAAAGTAACTTTAGAAAATTTACCCTTCACAACACATTCATATAGATATTTACTTATTAGAGGAGCAAGTGTAGAACATGAAGAAATTGCTTCATCAATACATGGGAAATAGTAACATATTTTTTTCCATGTAGAAAAATCTATTTCAACTCTACTATTATCATCATTTGCACAAATATACATTAAATTATCATCGTCATTATTAGCGTCAAGTATTACTTTCGTTTTCTCACTTAGTGCGTATTCAGTTGCATTCTCACCTTCTCTAAAATAATCATTTATATACATGGAATATGATAAAAACCTGGACCATTCATTAATTGATAACACAATACATTCATTAACAATGCGTAATTTTACAAACACATAAAATTTATAATCACTACTATATTTCAAATATACACAAAGATCAGTGGAATTATCAATGAAGTAAAAAGAACTTAAAAGTTGTTTTTTATCCATAATTATCTATTTACACAACTTATTCTTTTTTACAATAGTCTATTTCTCTTAAAGCCATAAGGCACTGTATCATAACTTCCTTCAACTCTTTTGCGTTTTGTGTGTACCAATTGATAGGTTTTCGTTTCCTCTTTGCTGATAATTTTGATGTCTTTTGTGCGAGCAATTTTGCAAGGGTTTGACACACTTACAGGAGGGGCATCATTCAGAACCATATTTCTAATTTGTTCGAAATTCACAATTTTCATTGTTTCACTATTTAGAGTAATTCCCCTCACCTTACAACAGGTCTTTGTTATATCTCCGCCGAATACCTCGTACGCATAATTTTTGGTCCCGCCGCTACAAAATTCATTAATATATGCATTGGGACCTACATTATCTATTTCATTTTTTAACTCGCCGAAATAATCCCCAAGAGGTAATTTTATGCCTCCAGCTCTTACTATATAAATGAGACTATCCGTATCCATATATAACACATCTTTATCTAGCTTCTCTAAATAACTGTATAATTCTAAGCGACCATGCATAGTAGTATACGCAGCCAATATTACATTAGTATTTTTGAACGGAATAATTGCATCATCCAAAATCTTGTAATTTAATAATAATGCATCTTCATCAATTGGAATTACCTGTGTTACCTCAGCATTGCTGTCGGTTAATTTATCATAAAATATGGCAGGTTCTCGAATAATTTGTGTGTGCGTCATATTATCATTCTGAGCAAATTTGCCCCATAAACAATTCAGTGCTAATTTGCAAATACTTTTTCGTGCTTTGTTTTTATTACCAATTTTCCCTTTGTCTAGTTGTACTCCTTCTCTTTCATAATAATCCTCAATATATTTACTTTTCTGTTCTTCACTTTTACACCATTTAGGCCAACCATGAGCTTCTGTTTTCATTTTCATGAACAAATTTATATAATTTGTAAATAAGCCACCTTCTTTTTTAACAGGATCATATTGCACTACTTTATATTCCCATACCTCATGCATTTCTAATATTTTATAACCTTTCTCTTGGGCTTTACGTACTTCGTCCACCACCCACGTCCCAGTGAGGGCCCTCTCCGCATCACTATGCTCACAGTCCTCTGTATTTAGAGTGTCCGCGCATCTGCGACACAGAGGGAACAGAAGTTTATGATTGCTGCGATACGGTAGGACGGGATGATACAAATCCCGGGGAGGAAGTACTGTACATTTTACGATACCCTCAAATTTATCTATTGCAGGACAATCGGCACCCACATAGATTTTTGGGTGCCCTATGGGATATTTTTTCACCTTGCAACAGTAGGGGTATAACGAAATGACGTCCACGTAGTGCACCTCCTCCCCGGGGGCAGTCTTATAGTAATATTTAACAGCGGAACATCGCCCCCCATATAGAGCATCTCTAGGTTTGATAGGATCTTTTCTACATAGGGGGTGATGTGCCACCAATTCTGCAATTTGCGGATTTTTACGTAGTTCATTCTTCCATTCACACCCCCACATTTCATGAACTACGTAGCCCAAGTTTTTTAAATGATTAATTTTTCTAATGGTGTTTTCATAGCGTATTTCAAGAGTGGTATGCGGATCATTATATATAGGTTTATCACGCCCTACTTTAAAACATTTAACACATCCGTGATAGAAACAACCTTCATATTCCCATACATGGATCTGTTCATCTATACGTGCATAACCATCTACTTTTAAAACACCATTTAGAACCATTTCCTTTCCATTTGCTGCGTGCTTGATTGTAATACCAAGTCTTTCTTGTTCGTAAACCAACCATTGAATCGCTTCGATGGACTGTTGATCTGACCAACGATAACCATTATGAGGAATAATACCTATAGTCTGTTCTTTGAGAAACTTGCGTCGAAATACCAGATTACAAGCCGAGGCTATACTAATTGCTTCGACTAGTGGATTAACATCAGTTATTTGCTGGAATTCTACTACGAATTTAACACATGCCTTCCGTAGAAGGTTAACATCCATGCGACAATAACGAATTAATTCTTCTTTAAAATTAAATGTCTGATTTGAGGATTTTTCATACCATTCCATAAACTGTTTTTGTTCTTTTTCCTTCATATACTGAAAACCATAGAATTTAGGGTCGGGCATAGGCCCTTCATAACTTTGATTATCTTTCGTATTAAAATAGTGTGGGAAATAACCTTTTGTTTCTTCTATGTCAAATGCATCAGATAATTTTGATAGAGCCATCGGAAAGAAATTAATGCTATCAATAAATTTTAAATATTTACAATCAATACTCATTATTTTACACCCCTTCATTATGACGCTTGGAGTCCATCGTTTCGCTGATATCATTGCACGCAGGATAAAATGTGCATCATATCCTTTTGCATTATGTGCAATGCATATAACTTTATTAATATTGGATGGTTTACTGCATAAATACTCCAGAAAATCAGTAACACACTCTTCACCATAAAAAATGTTTTCCTTTCTGTTGCAAATAGTACATGAATTACCCTCGCTATTCTCAAGACAATGATAACATACTTGCTGTGTGATTAGCAAATTAGGCACATGTTCACGGAATATTTCATCTTGCCTACACTCAATGTCATATAATATCATCATCCATTTTCCTACGTTTGAATATTTTCGTGATTGCATGTAACATAAATGACGGTGGGGCATCATATTGTCACAGTTTATACAAAATGTTTCCCCACACTGGTGAGGATTTCTATTTTTCTTGATAACATACGCTTTAAGACATATTTTACATACTTTTAGCTGGGAGCACAAACCTGATTTTATATGATACGCCATACATTCGTTACCGTAAAAACATCTGTTACAATTATTACAATTTAATACTTCATCTGTCTTCTTACATGGAGGATTTTTTCTACATTTATTGCATAATGCCTTACAGTGCCCTATATGCTTTTCTTTCATATTATATCTCTTATGGCATGTTTCGCAAAAGTATGAACAACTAAATGCAGCACATAGATTGGTAATAACATTATAATGATTATTTATCAGGAGTAAATTAATTTTCTTTTCACCACCGATGCCCTCGAAAAATGTTTTCTCCCCCGTCAAATCGTCGTACACTGTAATCGTATAATCAGTTAAATATGATTGAATTAGTTTTAATTCAGGTATGCCACCACCATGCATCAAATTAACGCCAGAACTCTTACACAATAATTTAGCTTCTAAAGTCATAAAGTTCTTTTTTTGATTATAATAGGGTTGAGACGCATTTTTATTCCCTTTGTTATCAATGAGCCCTTTAGCAACTACAAGGGCGTGAGCAAGGCAACTACTATCTTTATTTTTAATAACGACTATACCATTGCATTTTTTCATATATTCTTCATCAGAGGAAAAATTTTGACTTTTCCTCCCTTCGCCTATAGGTAAAGCCACATGATGAAAATCAATAACAAAACGATCTTGTTCCATAAATTTTGCATTTGACTGAATGACTCGATTCAGAGCCTCCCAGACGAAGTCTTCACCGACATTCGCTGCTTCTCGAAATGAAAACCAAAACGATCTATCTGGATTATTCTGATTCCATAATGTCAGCCCTACCTGATGGTGGGAATCTACATCCTCCATCAACATATTCAATAGTTGAGCAATTCCACTTCGCAACCAGGTAATTGGGTTTTCCCCTTCAGGGGTTCTCGCAAGTTGTGCAGTTATCATTGTACCATTCATTCGGAATTTTTTGTACTTTCTAGTTATTTTGTTAATGATTGTAATATTACTAGAACTTTCCATTTTTTATTGCTTTATTCCGCTGTTTGATGCTTTTACTGTAATTGGGGCTGTTCCCACTATAGAACACCAAGAAGTGTTTTTTCCAATAATGTTTTAGTGATATTTTCTAAACCTGAAAATAGTATTCTACCAACTAGCAATTATTTACGAAAACCTATATCTCACGTATTTCTGCTGTTTGATGCTTTTACTGTAATTTGGGCTGTTCCCACTATAGTACACCAAGAAGTGTTTTTTCCAATAACGTATTCTTCCTAACGGTTTAGTGATGTTTTCTAAAACTGAAAATAGAGAAAAGCAAATTATTGCATTTCTTACATTGCAAAATCATCCAAAAAAATCGCTTATTAGGCGTATCCCACATAAACTAATATTTATGGGGAAGAAGATATAATATTCATAATTAGCATGATTGAAAACATCGAATATTTCATCAACCAACCAACTATAGCGCAAGTTATGAGGAACACTTACAAATCCACACCGAAAATTTTGACAAAGTTCAAAACTAGCTTATTTTTAAAAAAATCCATATTCGGCTTATTTTTGGCCGCTGTGACACCGGGTTTTCACGACCGTACTCAACACAACGTATATTTCAAAAAATAATCTATCACGGGTGGGGTTATGAGGAACACTTACAAATCCACACCGAAAATTTTGACAAAGTTCAAAACTAGCTTATTTTTAAAAAAATCCATATTCGGCTTATTTTTGGCCGCTGTGACACCGGGTTTTCACGAACGTACTCAACACAACGTATATTTCAAAAAATAATCTATCACGGGTGGGGTTATGAGGAACACTTACAAATCCACACCGAAAATTTTGACAAAGTTCAAAACTAGCTTATTTTTAAAAAAATCCATATTCGGCTTATTTTTGGCCGCTGTGACACCGGGTTTTCACGAACGTACTCAACACAACGTATATTTCAAAAAATAATCTATCACGGGTGGGGTTATGAGGAACACTTACAAATCCACACCGAAAATTTTGACAAAGTTCAAAACTAGCTTATTTTTAAAAAAATCCATATTCGGCTTATTTTTGACCGCTGTGACACCGGGTTTTCACGAACGTACTCAACACAACGTATATTTCAAAAAATAATCTATCACGGGTGGGGTTATGAGGAACACTTACAAATCCACACCGAAAATTTTGACAAAGTTCAAAACTAGCTTATTTTTAAAAAAATCCATATTCGGCTTATTTTTGGCCGCTGTGACACCGGGTTTTCACGAACGTACTCAACACAACGTATATTTCAAAAAATAATCTATCACGGGTGGGGTTATGAGGAACACTTACAAATCCACACCGAAAATTTTGACAAAGTTCAAAACTAGCTTATTTTTAAAAAAATCCATATTCGGCTTATTTTTGACCGCTGTGACACCGGGTTTTCACGAACGTACTCAACACAACGTATATTTCAAAAAATTATCTATCACGGGTGGGGTTATGAGGAACACTTACAAATCCACACCGAAAATTTTGACAAAGTTCAAAACTAGCTTATTTTTAAAAAAATCCATATTCGGCTTATTTTTGGCCGCTGTGACACCGGGTTTTCACGAACGTACTCAACACAACGTATATTTCAAAAAATTATCTATCACGGGTGGGGTTATGAGGAACACTTAAAATCTGCACCGAAAATTTTGACAAAGTTCAAAAAATACTTACCCTTAATTCACACTTAAAATTCACTTCACTGTTCTCACACACTGCACACGATGTTATCTTCTTGCACGTCGACGAATAACTGACTGAGAATTGCTTCGAACCTCACCCCTTATATAGTGTTCTGCTTTCCTCTGATTGGCTAAAATAAAACTCTTTTTCATTGGAGCAAAATCTACAAGTCAAGTATCTCATTGGCTAAAATAAAACTATTTACTATTGGCTCCGAACAAAAACGACTAAGATATGTGCTAAATATTTTCTACGTCCATTTTGGGTAGCCAAAATTCATAAAATGGCCCATATCTCGAAAACGGTCAAAAATATCGAAAAAATAATCAAAAAAATCCCCCCGTACCTCACCCCTTGTCGTTTTTAGACATGAGGAACCCATGGAACCATGTTTCAATCTTGTACGACAAGTGTGGGGGGCCACGGTGGCCCCGAAAAAAACTTCTCTTGAAAACTGTAAGAGATAGAGCAGCCATAACACATTGAAGTGCTGTTTCTCGTCTTTCATGGTTAATATTTTCTAAGTCCATTTTGGGTAGCCAAAATTCATAAAATGGCCCATATCTCGAAAACGGTCAAAAATATCGAAAAAATAATCGAAAAAATCCCCCCGTACCTCCCCCCTTGTCGTTTTTAGACATGAGGAACCCATGGAACCATGTTTCAATCTTGTACGACAAGTGTGGGGGGCCACGGTGGCCCCGAAAAAACTTGGTGTCCAAAAATCATAAAATGGCCCATATCTCGAAAACGGTCAAAAATATCAAAAAAATAATCGAAAAAATCTCCCCTTTATAAATCCCCTTGCCGATTTTACACATGAAGAACCCAAGGAACCATGTTTCAATCCTGTACGACAAGGGTGGGCCAAGTTGCCAAAAAAAACTTCGGATCGTCATATCTCGAGAACGGTGAGAGATAGAAATAAAATTTTAACGGCATACGATTTAGGATCATCAAATGTATAATCTACCCAAGTTTGGTAAACAAACATCGCCCAACTTTCAACTTTTTCGAAAATCGAAATTTTTTGCCTCTAGACCGTCATATCTCGAAAGCGGTAAGAGATAGAGCCACATTTTTGACCGGTCTTTCCAGTGGAGTGCACATATACAGAGTTTCAAAAACTCAGAAACCAGATGGGTCGAAATTTTGAAAAATTCGAATCGTTATATCTGGAAAACGGTGAGAGATAGAAATAAAATTTTAACGACATTCGATTTAGGATCATCAAATGTATCATCTACCCGAGTTTGACAAACATCGTGCAACTTTCAACTTTTTCGAAATCAAAATGTTTGTCTCTGCTAGAACAAGTCTTGTCCACCACATCTGAGCCCTACTGTGTTGAATGCTCCCTTATTATCTGCTATGTTAAAATAGGGATTGGAAAATATGCCATACTCTTTTTTTTTTTTTTACCTCTGCTAGGGGTTGAACTGGTACAGGGAATGAATCTTATGTAATATCTGCTATGTTCAAATAACGAGTACACTCCTGCTATGTTAAAATAGGGGTTGAAAAATATGCCATACTCTTTTATTACCTCTGCTATGGGGTTGAACGAGTACACCATAGCTGTTTGTCTACTATGTAATCTGTGCTATGTTTGTAATCTCCATGTATTCTCTGCTATGGTAAAATAAGGGGTGGAAAAAGTATGTAGTCTTATGTATTATCTGCTATGTTACGTACTCTTATGTGCTCTTTTATGTGTTCGTAGGGGTTGAAAACGAGTACACCTTTGTTATGTGTTACGTACTCTTATGTGTTATCTCTGCTCTTCTATGTGTTCGTAGGGGGTGGAAAATATGCTCATTAAAGGGAACGAGTACACCCCCTAAAATGTGCTCATAAAAGAGAACGAATACACCCCCTTAAAAGTGCTCATAAAAGGGAATGAATACACCCCTAATATGGAGGTCGTAAAAGATCGTGAGCTGACGGGGCGTGGGTCATAGCGTATCGTGAGACAGTGGAAAATTGAGTCCTTGCTCTCAGGAGACCATGGAAAAAAAGGCGATTTTTCAGCTACCGGGTGTCAGGTGCCCCCCACCTACTTACATGAGACGGGACCTACTGATTAACGTGGAATCCAAACCACATGAGCTCCCACCGGGAATCGAACCCGGGTCTCCCACGCCAAAGGTGCGTACGCTAACCGCTTAGCCACGGAGGAGCTCATATAGTGATCTATAGAGTGCGATAATGGATCACTAAAGGCAGGGGCGGATCCAGGTGCGGAGAGGTCTACGATCCCAGTTTTTTGAGTGACAAAAATAATTGAAGCCATTACTTACATATTTTTGAAAGTTTAGAGTAAACTCACGATATATCTATCATAATCTGGGTTTTAGTTGCTCCTTCTCCAGTTTAAACCTTCTAAGTTCGCCTCTGGTTCCAGCGAATTTGTGTCGTATTACACCTTGAGTAATCTTCGAGGGTTGCATTCCATTTTGAGTTACTCCAGTAACCTGACCTGGAAAAAGCTCACACGATTAGTTGAGCTTCAGGCAGTAATTACCAACCCTGGATGATATTTAGACTGTATTTACTTACACGGATCCCTGGAAACGTTTCAAACTTTACCAAACCGAATAGAAACAACTTGAAATGAGAAATGATGCGGTCTCCACATATTGTAGAAGCATGGCGTGGAGCGTGGATCATAGTTGGTGCAAAAAGATCGGCAAGGGACTTTATTGGTACCAAATTAAACTACCGCTAATTTTAAAAATTTTACAGTTTTTCTGTAATGTATTCAAAACAGTAAGTTAAGTTAACGAAATATACACGAAAACGTATTTACTTAATAGATATGTATTAGGTCCATAAATTACCATATAGCATATATTCAAACAGAAAAGGCGAAATTTTGTCGCTGAAAAAGAATGCTAGAAATAAATTGGCCCCATTATCTTCAATAGCTTAGGGCCCCATCAAACCGAAATCCGGCACTGGTCACCTTTATTCTTCTTCTTCTGTTGCAGGGGTGTCATTTCAGACTTCGCTTGAGGGGGCAAGAACACCAACAACATAAGACTTTCACAGTTTGCACTAGTATATTAGTAGACAATCGATAAAGTATATGTATTCCTCAAAATCTTGCGGGGGGCAATTGCCCCTCCTGTCCCCCTTTAATGACACGCCTGTTCTGTTGGGGTGGGCGGATGGGTGGGCGGTTGCCCACCCCCGCCCACCCTTAGCGCCGTCCCTGCCTTGCTCTTTATATATCAGGAAGCATACCAATTTCAGTTCAAATACCACGTTTCATGTCTTCAACTTTACGGGATCCCGAGATATAAACATCTTAGTATAATAATAATTGTAATATCCACCTTTATTCTCTTCCAAACCCTTTTCTTTCTTTTTAGGTCATAATCAAAAACGCTGAAATATGTATCTAATTATTGGGATTACAGAGTAAGATTTATAATAATATTGTACAGTTAGTACTTTGGTCCATCCCGTCCGTTACTCCGCACGAAACTCTTGAACGAAACTGAATTTGACTTCTGTTTTTTGCAATTGATAGCTAAAGTAATTATCTCGAAAGAGTTCGTTAGTAGAGGATTATAAACCAGGAGGTTATGGATCAGAAACCAGGAGTGGTAGAAATCAACCATTTTTGCTTTTAACGTTGATCCTGTAAACCAAAAAGGGTAATAGATAGCAAGAAATGGTTTCCGGCAGTCGATTTAGCATCCCAAGAATATCTTTCAACTCCATCCTTAACGGGATGATCTACCTTTTCTCGGCACAAAAAATTTTTATATTGGACCTTATGGGGAGAACATGGCTACCGAATTTCCTCAGTTTCTAAGGAACTAGGCATCTCTAATGGGAAAGAAAAATTTTGCAGCATTCTACAGAAGTTTATTAACGGGTTGAAATACTTAAATTGTATATTTGTCTGCTAGTTTAGCAGAAATAAATTATTAAAAAATAAATAAATTAGTTTCTTTTTATACAAATTATAATATGTCTAACTATGGTAGAAAGATCAACTTTTTTTTTGTTTTATTCCTTGAGAAGAAACGACTCTAATAGTTTTAATCACAACCATATCTGATACGCCAATTAAAAAATAGTATTTTAATATAAGTATTAAAGTCCACCTGTCAAGAAGTTTGACGAGGGTAATGCATCCGCACCCACCCTTTTTTTCTGTTTTCGTCCCGAAAGATATGAAGGGACCGTTTTCACAGCAGGTGTCAATGCAAATGTAAACATCCTGTCCTCACGTTCAATAGCCCAAGTTCGGCCACTCTCTCTCTCTCTTTTTTTTCTCTCTCCCGAGGAGGTGTTTCTACCCTGTAAGAAAGTTACAGATATGTAGAGAAAATGGTGATCATTTCTGATAGCCAGATGATAGACAAGCATTCTAAAATGCCTTCGAATTCCAAAAATGTATCGACCATAACTTTACCATCTGGTTATTTTCAGGAGGCAAAAGTTATATTATTATTATTATTATTATTATTATTATTATTATTATTATTATTATTATTATTTATTATTATTAGTAGTAGTAGTAGTAGTAGTAGTAGTAGTAGTAGTAGTAGTAGTAGTAGTAGTAGTAGTAGTAGTAGTATTTGGAGTTAGAGTGCAAAGCCACGAAGATACAAATGGCTCCATTGGCTAAACATACACATAGCTGACCCCATTCAGAACATCCCTTTGTGCGTTAGAAAACATGCTATAACAATGCGCTCCTCGCAAAAGTCTAATTCAACTCTTATTGACCTCAGTAGCGCTTACTAATAGCGTAAATGCTATAAATCAGGCATTTGCAAGTAGGAACAGGGATTTGCCGAATCACAGAAACCTTACTGTCGTCACGGGCTGTAAAAGGTAATATATGACATTTTCACAAGAAATAATTATCGGATAATTTAATAACGGACAATTTCGTGGGCTGTATAAAAGAACTCGATCTCGACAAATTGGGGGAAAGCACACGAGGCTATAGCACGAAGAAAATATGAACAGGTTCTAGGAGTCTCTGTTATTCCTTGTGATCTATTCATAAATAAACAAAACCCCTTCCTAGGGGCAAGTCCTGATGGTGTCGTTTATCCAGATGAAGGAGAACCATATCTCTTGGAAATTAAGTGCCCTTACAGTGCACGATTTTGCGAAAGTATCGCTGAAGCTTGCGAAAAAATAAAATCCTTCTGGCTACGCAAGAATGAAAATTTTTTTCTCCCAAAAAACCACACGTACTACTACCAAATTCAACAGCAAATGCTTTGTGCTGGAATGAAGAAGTGTGATCTTTTCGTGTTCATCCCTGTAGCAAGTGAGATACCTAGTAATCAGAATGAAAATTATGCCATTATAACAATAGAATGAAGACTTCCTCAATGACCTTGTTCCAAAACTGCGATGGTTTTATATGAAATGTATACTACCAGAGCTCGCTGATTCTCGTGTGTTTCGTGGGCTTCCAATCAGGGAACCAAAGAGGCCATTCAATTCCCATATCCTCGTCCTAAGAAGGCGCTTAGAGCAACGAGCCTAAACTTTAAATGCTTTGAAAGTTTGTTCTTTTTTGCGTATCCTGCTTCTTGTTTCAACTCCCTAGGACAGTAATGATTTCAGGGGTGATTCTGGGGGGAGGGAATTCTCCCAAGAGCTACGAAATTCACCCTCGGGTGCTTGAGATCTTCGCAGAAATTTCTGTGGAGCACGCAATTTTTAGTCGCTTTCCCCCTGTGCGTGGTGCCTCCGGAGGAAACGATCTGAAATTAACACTGCTATAGGATAATTGAAGATTGGCTTATCCAGTGCTTAGTCTTAGCGAAGTAAGCACGAGAAACCAGAAATATCACAAAAAACAGGGCTTTTGCTCCGCTGTTCCCCCGTGAAAATGCACGGTTTACACACAATACAGGTTGGATCTAACAGGACTATTTAGAGAACGTCTTATAGAGCATTCGGTGTGCAGTGTTGTCTGCGGACAAGGAGGCAAAACCGTGTTTTTCATTAAAAAATGGAGTATTTTAAATTTCCCTCGCCCCCTCAGGAGACGCTTCTTCAATGAGACCGTATCATGCCTCTCTCTCCCATTCTCTAGGCTCTAGGCCAATTAGGACTGACAGGCATTTGAATAAGTCCATTACTTGGTTGCCTAGTAATTAGCCATCATATTGGCTGCCATATTGGATTTAGACAAATGTTCTCTCATGTTACCATGTAAAATATGTCTTGTCGTGATGAAAGCTACCAGAAAAAGTAGGTTTCGTTTAGTCCTAAGGAAGTACGCTACATCCTAGAGTAATGCGTGTATATACGCATTTGTAACTTTGTACAGTTAATCGTTAGACAACAGTGTTGCCAGGTTGTAAGATTTCTAAGTGGCAATAACAATGCCATATTTAAATTCATCGTCCTCTGAAACCTATAGTTTGACACAAAATTATTTTCTAAGTGCCTTGGTTCACGATCTCTCTCTTTATATATATATATACAGTGAAACTTGTATAAAACGGAAAGTGACGGGTCCAAATTTTGTTTCCGTTTTGGACAGATTTCCGTTTTATACAAATCTGAAAATAAATAGCTACAAAAATAAGACAGATGGAAATGGTTTTATAGTTTACCTTTATATTTGCTCTGGAACTCTAAAATGCAGTCTTTCATACTCTGCACGCACGCACACACACACACACACACACACACACACATACATACATACATATATATATATATATATATATATATATATATATATATATATATATATATATACACGCAGAATATTCTGTCCAACCACCCGGACGATGCTTTAAAATCAACTTTCCCCAAAGATTTGGCAGTCGAAAGAGCTTGAGCTTGTAAGATAGGACCAGAAATTGACAAGTTTTTTGATCTGGCACTTACAAACCACTCCCATACCAGTTCGTTTATTTTCTCGTTGCCTGTTACTTTTCCTACCCGCTTCGCGTTGCCATTCCCTTCCATCCAGCACTTCAGAATTTTGTCCTTGTTTTTAAATGTATTATAAATTTGTGTTTTTCCGCACTTAAAACGGCACATGATTTCTTTCACCGAAATTTTGTCCTTTTCCTTGGATTCAATGATTTGTACTTTTTCATCCAAAGTGAGAGTCACGTGTCTTTTAGCCATTGTGTGTACGGCTAAAATAAAAACACTATAAAAAACAGCTTGTTTTAAACACAGAAGAAAAAAACACGATACTGAACACAAACTCAGAACACTGTAGAAATGTACTACCATGAGCAAAATAAATGACGCGTCTCTTTATTTTGAAGTTTTTTGAAAATATCTCCGTTTTCTTTATATGCTCGAAATTTCGGAAGGTTTCCCCAGCAGGACAGGTTAATAACAAACCCGTTTTTAATATTTGTGTTAGATATTAGCTTAAAATAAAGAAATTAGAAGCAAAAACATTAAATCGACAGAAATCTCGAGAATTACCAACTCTGCTAAAGTGGGAAATTTTCAAGAACACGAGGGAATTCTGCAGTTCAACACGAAGCAGCGACATCTATGTCATTGAGAGAAATGTGGATTAAATCTACAAACTAAACTTTTAACGAATATTTCTAGTATGTCTTATTATATGTATTATCTGCAAACTCCAAATATATGAATATATGCTAAGTATTAACATAAAGGTAGAGCAAATAGTGGAAATTATCTATGGAAAAGGACGAATTGGTAGGACGATCGTAATGAAATATCGTCTTTACCGGAACAGGCTCAGTTTACGTAAAGAAACAAATAGCTCAGTTAGTTAAAGCAACGAGTCTGTGTGCTGAAGGTAGCGGGTTCGATCCCCTGAAAGTGCCGTTATCATTTTTATCACTACACTACGTTTATTTTTTTTATTTTTTTATTTGGGACAGAATCAAATTGTAACGTATGTGTAAAACTCATGACGATACCAAAAAAAGAAAAAATGCTGTTGTCGCACTTGCATTAGCGTCCCTAATTTTGTTTGCAAACAGTTTCGTAATTATTTCCCCTGTGCTCACTGCTCACCATATGCTCGCTGGCGCATAACGAATGTTTCCCAGTAAATGTTAATTCTAATTTGGAGAATTTTATAAAGTTTCACAATATTTCTCACTAGATAGTCTTCTATCTACGTGTTTGGATATTTTGATAACAGATTTCCCTATTAAATGTTTAATTTTCCCTAGATGTTTAATTACGGAAAAGTTTTACAATGTATTTGTATTGAATTGAAATTGTTTTGAATTTACTACATAAGGTAAGTAGACCGAAGGAGGAGAACTCAAGTAATTGATATTCTACGTAAAAGCAACCTATTGTAGAATGATGATGCTTCTTACCTTCAGCACATAATTTTTACGTTAGAGAGTCAGACAGAGAAAAATCCTGGTTTTTCCTCCTCTATGACCACCCATCTTAAACCTCTACATATCATTGTTCGTCTCACAAAATTTCGGTGCTCCAAAAACATTCAAATAATAATAATAATAATAATAATCCTGAATATGCCATCCTTACATAATGTATGATATCTTAGTTTCCTAGTTTAAATCTTAAATATCTTAGTTTAAAATGCTTTCTTTAGTACTTATTTGAGCAACCATGTAGGAGGGGGTACGACTTTTTATTTTGCCCCTCTCATTTCAGTAGCCTTCCAACAGAAAGTAATTTTTGATAAGCAGGACAGACAAAATGAATAAGAAATATATTTACAGCATCCTCTCCCCTTTCATGATTGGAATATCACGTAATATTTTTTATTCTACGAAAAAGATGGCCCTGTGCGGTTAGGGGTAGGTAACTAAAAAAATACCTAATATATAGCGCCCCTTGATTGTAATATTACCGCTTCTTTATTTGTACGAGGGAGCCCCTACACAATCAAGGATGACAAAAAGAATAGGAAGAGTGTCTATTGATTCCAGTGGTGGATCCAGCACGAACTCCTGGGGGAGGGGAGGGGAAGTGAAACATTCTTTTGATGATGTGAAGCTTTCACAAATTACCACTTAACTAAACTAAACAATAGTGGGGGGAACCGGAACCCAGTCAGTTTAAATTGATGTAAAAGTTTAATTTTTGGCTTCATATTAAAGTTTTGGTTTCAAATGAGAATTTCAGTCCAAGTGGTCAATGATCAAATCTCGTGGGGCTCTTCAGTGTAGGCTAATACGGCCCCCTTATGAGAAAAGGCAAAATTATTAACATGTTTATAACTTTCGAATTTTTCGTCTATTTTAAACAAATATTTTGCTTCGTATTAAAGTGTTGGTTCCAAATGACAAATTCAGTCCGAGTGGACAATGATCAAATCTCCGGGGGGGGGTCTTCAGTATAGGGGGCTACGGCTCCCTTATGGGAAAAGGCAAAAATATGAAAATGCTTATAACTTCCGAATTTTCCGTCTATTTTAAAGAAATTATTGGCTTCATATTAAAGTCTTGGCTTCAAATGACAATTTCAGTCCGTGTGGACAATGATCAAATCTCGGAGGGCTCTTCGGTGTAGGGGTTTCGGCATCTTTATGGGACAAGATTCACGTAGTTGATATTGCAAAATTGTTTTGTATATATAAGTGGAAACTTGCACCATTTGGTTAATTTTATCTCTTATGTTTTGCAGATTCATATTCCAAGCAATAGTTACTTCGCAGAGCTAAAAGAAAGCACTTACTAGTTTCATTAAAATGAAATGTCTTTTATGAGAGGAGCAGACGAACGAACAGGCACCCAAACGTTGGTTGAGTCGTACGGTTGAAACTCGTTAAGCTCGCTTCAATTATTATTATTATTATTATTATTATTATTATTATTATTAATAATAATAATAATAATAATAATAATAATAATAAAGCATTGCAGGGACCTTTGGTGCAGGGGGTCCGTGGCTCGATTCCACTTCGTGCCAAGTGAAATTTGAGGTGGACAAATACCGTGTGCATGGGTATGTGTTTTCTTGAGATTTTCCATTTTCCTCCCACTTTCTTCATTTCACCATTTCATTCATCATCATTCTCCCTTAGCGTAGGTGCATAATCGTCCAACGTTAAACTATATATTGCAATTTCAATAATAATAATAATAAAAATTAATTCAACTGAAAGGACTGTAATTTATGTAGACAGCAATTATCATAAATATGCAACCATTATAAAAACAATGCTTTGAGTAGAAAGATAATCCTTCCCAAGTGTTAACGAATGCGCACGAGATAAGACATGTCTCGAGAAAGAGACAAGACGCGCTTTGTGACATCCAAGATAATACGAGGCAAATGTTTTGGACACGAGATAGCTTGTAAAATGTCTCGTCTTGTCTGGAATGTCTCGAAAACAAAAGTCTAAGTTTTAAAATTATTTTTCAAGATCTATTCTCTCAGAAGTAGTTCTCTGCCTTAAAATTAATAACGACATTTGTGATTTAAAAAAAGATAAACAATGCCTAAAGTTAAAGTTAACTTTTCGAAAAGAAGCTTCATTAAGGGTGAACCTGAAAGATGTCCACAAACTTCGGGAGGTGATTCGTGACATCAAAAGGAGACAAATGGTCCTCTTGCAGTTTTCGAATTCAGCTTCGTTGTCGAGATACAGGGTTGCCAACTGGTCGTGTTTGAGAAACTCACTGGGAATAAATTCAAGTCCAAGAATAAACTACTACTCATATATTTTTCAGGTCAATTGACTTATACCATGTTGTAAGGTCAAATATTTATTTATGAAGTATGTACAAAATTCGCCAGGGTCTTTTCTGAGAAAATCGTCGAGAAAAAGTCACCTCCAAGAATAAACTACCCCTCGTAAATTTTTCTAAGAGAAATATCTGATACTGCAATATAGGGTTGTTAATTAAATATTGATTAATGAAAAATAAACAAAATTGTTAAAACCATTTTTGAGAAAATAGCGTTTTTCGATTTTCGGCTGTTTGTAAACCACACTTATTTTAGGTGGTAGGAAAAAATGGAAAAGCTCCTGTAAGAATACTAAGTAAACCCTAAGTTTAAAATTTGGTGTAGATAAGTTGAACGGTATGGCCTCTAGGCGAGTGCATATAAAAGTGTGCCGAACGGACGGACCGGAAGGACGGGTGTCGAAAAGTCACATTTTCGGTTTGTAGACGCCATGAAACATGTAAATCCGTTGAAATCTGAATTTGATATTATTTTCACAATCACTATATTTTCTTCTCTCTTTTGTCGCTCGAAAAAGAAAAGCCTGAGTTTACCACAAAAAGCTAGGGAGTTTCTCAAAAAATATTCAATTACAGGGCCACCGCACTAAACTTTTTCAATTCAATTTCTTAACTGTGTTAGGCCGCAGTTGTTACTGAAGTGTGTATTTGGATAATACGAATAAAATTATCGTATTATTCAAATACATCGAATGTCAGATTATCGAATAAAAAACTTCGATTGAAGAAAATCCATACTACAAAACTAACTCACACTTTGAGCACATTTTCATTAGACATATAATAGACCAATTAATGCAATCATAGTTTATGAAATATGAAAAAAAATCTAATGAGTCACTTTGGGAAAGTCGTTCAAAAAGAACACGTCAGGAGTAACCTACCTCTTGTGAATTGTTTCGAACAATGAGTTAAGATATACTTTTGGTTATTAATGAAATATTTATTTGCGAAATTTGAACAAAATCGCCTGTCGTTCGAGAAAATTGTTCGGGAAAAACCTTGACCCCAAAAATAAACTATCCGTTGTAATTGTTTATCATAGAAATGACTTATATTAAAATATAGGGTTATTAATGAAATACTTATTTATGAATTATCAATAAAATTGTCCGAGTAATTTTTGAGAAAATCGTGAGGGAAAAATAACTCCCCGAATAAACTATCTCTTGAGGATTCTTTCAGGGTAAGCGAGTTATTCCATATTTTTAGGTTTTTAATGAAATATTTATTTCTGAGTACGAACAAAATTGCTTGACTCATTTTTGAGAAAACCGTGGAGGAAAAACACCCCCAAGAGTAAACTACCCCTCGCATCTTTTTAGGACAAACGAGTTATGCCATATTGATAAGTTATTAATGAAATCTTTATTTATGAAATATGAACGAAAACATTTGAGTCCATTTTGAGAAAATCACTGAGAAAAAACTCACCCCCTTAGTATAAACTACCCCTTGTAGATTTTTCTCAGATAAATGCCTTATACCACAAAATAGGGTTGCTAATTAAATATGGATTTATAAAAAAAGAAAGATAACAAGATCGTTAGAGCCAGTTATGAGAAAATATCTATTTTTTATTTTCATCGTACAGGAAACTACCCTTGTTTTGGGAGTAGGAGGGAAATAAAAAAACTATAGGAAATACTATGAAAATCTTAAACTAAAATTTGGTGCAGATAAGTTGAACGGTATGGCTTCTAGGCGAGTGCACAGAAAAGTGTAGCGAACGGACGTACGAACTGATGGACATGTATCGAAAAATAACTTTTTCGGTGTTAGGGGTTATAATACGTGTAAATTCGTTGAAATCTCAAATTTGATTTTTTTTTCGAACACCATACTTTCTTCTCTCATTTGTCACTTCAAAGTAAAAGGAACTCAGAACTACAGATAAAAGACACCTACTTTTACACATAGACATTTATTGATTTAAAACTGTTGTAGTTTGTGTCATTTCACTTCCAATTGAAAGGTTTTACAATGATTAACGGCATACCAATGACGAGACGGAAGTTTTCAGAAAGTAAATGCATTCAGAAGTCTAGACTGCATTACAGCCTGTTTTTATTTCTGCAATTGTTAACAGCTGTAATTTCGTCCAAACGCTACATGAAATAATTTTTGGTTGACGTCATTGTATTAGTATTTTAGTATTGTTCTCTTCAGACTTGGTTGAAGTTTTGTCTTAACGGTTATACATTTTTTCTTTCTTATTTCATCGTTACACATAAGAACAAAATGTTATGGTGAGTGGATAGATTCGAACCTACGAACATTGAGTTTATATTCTTCCAACACTTTACCAATGGACCAAGCTTTGTCTTCACGTTAACGCCCGGTTACAGGGTTTACTACGATTTAAATAAAATGGCTGGCTGTTAGAATTCCCTGCTCACATATTTCGATAAATAATTTTCATTGCTTCGTAGATACGTAGAGCAATGTTTAGATACACATTTTAGGAGAGTGAATTTTGGTGTATATAATAATTTCATGCCAGGTAAAAGCTAGATAAGTTTTGATAAAATGTTTCATATGTAGTTCTCAATAATAAGCTTGCTGTTCGGAGTGAAGTTCCAAGGTTCAGCATTGCCTAGCAGTTTTTGCTATTAATATCCCTTCTAACAATATTGGCAGTGGAGAAAAGTTAGCCCGTGTTGAAGCTTTTTGCTCCTAATTTAGTTATTTTACTTATTTAAGGAATATATTGAAAATTGTCAGCAGGCACGTATGCAGTAATTTATTACGGGAGAAGTCCGACTTCAATATTAGGATAAATTATAATAAAATTTAAAAGATAATCCTTAAATTTAGGCTAAATTTACAGAGAAGTTGGGATTTCAGAGGGGAGTCCGGACCACCTGGACCCACCCCTAAATGCGTCCTTGTTTGTCAGTAACGTTTCCTCATTTTGAAACCCTCAAAAACTTCGGATATATAAAGGAAAACGAGTTATTTTCGATAAAATATCACTTCAGAAGACGCGACAGTTTTATTGCACATGGTGGTATCCCAAGTTCACAAGGGCAAGAATTCATTAATTTTGATTCTCTGTCATTGTGCTCTATCGAAAGGTTAGGTTTGTAACATATTACTCCTACGAACAAGCATGACTGGCAGATAGGAATACTGAACACAACTCCAGAGAAATGCATGCTGAACTTACGTTTATAGCTACGCTTTGGTGATTTGCCCTCAAGGTCAATCGAGTGGTAATTCAGTTCTGTCTCTGTTCTTAAGGCATGTTCGTATTACTTCGAACAGTTTTGATAATATAACAGACTTCTTTCGCGTAAGAAATCGAAACTCAGTTGGTCAGAGCAACTAGTCTGTAAGAATTAGGTTGCTAGTTAGTTAGGAGCCCAGTACGAGGTAGGGTTTTTATTACTATTGTTTTTATCTTTTTTATGTGAGGAAAAATCAAATTGTGACATCGCGATATCAAATGTATTTGATTAGGTAGGCATATTCATTAATAATAATAATAATAATAATAATAATAATAATAATAATAAATATGAATGTCTTTGGAGAGCCGAAATTATGTGAGACGAACAATGATATGTAGAGGTTTAAGATGGGTGGTCATAGAGGAGGAAAAACCAGGATTTTTCTCTCTCTGACTCTCTAACGTTAAGATTATGTGCTGAAGGTAAGAAGCATCCTCATTCTACAATAGGTTGCTTTTACGTAGAATATCTATTACTTGAGCTCCCCTCCTTCGGGCAACTTTGCTTATGTAGTAAATTCAAAACAATTTCAATTTAAGACAAATTTTTTTAGAGAAAATTAAACATTTAATAGGGAAATCTGTTATCAAAATATCCAAACACGTAGATAGAAGACTATGTAGTGAGAAACATTGTGAAACTATAAAATTCTCCAAATTAGAATTAACATTTACTGCAAAACATTCGTTATGCATCAGTGAGCACAGGGGAAATAATTACGAATCTGTTTGCAAACAAAAATTAGAGACACTAATGCAAATGCGACGATATTTTCCTTTTTTTTTTTTTGGTATCGTCATGTGTTTTACACATATGTTACAATTTGATTCTTTCCCAAATAAAAAATAAATATAATAACCTTAGTGATAAAAATGACAACAGTACTTCCACGGGATTCGAACCGTCTACCTTCGGTATACAAACTCGTTGCTTTACCTAACTGAGCTATTTGCTCTCTTACGGAAGCTGAACCTGTTCTACAGTAAAGACGATTTTTCATTACGATTGGGCTAACAATTCGTCTTTTTCCATAGGTAATTTCCACTATTTGCACTATCTATACGTTAATACTTAGCATAGATTCATATATTTGGAGTTCGCTGATAATGCATATAATAAGACATACTAGAAATATTTCGTTAAAATTTTCGTTTGTAGATCTAATCCACGCTTCTCTATATGACATAAATGTCGCTGCTTCGTGTTGAACTGCAGAATTCCCTCGTGTTCTTGAAAATTTCCCACTTTAGCAGAGTTGGTAATTCTCGAGATTTCTATCGATTTAATGTTTTTTGCTTCTAATTTCTTTATTTTAAGCTAATATCTAACACAAATATTAAAAACGGGTTTGTTATTAACCTGTCCTGCTGGGGAAACCTTCCGAAATTTCGAACATATAAAGAAAACGGAGATATTTTCAAAAAACTTCAAAATAAAGAGACGCGTCATTTATTTTGCTCATGGTAGTACTTGTCTCTCACTCTACTCCCCCTCTAGTTCTGTTTTTGATGACAACTTTCTGTCATTATGCTCGAAATGCATTTGCTTAGGGCAAATTTAGTGAACCGTGAACAAGCACCAGCTGTAAATGAAGATTTTCAGATTTTGGAGAGCCACCAACACAAAGACTTGTGGACTCCAGCATTATTTTAAGACCAGGTGAAGTTCACAGGTGGAGGATTGAAAGCAAATGCAGATAGAAAAAATGATACATGAACAATAACCTGTCAATCATCTGATTCAGTGCTTCCGAACAGCAAAAGATCGTCATAGGAAAACGAGGTCAAATCTCTAGCGGTATTCAGTGATGCATTATTTAAAGGCAAGAACTAATGGAGGAGGGTTCACTTGTTCTATTAAGTGGCATTCCATATTGAACTCTTCACCTCTAAATAAGACACGCACAAGAGAGATGAAAGGTAACCTGTTGCAGCCTTCCACTGCGAAAAAGAGATTCCGTTTTATGCAAGCTTCAAAGGTTCCCTGGGACTATTTTTGCTTTCCATTTCCGCGTTACGGAAGATTCCGTTTTACAGAAACTATTTGTAAAGGAATTCCCATAAGAGCTGCCGGGACTTTGAGAAATGTCCGCTATAGACAGATTTCCGTCTTATTCAAGTTCCAGTTTAAGCAAGTTTCACTGTATATATATATATATATATATATATATATATATATATATATATATATAGAGAGAGAGAGAGAGAGAGAGAGAGAGATTTACGTAGGGCGGCGGCCATATTGGAAAATGACGGCTACCAGGAAAGCACCTCAAATTTGAAATATATTCCGAAGATATTATTTTAAAAAGAACTTAGGGGACATTTTTTTACGGACACCTATATATGGGGGCCAGGACTTTACATTGTCGGAATCCTGTGGGGGCACCCCTGCCCCCCTTCCCTTCGCCACTACTGTATGCTATAATATTTGTCCGGAAGGGAAAAAAAATTCCCAAAATAACAGCGTTTTCTGATATATACTGTTCTTCCCGCGCACTCTAGAATGCATCTTGATGAACTTCCAGAGGTAACGGGGAAAAGAGGATACTTCACACCACATCGTCCAGTCTCTTAGTATGGAACCATTGAGGTAGACAAACTCTATAAAGCTAACAGTATTTGGCAGCTGACAGGTAATCTCAGAAACTGGTCAAGAACCTGTTTCATTCAGACATCCACCCCCTTCTCCCTCCATTTCACCAACCCCCGCCCTTTCCGCGGCCAAGCTTAGAGTGGGGCGTGACTTACCCTCGTCAAACTTTGACAGGTGGACTTTAATACTTATATTAAAATACTATTTTTAATTGGCGTATCAGATATGGTTGTGATTAAAACTATTAGAGTCGTTTCTTCTCAAGGAATAAAACAAAAAAAAATTGATCTTTCTACCATAATTGGTTCCAAAGTTAGACATATTATAATTTGTATAAAATGAAACTAATTTATTTATTTTTTAATAATTTATTTCTGCTAAACTAGCAGACAAATATACAATTTAAGTATTTCAACCCGTTAATAAACTTCTGTAGAATGCTGCAAAATTTTTCTTTCCCATTAGAGATACCTAGTTCCTTAGAAACTGAGGAAATTCGGTAGCCATGTTCTCCCCATAAGGTCCAATATAAAATTTTTTGTGCCGAGAAAAGGTAGATCATCCCGTTAATACTGTATTGAAATAGAAAGTGGCAGAAATAAACAAGTTCCCGCTTTAACGTTGAATGGGGAAAAACTGTAATATATAGAGAGAAGCAGTTTTGGGAAATCGACTAAAAGATTCCAAGAACACCTTTCATTTCTATCCTTAACACTTTGATAAAACTAGAAGCGGTAGAAATCAACAATTTTCGGTTTACTTTTCATTACTGTGGAGCAAAAGCTGTAATAGATAGCGAGAAGCTGTTTTCGACAATCGACGGAGCATCCCAAGAATATATTTTGTCTTTTCATAAAATCAGAAATGACAGGGTGTCTACTAAAATTCCAAAATGAAATTTCATGACCTTTTCTTTAACAAACCATTAAATTTAGTAACATTCTCAAAAGCGAATTTTAGTGCGACTTGGGCCAATTTTCACGCACGTGATAGAAGCGTGCTTTACTTGTGATTTGGTAGCGTCTAAAACTATATGCGTTTTTGGTGGTGAATTTTGACACTTTATAGAACAACATTTACAAGTAGGCTATGTACTTATATTTGTACAGATAAAATAAATCGTGAACCAAAAGCAAAATTTTTTGACTTTCATGACCATTTTCTGATTTCGTTACTTTCTTTAATCCTTTTCGTGACCGATAGACACCCTGGTAATCCAGTATGACTTCCAGGTTCAATGTAATATACATAGAACATGACCAATAAGAGACAGCGAGAAGAGTTTTTTTTTTCTAATGAGTTAGCGTTCTTAAAATAGGTAGCGTTCTTAAAATACCATCTATTCTTTTACCCTGTAATCAAACATAATTATTAGAAATCAACCACTTCCGGTTTTAACGTTCATCGTTGTACAGTCTTGTTCAAGAAATCTTGACCACTCACCCTGCTATGAAAGATGATATTCTTGCAACCGCAAAAGGAAATTACAATGCTGTGGCTCTAAATAAACTTCTTAATCGACCAAACAAAATTCACATTTATTTGATTTAATTCTAACTATAGGTAAGACCACAGGCCTTTTCAAAGAGAGATGAATGGCAAAGTTTTCTTGAACAAGACTATATGACAAACGGCAATAGATAGGCACGGTTTTTGTATTCGATTAAGCGCCCGTAGAATATATTCCATCTCCACTATAATCACTAGTAAATAACACTAAGTGGTAGATATCTACTACAACTTCTGGTTTCAATTTTAATTGAAAAATATTGGGTGGTCCTGTTTACTGTCTTTAAGTGATTTTGTTTTAAATGAGAAGTCCTAAAGCCAAATTTCATGTTTGTAACTTTCAGAGATTCTGAGATACCGATATGCTATTATATGAGTAATAATTCCTATTCTCACCTTTTCCTTCTCCTTTATTACTAAGATATAAAAGAAATGGTGAAACATGTGTTAAATTATTTTAAATTGGAAATCCAAATACCAAATTTTAAGTTCACAGTCCTATACGTTTCGGAGATGAGGGTATCTTATTAAGATAACTCTCACCACAATTCCTCCTCTTTTCGTGAATTTTCAAAAATTTTTCTTACTGGCACCCCACGTCACAAATCCTATGTAGGTGTAAATTCAAAGTTTCTAGGTAGTCCTTAGAGCAGTGGCTCCTAATCTATGGGTGCGAGTCTCTGACAGAACTGAATTTAAAATTACAAATATTACGAATGT
Organism: Thermobia domestica; assembly: GCF_964235325.1. Lineage (NCBI taxonomy): Eukaryota > Metazoa > Arthropoda > Insecta > Zygentoma > Lepismatidae > Thermobia > Thermobia domestica. The sequence continues at coordinate 9,028 of NW_027655954.1, read as the reverse complement.
TGTAAAAAACATTAAATGAAATATTTAAACACGAAATAACTATTCTGTAAGAAATGTGGTTTCATTAAGGACAAAACTGGTAAAATATAATATTCCACTGCACTACAATGCTATGCAGGAATCTTGCTGGAAATAAATATAAATTTGTGAGAATATGGCTATTATTATTTACTATTATTATATGCAAACCCGTTCTTCGTACGAGTAGAATAGGTTTATGGGAAATATTTGAAAGTTATATTTGATCACTCTTTCCCCATTACGTAACTTGTTTGAACAAAAGTGAAATAAAACCCCTAGCTCGACCATGTTCAAAAATGTGTTTTATACGATGCAGTATTTATTCTTTGCAAGAAATCTCTTTTGCTTTTATTCTCTTTTGCTTTTACGATTCTTTTATTTCGAAGTGAGTTGATAAAATAGAAATGTCCTATATGCTAAATATGTTTAAAAATTCATTTCAGACGTTTCAAACACTTTGACACACTGTAACCTCTTTTGGAAGCAGAATTTTCGAAAACGCTGGGGCATGTCAACATGATGACCTCGTTAAGTAAAAAGTTATATACCTAGTTTCATCTCCTTGGCTTGGAAGATATTTAATTTTCGCCGTATATATTAACTCCTCAACCCTCTTAGGATACGAATTTTAATGAAACTGACATGGTTAAGAAATGGCTTCAGCCAAGTGCTAACTATGTTCTAAAATTCTCAATCATTTTTCATGAGATGAGACGGAAGTGGAATTTCCTAGAACGCTGGGTTGCGTGTCTACTTGGTTTTTATATTAAATTTCATCTTCATACATGAGAGATTTGAAAGATACTGTATTTTTAGCAAATATTTTAGACCTTGACCCCTCCCCTTAGGATACGCATTTCAGTGAAAACGATATGATGAAACCATACTCTAGAGTAGTTCTAAATATGTTCAGTAATTCTCCTCGAACATTCTATGATGATGAGACAGCAAACGCCGATTTGAATGTCGAGAAATAAGTAAATTAATTCCTCCCTCCTTCTCCTTAAAAGGAGAATTTTGAAAACTCTGAAATACGTATTCCATTCTTTTTAATTCAGAGTTGGTTTACGAAATTTCACATTACGAATTTAAACGAATTTCACATTTCATGATATTTTCTGAATAAATAGTGGTAAATGTTATTATTATAGAAATCGTCTCTTTTCTCCATCTTTAAGAGGGGAATTTCCGGAAACATACGTTCAATTATTTATAGTTAAGAAATCAAAGCCAAATTTCACACCTCAAACGTAAGCAAATGCAGAAATTTTAATAGGTAGACACTATCCTCCATTATCATCTTAGGACAGAATTTTCGGAAAACCTAAATATGTATTGGTTCGTTTCTAATTGAGTTTAATTTTGAAATTTCACGTCTCCAATATAAAGAATTCTTACATTTATCAAGAGGGTATTATGATGGCAGTAGAAAATAAGAATGGGAAGGTAGTCAGCGAGAGAAATGAGGTCATAGGAAGGTGGAAAGAATACATTGAAGACTTATATGAGAGTAGGAATAGACCGTGTAGCCTAAATGCTGAAGTAGAAAATGAAGTAGGCGAGGATGATAAAGGATTTAGTATTCTTAGGGATGAGTTTGAAAAGGCTATATCCGAGATTAGAAATGGAAAGGCAACTGGAATAGATAACATACCAATCGAATTCATTAAAAATATAGAAGACAAGGGAAAGAAAGAATTGTTCGGATTATGCAATGAAATATATGAAACAGGAGAATGGCCAAAAGACTTTCTGAAAACGATCATGATACCGATGGCTAAGAAATCGAACCCAAAGAGATGTGAGGATTATAGAACTATTAGTCTCATATCTCATGCAGCTAAAATTCTGCTCCGAATACTGAACAGAAGGTTATATGAAAGAACGAATAAAGAAGTTGAGGAGGAGCAGTTCGGGTTCAGAAGAGGTAGGGCACAAGAGATGCAATTGGATTATTAAGGGCGATCGGTGAAAGATTTATAGAAAAAGGGAAAGAGGTGTATGTTATATTTATTGATCTAGAAAAGGCTTTTGACCGCGTGAATTGGGAATTGTTGTTGGGAGTTCTAACGAAGATAGGGTTGGAATGGAAAGATAGAAGACTAACAAGAAACTTATACATGAACCAACAAGTAAGTGTTAGGATAGGGGAAGAACTGACGGAAGAGAGTGCAATTGGAAGGGGAGTTTGACAAAGATGCTGCCTCTCGCCAACACTATTTAATGTCTATCTAGAAGAGATAGTGAAAAAGAGTTTACATGATGATGATGGCATTTCGGTAGGAGGTAGAATGATTAAATGCATAAGATTTGCAGACGATATGGCGCTTGTTGTAGAATCTGAAAAGAAAATCAATAAAATGTTAGAAAAAATGAGAAAGGGATTTGAAGAATATGGGATGAAAATAAATGCTAGAAAGACAAAAGCCATGGTGATTGGAACGAAGGGGTCTGTGTCAAATATAAAAGTAGGAGGGGAGAAAATAGAGCAAGTGAATAGTTTTCGATACCTGGGTAGTATTCTTAGTAATGACATGAAGTGCGAACGTGAAATAAAAACAAGGATAGGAATGGCGAAAGAAGCCTTTAGAAAGAAGAAAAGTCTGTTTTGTGGGAACTTGAATAAAGAGTTGAGAAAAAGACTCATAAAATGCTTCGTGTGGAGTGTTCTACTGTTTGGGGCGGAAACGTGGACATTACGTAAACGTGACGAAAATCGACTGGAAGCCGTCGAAATGTGGGTGTGGAGAAGAATGGAAAGAATTAGTTGGGTAGAGCAGAAAACGAATGAGAGAGTGTTAGAAATGGTGGGTGAGAGAAGAACTCTTTTAGATATTATTACGAAGAGGAAGAGAAACTGGTTGAGACATTGCCTAAGAAGATATGGCTTAGTCGATAATGAGTAACTCACTTATGCTGTCTTATATACAGTATAGGTTATTATTATTGTTATTAATTTTGTTGCTATTACTGATGATTTGAGAATACAATGCTGCAAATAAAATTGCAGAAACGGTCAAAGACGTCGCGAATGATGTAGGCGTGAAGTGTGTAGGGTTTAAGAATGTGGGCGCTTGTTAAAAATGTTGGAACAATTGCCCTAGAAGATCCCAAAACTTTAATTTAGAAAACACAGCGTCTTGTATCATTTCCTACTTTATAACACTACAACGAATACTCTATAAGAACATTGTACTTCTGTTAAATTACCTCGCTGAACAGTACTGAAATGATCACCGAAGGCTAACATGAAATGGAGGATTCACACAACTAGATCCGCTTTTTCTTGAGTTAACTAAACATTAAGTATAATACCGAAGTAGCATTATAGATAAAGTGAGACTGTAGAAAAAATGAACCTTTCCTCTAACAGTTAAAAGAATAACAGAACATAGACGCGATAATAATAATAATAATAATAATAATAATAATAATAATAATAATAATAATAATAATAATAATAATAATAATAATAATAATAATAATAAATAATAATAATAATAATAATAATAATAATAATAATATAATAATTCAATTTCTTAAAAATAGTATTCAAAAATAGATAGAGGAAACTGCAGTCTGGTAATAATTATAAGAACAAGATTAAAACGTATTAGCTTTTCTCAACCCACTGAGGAAGAGAAAAGTTGAAAGTAAGAGATGAAAGGTAAGAAAGGAATAGTAAGAAGAAGAATGCAGTTGGTCGATGATTTGAAAAATGGTATCAAATATTGGGAATAAAAAGAGGAAGCTGAAGACCGAGAAAGGTGAAAGAAGAATTTACAGACCAGAACCTAAGAAAACACACAGTCACACTTACATCTCCCATTAGTCCCAGTACCTGCCAGCAGGTAGAATACTCAATAATAATAATAATAATAATAATAATAATAATAATAATAATAATAATAATAATAATAATAATAATAATAATAATAATAATAATAATAATAATAATAATAGACCACGATAGCTGCTGTGGTACTAAGTTACTGCGCACGATAGCTCTTGAAAAAAGCAAATTTTTTATTTTATTTTATTTTATTTATTTATTTTTTTTTTTGCAAACTATGGGTAGAGTAATTATTTCGGAGGAGCTAGTTAATTGAAGTGATCCATAAACCGAAAGTGGTAGAAATCAACCTTTTCCAAGTTTTAACGTTGACCACTATAAAACAAAAACGGTTTTCGGCAATCGATTAAGCGTTTCAAGAATATTTTTCATCTCCTTTCGTTACCAACCGAAAGTGGTAGAAATAAAGGATTTCCGGTTTTACGTTGAACACTATAAAGCAAAATCGATAAATAGTTACGAGCGGCTTTCTGTAATGGCAAATCCTTCAGATTGGATCTGACAAGAGTTTACCGAGAAATAAATTACCACGCGCAAATCAAGCCCAAAACTTGGCCAAACTCGACCAGCAAATGTAGAGATCTTAATTAGGTTGAGGGCTGCCCACCACCGAATTTTGTTCCGATTCGGCCAATAGTTATCAAGAAAATGCTGCTGCTAATTAAGTAGTTATCGAGAAATAAGGTATGAAATGCAACCCGCGTCCACCGTTCTTGGCCGTGTTTGACCACAGAATATGCCTAGTACTTATTCCTTAGGGAATGGGCTAGTAGCTCACAAAATTTAGTGAACATCCGCCTAGTATTAAATTTAAAAATAAACTCTAGTAAAAACCGTAAAGAGGATTTTATGTAATATGTTCTCAATTAATATGGATACCGGAATTTGTATCGTATTTCTTTCAGTTCTGGTATTAATACAGAGATTACTGTCGAGATGGAATACACTCTTGCGGGTAATTAATGAATTACATAAAATCCCTTCTAGCTCTCCAATCTATAACCTGAAGTGATTGATATATGCCACTTCTGCTTTTAGTATAAAGGTTAGAGACGAGATAGAACATATTCTTGGGACACTAAATGATTATAGAAAACAGCTTCTCCTTATCTGTTATCTTTTCTAATCTATTGCGATCAACACTAAAACCGGAAGTAGTTGGATTTTGCTACTTCCGGTTTGGAGTTTAAGAGAGATAATAACTTACCTGTTCCACAACGTTAAATTGATTCCATAAAACTGCTTCTTCCTATATCATAGTTTATGCTCTATGTAAATTAAATTGAAACCGGAAGTTATAGGTGATTTCTACACTTCCTTTTTACTAGGGTGTTAAGTACAAAGTTGAAAGTTACTCCTGGAACGCTTTATAGATTGCCGAAAACTGCTTGTTACTATATATTATCGTTTTTCGCTCTATAGTGATCAACGTTGAAACAGGAAACGGCTCAATTCTGTTACTTTCAGAATTTACTACCTTGTTAAATGTGAAGAAGTTATCCTTGAAAAGTTTAATTGATTGCCAGAAACATCTTCTCGTTATCTATTATCGTTTTTGCTCTATAGTAATGAGTGTTAAAACCGGAAATAGCTCATTTCTACCATTTCCAGTTCTACTAGAATGTTAAGAATAAGAATAGAGATTCCTTGAAACGTATAATCGATTGCCCAGAACCGCTTTTCGCTATCCATTATCGTTTTTGTTTTTTATTGATCAACGTTAAAACCTGAAATAAATCATTTCTACCATTTTGTTTGGTCGAATCACCTCTATTAATGAACTCTCTCGAGAAAATCACACTATCTACTTATTGAAATTAATATAATAATAATAATAATAATAATAATAATAATAATAATAATAATAATAATAATAGAAAATTCGCATCCTTTCAAATGTTATCTTTCGAAGTAACGGACGTATGTACTGTATGTACGTACGTACTAACATTACGATATTATAAGTTCCACTACGTGATCCTAATAATAATAAAATCTTAAAGAGGATCATGTTATATTTTGTGTAGTGGTTTGGGAACCAGAAGCTCTAGTATATTTAGTTCACTTTCGATTTGAGTAAAGGGATCACTGCCGGGATGGAATATACTCTTGGAGCACTTAATGAATTACCAAAAAAAGCCTTCTCGCTATCCATTCTATAACGCTCAATGTTATAACCGAAGCGATTGATTTCTACCACTTCAAGTTTTAGTAGAAAGATTAGAGTCGAGATAGAACATATTCTTAGGACACTTATTGATTACAGAAAACAGCTTATCGCTAGTTAGTTTCTAATCTATAGCAATCAACACTAAAACCGGAAGTAGTTGGGTTTTGCTACTTCCGGGTCGATTAGAAGTTTAATAGAGATTATACCTGATCCTACAACGCTAAATTAGTTCCCAAAAACAGTTTCTATAACTTATAATTTTTGCACTATATAGATTAAATTGAAACCGGAAGTTATAGGTAATTTCTGCCACATCTTTTTCACTAAGGTGTTAATATGAAGAAGAAGGTTATTCTTGAAACTATTTATCGATTGCCGAAAACTGCCTCTTACTATCTATTACCCTTTTCTCTCTATAGTGATCAACGTTAAAACGGAAATGGTTCATTTGTACAGTTCATGTTTTACTAGAGTGCTAAGGGTGAAGTAGATTAATCCTTGAAACGCTTTTTCGATTGTCCATTCTCGATGGCTTATTCGTACCTCTTCCGTTTTATTAGACTATTAAGAATGAAGATGAGAGTTGCTATGAAACGTGTGATCAATTGCCAAGAACCGCTTTTCCCTATCTATTACCGTTTTTGTTATATAATGATCAACATTAAAACCGGAAATGACATATTTCTACCACTTCCGGTTGGTGAATCTTCTCTATTAAAGAACTCCCCTCAAGATAATCATTGTATCTTTCTATTGCAAAAACAATTTTAAAATTCGCATCCGTCCAAATGTCATCGTACGGAGTAACGGACGGACGTATGTACAAACATTATGATGTTACAAGTTTCACTACGTAATCCTAATAGTAAAAACAGTAAAGATTTACGTAATATTTTCTCAATTGATTTGGAAATCAGAAGTTGTAGTATATTTTTTTTTCACTTCCTAGTTGAGTAGAGTGATTACTGTCAAGATGGAATACACTCTTGGGCACTTAATAAATTTTCCATTCTATTCCCTTTTCGCTATATATTCTATAACAATCAATGCTTAGACTGGAAGTGATTGGTTTCTGTCACTTCCGGTTTGAGTAGAAAAATTAAAGTCGAATTAGAAAATTCTTGGAACACTTAATATATTGATTACTGAAAACCGTTTCTCGCTATTTATTACGGTTTCTAATCTATTGTGATCAACACTAAAACCGGAAGTAGTTGGGTTTTGCCACTCTCGGTTTATTTAGAAGTTTAAGAGAGGAAACGATACTTATTCCCACAACGCTAAACTGATTTCCCTAAACAGCTTCTCCCTATCTCCCTATGTAGATTAATTTGAAGTCGGAAATTATAGTTAATTTCTACTGCTTCCGCTTTTACTAGGATATTAATGATGAAGATGAAAGTTATCCTTGACACGCTTTATCGATTGCCGAAAATTGCTTCTTGCTATCTTTTACCGTTTTTGCTCTATAGTGATCAACAATTAAAACCGGAATTGACTCAATTATACCACTTCCGGTTTTACTATAGTGTTGAGAATGAATATGGGAGTTGTCCTTGAAACGTTTAATCATTGCCGAAAACCGTTTGTCGCTATCTATTACAGTATGTGCTCTACAGTGATCAACGTTGAAACCGGAAATGGCTCATTTGCACACTTTCTGTTGGACTAAATATTCTTCGTTAACAAACTTCCTCGAGATAATTACTCTATTTATCTATTTCAAAAAACAGAATGAAAAAATTCGCATTCGTTCAATATGTATCGTGCGGAATGTGCGGTAAGTTCCACTAGTGATCGTAATAAATAATTCATACCCACGACCCACCACACACACACACTAACTTATGTACACACGAAAGTATATCTGGTAGTTCCCATATGCCTATGCCGGTAGCTGGAAACTGAAAGAGAGAGAGAGATCTTATTGCACTTTACACAGAGCGCGCAATTATCAGAACATCAATTAAAATAGAAAAAAGAATAGTTGTTAATGAACTTTCAAAGATTGGTACCACTGCTGCAACCTACACATGCAATTCTTCCATAATGATTGATTCGTAAGATGATGTTATGGGTTTCTTAATGACAGTGTATAAAATGCCTTCAATTGACCACAAAATAAAAAGTTAAATTTCTCTCTCAAATTTTTATAAATCGAAGTCGATGGTCATTATGGGAACAGTCTACAATAACAATATATGCAAACAAATATTAATATACTCCAAGCTTTCCACTGGATGCCAGAAAGCTTCGTAGTCATATTTGATGTCAAAGCATAAGCAGATGTAAATATATATATATATATATATATTATATTATAGATATATATATATAGTATTTATTAGATTATATATATATATATAGATTTATAATATATATATATATATATATACTGTATATATTTTTCTGTAAGAATGTTACAGAGAGGTAAAACTATGTGCGAGTATTTCGTACACTTTTTGATATAATTTTTACAAATTTGACCGAGAAACGACATAACTGAGAAATGGTGGACATTGCAGCCGTGATAATGTTGTGACCAATTCTTGGTTGACGACGGAATTGAATACGCTATACCCACTGTACTCACCAGATTATCCCTCGATTGACTTCTGGTTGTTCGCAAACCTCAAGAAATTTCTAGTGGACGACATTTGTCGTAGATCATCGTTGAGAAGTGCTAATTTTCAGTACTGAATACTTGATCCTATTTGCCACTATATTCCCATAGTTTTCGTATTGATCTGAATATATGACTGCCAAATGCCACGAAAATGACAGAGCGATAGCAAGTGTGAAACATAAAGAAAATGAAAATGATATCTTTGAGTTTTATACGTCACACGATTATGCCGGTTAGGCTAAGGAGACGGTGATGATGAGTAATGAATGAAATGGTGTGAATGAAGAAAGTTGTGAGAAAACGGAGACACCGAGAAAACCCAATGCACATGACTCACTCTGAATGTGATCTGATGCTC